>NC_085865.1:21928280-21938280 GCF_034702125.1 Engraulis encrasicolus | reverse complement strand
AGTCAGTGCACTGTATTACCACATATTTATCAAGGCATGCATACACCCTTTCGACAAATAGAAAAAAAAAAACCTTTGCACAGTGCACCTGTAAAGAAGACAGGCGCATTGGATATGGCCTCAACCTTACTTCCTGCAAAATGCCATAAATGTATAATACATATTCTGTAAGAAAGATTTGTTTACAGAATCTCAGGCATAGAGCCATTATGAAGTAACCCGTCAAAGGCCAATGAATTAAATATTATAAACAAATCTTGTTTGTGGAATGGGTTGTTCTCATGAAACTTTATGGGAGTTCTTGTGTCTCTTGTCCTCTTAATCACTGCGCAATGACTGTGCTGGTATTTGTTCGTGATGTAGCACGCACACACATACACATACACATACACATACACACACACGCACACACGCACACACACACACACACACACACACACACGCACGCACGCACGCACGCACGCACGCACGCACGCACGCACGCACGCACGCACATACGCACACACACGCACACGCACACACACGCACACACACACACACACACACGCGCACACACACACGCACACGCACACACACACGCACGCATACACACACACACACACACACGCACATGCGCACACACACACACACACACACACACACACACACACACACACACACACACACACACACACACACACACACACACACACAGAACAGCTTGCTGCTTTTACTTTTCGCACCTCTGGAAACAAACACTCTCTGAGCTGGCAGTTGTGAAGACGACTGCTGTCGGGTCCTTGAGCACAAAGGCTCCTGGGACACCCCCCACCCCCCAGCCCCCTTGTCTGCCTGCTTTCTTTATACATCCCTGCACCATCCCTGCCTCCTCCATGCCAAAAGCAGAATGCCCCCTCTCCAATTACACACCCATGAGAATTAGCAGAACAGATGGAAAATATACAGGAAGAGGAGGTTATGCAAAGACACCTGAGAGTCTGCATATGGTGTGCTCTGTCTTTGCAAATATAAATGCCTGAAAGGAGTGGCTGGTGCTGTTGTTGTTGTTGTTGCAGTAGCATCATGTATAGACCCTGTGTGTGCGGGGTGGGGGTGGGGGGCACTGTGTGTGTGTGTGTGTGTGTGTGTGTGTGGGGGGGGGGGGGTCAATGTGTGTGTGTGTGTGTGTGGGGGGGCTCTGTGTGTGTGTGTGTGTGTGTGTGTGTGTGTGTGTGTGTGTGTGTGTGTGTGTGTGTGTGTGTGTGTGTGTGTGTGTGTGTGTGTGTGTGTGTGTGTGTGTGTGTGTGTGTGTGTGTGTGTGTGCTAAGATTTTTGACGATAAAGTACACTTGACTTGACTTGACTTGATCACTTCACAGTCTGTAGTAAATGTGTTGACAGAATGTGATTGTAATTGGTCAGATGATGTAATGTAGTTAATTTGATGTCATGAATTCCATTAACACCCATGCTGTAATGTGCTCATGTCTCAACTCATCGTCTTTAATATGATTATACCATCGGAATTCAGGTCTATTAAATCATATTCATTACATTGCGAGTCGTTCACACTACTGAGCATATGTGAATACAAAACACCTCCACGTGTAGTTTCCAGGATCAGATTTCAAACCGTTACTGTCATTGTTCACACCTGTTCTGAGCACAAGCTGCTTACAGTAAGACTTACCCACAAAAATGAATACAGAAAAGTACATTTGTAGGAACAGTTTCCTCCTGGTTATGTGCATCTGGTTGGTCATTATATTTGTTTATCATTTAATTGTATTACAGTGTCAATGAACCACTGGACACTTTCCTAGTGTCTTTGGGGTACCCATTTCAAACTTGTCAAATGTGTTTTTTTGGCATGGTTGTACCCCAACTCTGGATCATCTGTAATGTCTGAGGTAGGCCTAATAGTAGTGTGAAATACAGGTATATAAATCATTCATTCGTCTGGCTGCCTTAGCCATGGTGTCTCACCATTTTGAGGTCAGAGATGCGCGTGGCTACATTGATCCGCATGTCCTTGCGAGCGGCGGCTGAGTTTGGGCAGGGATAGATGCTGGCATGGAACCTACATGGAGGAGAGAGAGAGACAGAGACAGAGATGCAGACACGGAGATGGGCATAGGAGCTTACAGCGAAATCCAATGAAATGAAATGAACCCACATGAACAATGCACAACTGAACCATCACCAAACTGTCTGGGTCTGCAACATCTGAAAGTTACCCACCCCCCCCCACCCCCCCCCCCCCCCCCGCCCCCCCCCCCCCCCCCCCCCCCCCCCCCCCCCATGACTGAAACACTGCATAATTGAGAAAGGTGAAACCATGAAGAACTATGAAAAAATTTATTTAGACCTACCCTTCACATATTTTCCGGATTTTTCTGCGGACACGATCTCCTTGTATAAATATTATGAACACAACTTTCTTCACCGACTTCTCCTGTGAATTTGAATTCATTTGAAATCGATTTGCAAGTTTTAAAATGTTACTATTATGTATAAAACGCAGCAGAGTAGAGCTGAGAAGTGAGCAGAAGAAAGAGAATGGGACAGAAATAGACAGAGAGAGAGAGGGGGGGGGCAGAGGAAGAGAAATGTTATGGTCTACACCAAAGGCAGCAGAAAATAATGTAAAAGCGCTTCGCTTCCACACACCCATAAAAAGACAGAATATTTTTCATTTCATGGTGGCTCATTTTTTTCTACTTTTTAAGACTGGGGCAATTAATCACAATAGCATATCTAGTCTACCTAGAGCTCTTGTGATCTTATCGTGTAATCATGTTAACGCAGATAATGTGAGCAGATAGCACACACACACACACACACACACACACACACACACACAGTACACTTGGACACACACAGGCACACACTAGACACACACAGTACACATTGACAAGCACAGGCACACACAGACAGACACAGACACAGACACAGACACAGACACAGACACAGACACAGAGACACACACACACACACACACATGCACTCTCTCTCTCTCTCTCTCTCTCTCTCTCTCTCTCTCTCTCTCTCTCTCTCTCTCTCTCTCTCTCTCGCTCTCTCTCTCACCATGCTGTCCCCCTCCTCCAGGGTCTGGATTTCAGCGTGACGCAGGATGAAGTTGCCGTGAAACAGACGCCACAGGATCCTCTCGAAGGAGAGGAAGCGCTCCTGCCTGATCACGCCCGTCACAAACCTGAACGTAGATTACACAAAGCCAACACTGTCTGAGAGGATGCTTTTTTAATTGAGCTACTATAACACTCCAGTGTATTTGACCCTTTGAGTGTTGGATTAACACGGCAGAATTTACAGTGTAGTCAAGGGCAGGCCTGGCGACAGGGGGTGAGGTGGGCAAAGCAGTTGGTTGTTGTAGTTGGGGGGCATAAATAGGACCCCATTACATGTATGTATTGAGAAAGGGGGCCTTTCAGATGATTTTGTCCTGGGCCTGGTCATGGCTGTCAGCTGCCCTGGTCATGGGAGCCACATACAGTTATGTTGAAAGCAGATGTACTTTTTTAAGAACTCAGAGATGTTAAACATTTGGTTAAGAAGGTCCCTTCAGTTCCTAATGATGAAGGTGGAGGGGCAAAAATGTCACAGTAATAATGAAAATGTTGATTGTTTTCTTATATCCTCCTGTGCACAAACTTCACTCATTACAATATTGTACAATTTTTACCACCCTATATTGAGCTGAAATTAACGACTTTGTTGGACTATGATCACTTTCATACAAAATGGGCTAGAATAAATAAAGGAAGTAAATACATTAAGTGTATAATATCATGTAGTTTTATGATATCCAGTAAAGCGAAAATGTGTGTAGAAAATGAGTATGTAGGCTCTACAGCGCTGCTTGTACATTGTAACATAAACTGGACACGATGGGGAAAAAGCCATATTTTTCTACACAATGATAATATCCTGCTCAGTAAGTTGCAGTGAATTATCACTATATTGAAAGTTTGTGAGGAATAACAAAGTACTTACACAGACTACCGTAAAAATACATCAAGAGATTTACTTGTTTGCCGAATATAAAATGTTACAGTACAATATACCGTATAACAACATGCCATCATAACAAGCCCGTGTGCAATATTTCCACGTACGAAGGCTAGTAAAGCATTTTATAGCCCAGTGTTTCTCAAAGTGGGGCGTAAGCAACCCTGGTGGGGGCGCGGAGCCATCACAGGGGGAGCGTGTGACATCTGATTTTTGGTTTTTTCCCCCCCAAGGAAATGATTTCCTGTCTCGCCAATAAGCCAATACGTTTTAAGCATTATATACGTAATTATAAACATTATATTATTAATTGTCATATAGGAAATGAATGAACACACATCAGCATTCCACTGCAGTCCCTCCTTGTTTTATCTCACCAGTCACCTTTCCTTCGATTCTGCACAGCGCAGCGATCGTAAAATCGCTCGGGGGGCTCGGAAAGCATGCAGACCCTCAGAAGGGGGGAATGATGGGAAAAGATTGAGAACCACTGTAATAGCCTGTGTGTCTGGATTTTCCTCAGAGGCGTCTTAGGGAAAAGGGGTCTGTGCTACCTAGACGGCCCTGCTAGTAACTCTCAAGCACTGACTTAGTATAAGTATAAGTGGAGGGACCACAACGCGTCTGAAATTGTATTATAATTGATTGGGAGCCTATTAGGCTACATTACGCATAGCCGATGCTTTTATCCAAAGCAATTTGGAGTTATTTAGGTACTAGTTACAGGTCTCTGGAGCACCGTGGGGTTAGACGCTTACATGCCTTGCTCAGGGCACTTAAGCCCTGTATGAGGGTACTGGAGGGCACCCACATCCACATTCTCCATAGTGGTACAGGGCTCAAACCTGCCTCCTTTCAATCACAGAATCTGCGGCCTAGCAATGAGGTCGAAGTCGTACCAGTGCCCATGTGGTGCAGAGGTGTCAAAAGTAAAAGTAAATTCATTGTGTAAGTACAACATCAGCGTCTCTACTTCCTGCGCAAACTAAAGAAGGCAAGTGCTACACCCTCCATCATGACAACATTCTACAGAGGAACCATAGAGAGCGTCGTGTCCAACTGCATCACAGTGTGGGGAGGAAGCTGCACAGAGAAAAACAGGAAGACACTCCAGCGTGTTGTGAACACAGCGAAGAAGATCATTGGAGTACCACTCCCCTCCCTGCAGGACATTTACACCACACGCCTCACCCGAAAAGCACTGATGATCATCAAAGACACAAGCCACCCTGCACACAAACTGTTCAGCCTCCTGCCCTCTGGAAAGAGGTACAGGCGCCTCCGTTCCCGTACCACCAGGCTGGCGAGCAGCACAATGCACCAAGCGATCAAGATACTGAACACTCAACCCACTCTCCCTCCACTGTCAGCCTCCAGCCAGCAAGGCCACTGACAACCCCCCCCCCTCATCCCCCACCACCATATCTGCGACTGAACATTCCACCTGCACTACTATATTTTGTGACTGAACTTTCAATCTGCACTAACTCAAAACATGCGCACACACACACACACACACACACACACACACACACACACACACACACACACACACACACACACACACACACACACACACACACACACACACACACAGACACACGAACACACACACAAGCACACTGCACTTTCTGCACTAAACCCAACATACACACACTGACACACACACACACACACACACACACACACACACACACACACACACACGCACACCACACCTTCTACCTGCACTAAACACACACACACACACACACACACACACACACACACACACAGACACACACACACACACACAGACATAAGAACACACACACAGACGCACACCGCACCTTCTACCTGCACTAAACACACACACACACACACACCACACACACACACACACACACACACACACACACACACACACACACACACACACACACACACACACACACACACACACATGCTGCTGCTGTACTTGACAGACCTTTTTAATATTTATTTTTCTTCAAAATGCTACTATTACTATGTCAGAACGCTATAAAGGACTTTTTAGGAAAAGCACAAAAGCACAACAATTACCTCTTAATGTATGTCCTCTACAAGTCTTCTGTTGTCCAGTCTTGCACTTTAAATGTCTGTATGAGCACTGTCTATGTCCATACTGTCTTAAGTCCATGTATAAGTACTGTCTATGTCTATACTGTCTATGTCCTTACCTAGATTAGTCTATGTCTGTATGGGAAAGCAAGAAATGTAATTTCAAATTCTTTGTATGACCAGTGCATGTAAAGAAATTGACAATAAAACCTACTTGACTTGACTTGAACATTAGCATAGCTAGTTGTGTGAGAAAACATTACGCTGCATCTCATTTAGCAGACCCTTTTATCTTATGATTCCATTGTATCGTACAAAAAAGGATATAACAGGCCCAGCAGTGGCTCAAACGCCAGCAACCCGAGTTCGATTCCGGCCAGGGTCATTTGCTGATCCCTCCCAGTGTCTCTCTACCCATTATTACCTGTCTGTCTGCATTGTCCTGTCTAGAAAAAAATGAATAAAAGACCTAAGAAAGGACATAATAGAGGGCAGCAGTAGTACTATGTCCCTGCTTGCGTTAGAGAACATACCCCATTTCTGAGGCTAGTGGGACTGGCAATGCTGCTTGTGCAACAAACCATGTAATGTTCTTGTTCATATAGGGCGTTGATTTTGGTGCTATGCCCCCATTTGTGTTAGAGAACAACATTGCATTTAATTTACCCTTTTCATCTCATTTTGTCTTATAACCCAGGGCATAACATCTCCCAGTTTGGGTGTTCTGGTAGTACCCTAATTTGAGAGGAATGTAATATGTCCCTGCTTGTGTTTAAGTGCACATACCCCAATTTGAGAGGAATGGTAATACTATGACCCTGCTTGTGTAAGAGGAGTTTAAGTGGGCTGCTGGTATTGACAATGGTGCTGGCGCAACTAACCATGTCATGTGCACGTACGTATATGGGGCCTTGATTTTGGTACTAACACAACATTACATTATGTTTCAATTTATTAGACCCGTTTATCCCATTTTTATCTTACAAACAAAAAAGGACGCAGCATACCCCAGTTTGAGTGGGCCGCTGGTGCTGGCAGAGCTGCTGGTGCGACTGACCATGCATGACGGGCGACTGCTGCTAGTGGTGGTGGTGCTGGTGGTGGTGGTGGTGAGAGTGATGGAGTCCTCGGACGGCAGATCAGAAGCAGACAGCTGGCACTCAGCCTGCGGGGCCAAAGCACAACACAACACAACACAACAGCTCAGCTCCGCTACGCCTGCTTTGCTCCCTCTCCTCCTCCTCCTTCTCCTCCTCCCTCCTCTTGCGACACACACAATCACACGCACGCACATATGCACACACACACACACACACACACACACACACACACACACACACACACACACACACACACACACACACACACACACACACACACACACACACACACACACACACACACACACACAGATTAGGACACACACACTCTCTCTCTCTCACTCTCTCTCACACTCTCTCTCTCTCTCTCTCTCTCTCTCTCTCTCTCTCTCTCTCTCTCTCCAACTCTCTGCCACGCTGACAAATGACAGTGTTTGCCTCCCGCCAAAAATTGATCCACGCTCTGGCCTTCTGTTAGTTACACATGCAGTTTGTTTGAGCATATGTGCCGTTGTGAAGAGGACTACACACACACACATACACACCAGATTTAAATGACTTACCGTAGTAATATAGCATACAAATGTTGTGGCTGAATATATTTCACCCTCATTAGAGTGTAAAATTATTTCCCTGTGTCTGTTTTGCATTAACGATGGATGTTTTCCCCCGTGTAAGCCAGAGGGGATACGGAAGTCCTTAGTGAAAACTAAAGCATTAAAAGTAAATCACAGAAAACTACTCTATAGGATCTATGTTTTACATGCTATGTTTTACATACTCGACTCATTTCAGCCTTTGCTTTCTGTGACCTACTAAATGTGCTACCTATATCAGCAACTTTGGTGTTATCATTTAATATTTTTTATGGTTCTTTGTGCTTCTAGTACATCATAACAACATTGTTATGACATTACCAAGATGGTGGATAGCTGACACAACACAACTCCTTTGGATGCAGCGTCCAGTGTCACACAACTGTCACTCCAGGGCAGAGGTGCACGCATCCACACATACAGTACACATGCACACACGCACGTACGCAAGCACACGCACACACACAGAAATACACAGACCCTGACATGTGCAAACAGACACACAATCTCTCTCTGTCTGTCTCCCGCGCTCTTGCTCTTTCAGACACACACACATACGCGCACACACACTCACATACGTGCACACACACTCACATAAGTGCACACACACACGCACACACACACACACACACACACACGCACACACACACACACACACACACACACTCACACACACAGACACACAGACACACAATCTCTCTCTCTCTCTCCCTCTCCCTCCCTCTGTCTCGCATGTGCTCTCGCTCTTGCTCTCTCTGATTAAAACCAGGTCATTACGGTTCTGGTAACAACAAGGTTAAAACAGAGGCTCATCTAAAAGGGGTTAAAGAGTATGTGGAGTAAATGTATGGGCCTGACATACCTGACACACAACCCTCATCAAAACCTTAGCAAGCCAACCCATTTTCCAAAACCTAACAGTCTTGGTACAGAATGTTCCTGTTGTGCTTGCAGTAACTCGGTAGTTCATGATTACGCAAGACACAGTATGTCGTAATAAGGAGCATAAATAAACACACTACGATTGGACACAACTGGAGAGCCAAGAAACACACTAGATGATGTGCAGGGAAGTTGATGGTGGTGGGGGTTATGTGGGGGTTGGGGGTGACCATTGACAATGGGGGTGACAAATGGGTTTGTTTTCCCAGGCCAAGGGACAGAATGCACCCAGAAGTGTGGCTTCATTACATTGCATGTACTAGGTGGGGGGCCATTTCAGGCAACTTGGTCCTTGGGCCGGCCCAGACTATCAGAGGCTCTGATAATCTGTTACTTATCTAAAAGTAATGATGAAAAGTAATACAATTAAGTACATACCTCAACTCAAAACCTCAGCTCAGCCTTTTTCTTTGAGTCAAAAACATACCGTAGGTCATTGGTCTCCAATTATTTCCCAAAAAGGCCAAATTATGTTGCGCAAAACAGGCTGAGGGCCAAACAAATCGTCTTCGCCTATGGCCACAGATAGCACACATACTGTATATGTTTTCATTTGTTACAGTAGCGTTTTGGAGAGCGCGCACATCCAGATTGAACAGGTGCAGGACTTAAACACGATTAAACATGAAAAGAAGGAAGGTCCGCACACTGTTGCTGCTCCAGGTTTATTAACACAACGTTTCGACCATGCAGTCTGGTCTTCGTCAGGTGTATGTGTGTATGTGTCACATACACCTGACGAAGACCAGACTGCATGGTCGAAACGTTGTGTTAATAAACCTGGAGCATCAACAGTGTGCGGACCTTCCTTCTTTTCATTTGTTACAACCTCATGACGAGCCAATTGTTTGCCATACCCGGGCCGGATCTGGCCCACGGGCCGCCATTTGGAGACCCTCTGCAGTAGGTACAGAATGATACAATATCATTCCAAGCTGTGTGTGCTACATCCTTCTTCAGTGGTGGTGGCTGTCATCCAATGTGAAGAAGAGTAAACTCATCCTGGAAGACCTGACCCAGGAGCGAAATGTGAATTGGTGGAAGTTTAGGGGTGGCAGGGCGAGGCTGCCATAGATCTGACACAATACAACTCCTCTGGATGTAGTGTCCAGTGTCACACAAATGCCACTCCAGGGCACACACACACACACACACACACACACACACACACACACACACACACACACACACACACACACACACACACACACACACACACACACACACACACACACACACACACACACACACACACACACACACACACACACACAC
>NC_085865.1:21840780-21923280 GCF_034702125.1 Engraulis encrasicolus | reverse complement strand
AAATTGAATAATTACCACATGCAGTGACGCGCTTCAGACAGCTAACGTGCCAGCCAGGCTTTTCAGTGCCATCTATCTTGACAAATCACTGTCATCAGTCAAGAGCGGAGGGAGGAAGAGAGGCGCCCGGAGAGATAGATGCCCTTATTGGCGTATACACTCACACTCGTTTCTCTCAATTTACTGGCACATTTTTAAAAATGGACTCTAACGTACGCTGACATAATGGTGAAGACAAAAGGGAACAGGCCTGAAGGGATGTGCTTTAAGTGGAAAGCTTACTTAAGGGTCCAAGATTGGGATCAATGAAATAATAATAATAACAATACATTTATAGACTCAAAGACGATTTACAGACCATATAACATAAAAACAAAAATATATACAGCCACTCAGACACACACAGAGACTCAACAAAAGTGCAACAGAAAGACACAACAAAGTGGATGTTAATGAAAGGTTTTCTGTCCATGATGATATGGAAGCTTTGGTGGAGGTGAAGTAGCCTGGCGACGCCATCCTATGTACTCCACCCAAAGATTTTGGCTCCGCACCTAGTCTGGCAAAAGCCTCCCAGCTTGGTTCACTCACTGTTTAGTCAATCAGCAAACAGTCGAGAGTGGTGACGCAGAACTCAATTGTAAAGTCCGTCACTGATTGATTAAGGTAACTATATTCACACTTTTGTTTTGTATGCTTTTGCGACCCTATATCGTAACAGTCATGCTAATAAAGCACAATATGGGTTTTAATTTGAATTCGGAACTCCAATGAATTTAAATGGCAGAGTAAGATCAGACCATCTCTCACCCTCCACTGGGGGACGGATTCCTCTTGGCTTTTGCCAGACTCTTTGACGGAGTCAACAGTTGCTTTCGCCCAGGTTAGAGGTAAAGGGCCATGGGGATATGAAAATCCAGAGCCTCCTATCTAGGGGGTGAGCTCGGCCAAGGGAGGAACCTGAACAAGCAGGTTAAGTTCTATTGATGACGGCGAAAGGCCACATACAGGGCCGCGGCGATGCTGATTGAGCCTCCAGCACGCTGATAGCAGCAAACAGCAGGAGAGATCGAGCAGCAAGATACAAGGCTGGATGCTGCGAAGACGCAGAGGCTGGACGGAGATGAAGACTATCTATCTATCTACAGTGTATCTATCTTTCTATCTACAGTGTATCTATCTATCTATCTATCTATCTATCTATCTATCTATCTATCTATCTATCTATCTATCTATCTATCTATCTATCTATCTGTCTGTCTGTCTATCTGTCCGTCTGTCTGCCTGTCCGTCTGTCTGTCTGTCTATGTGTCTGTCTATCTGTTTGCCTGCCTCTGTCCATCTGTCTGTGTCTGCCTGACTGTCTAAAAGACTAGGGCTGGTTAAGTCATAACTGGCTAACTGTCCCTGCACCTCAGTAGAGACAGTAGGCCTATTGAAACAGCCCAGGGAGGCATACAGGCCAGACCCTCCCTTTACATAAATGTAGCAGAAAATGAGGAAAGAAAAACCCTCTTCTTCACAGGGGCCCTTTTTGGCTCCGCTGAC
Source organism: Engraulis encrasicolus (assembly GCF_034702125.1). Classification (NCBI taxonomy): domain Eukaryota; kingdom Metazoa; phylum Chordata; class Actinopteri; order Clupeiformes; family Engraulidae; genus Engraulis; species Engraulis encrasicolus. The sequence continues at coordinate 21,921,732 of NC_085865.1, read as the reverse complement.
ATACTTACAGTAGCTGCAGAGTCTCATCCCAGACACGCAGACAGCAGCAGGCAGAGGCTCCCTGTCACGGTGAGGCCTCATCCATACTGAATGTACTGTAGTCTTAAGACTGGGGCAGGACCTCAGGGACTCCCCTTATCTAGGTTAACCACGCTGGTGGCACCGTATAGACAGAAGATCCTACCAAAGCAAGAGCCACACTCATAAGAGAGTCAGAGAGAGCCAGCATGCACCAGACACGTAGGCGCACTTTGCTGGAACAAAATGGAGGCAACCAGGGCTGGACTGGCCATCTGGCCTAGCAGGCATTTCCCGGTGGGGCCAGCACCCTTGTGGGCCCCTATTTTCAGAAATATAAAAAAAATAATATAGGCCTATATATTTGTTTTCACATTTCTGAAAATAGGGGCCCACGAGGGTCGGGGGCCACCGGTCCTGCACCACTAATAATGAGGGGCCCCGGATCTTATTTCTTCCCCAGTCCAGCCCTGGAGGCAACCGTGTTACTAAGTGGGGAAGGTCGTCGCATGGAAGGACCAGGCCATTCATTTGTCGCAATGTGCCCACGAGCAATTTTCACAGGGGCTGGCTGCCTGGCTGGTGGCGTTGTCAAAGTGAAAACACTCTCACACGTTTTTTTCTCTTCTTCTTCTTCTTCTTCTTTGGACCTTAATGTTCCCCTTTTTTCTTTTATGTGATGGCCAGGGATGGGATGGGATGGTGTGTACTCGACTGCACTGCAGCGGGAGGATGCATAAAGCTGCTCAGCCAAGCGTGTGACCTGAGGTTATCATTTACGTATGAATTCACACAGAGACACAAATGCAGTTTTCTTCCTGGCCCTCACGGGCTGACCCATAAAAAAAGGTGCAACAATTCACTCTTGTGAGGTTGCGGTGGCGGGCCACGCCACTGCACAGCTCCGAGACAATGGCATTTTAGACCATTGGGTTTATGTGAGGGGCAGGGACATGCATTCCACTGTGATGCACCTCCACAATGACAATTTCGACCATGCACTTATGTGTCTGATGCTTGTGGTTACTCTTTGTCTGGACATTAACACCAGAGCTCTAAATTTTAAAAAATTGTCATCAGCCAAATGGCTAGTAGATGTTAATCTTACTAGCCAAACACACACACTCACTAATGGCTCCAAGTGGCGAGTGTTGATATTTTCTACCAGTCAAACTGAAATTTCACCAGCATTTGACTGGTTGGTTGGTGTTGATTTAGAGCCCTGATTAACACGTTGTGCTGCTGGAGATCAGGTATTTGAATGCGCTCCCAGTGAAACAATACAAATTAAAGATGAAAAATTTACAAAATGACAAAATGGTCACTATGTATCACATGTACAATAAGTTAATTTAGCATCAACATGTTATGTTAGACTATACAGATTGTGAGCCTAACCCGGTGCCATTGTTACATGCTTTTACACAGTTCGTTACATTGTAATTAATGTAACAATGGCCGCAAAATAAAGTTGAACTAAATCGACTCCCCGACCCTTGTCTCTGACTCCATCCGTAGGAATCTTTCCTTCATGAACTCTTCAAATATGCATCCGCTCTCTGTATTTCATTACCGTCACAAAAGTCAGGGCACAATGCAGATGGCAAGAGGCAGTTCCCCTCCCTGCTGCTGGAGGTAAGCTAATGATTTGCATTGGGCCGAGTAAAGAAGGGATTAGCCGGACACACTGCTGAGACAGTGTTGAATCGCAGAGAGAGAAGGGGGGGGGGTGACCATCTTATGTCCCAGATGGTTAGCCAATTGGGGAGAGGTGGAGTGAAGAGGAGGTGGAGGAGGAGGAGGAGGAGGTGGAGGAGGAGAAGGCCAGAGCCTCAGTTAGTCGCTTATCCTGCGGTGGTGGTGGCACGATACACAGAAAATGTTGTAATGTAAATTCAACGCCTAGTGAGAGAGTTGAAATGAACACTCATGGGTGTTGGCCCTGCGCTCTTAGAGTTGAATTACGTAACACTGCGAAATGTTCTGTGTGGCCTACCGAAAAGACTGTGGCATTATTGCCTCTAGATAATTCCCATCAGGTCTCATCAACTGAGGGTCAGGCTAATCTGTAAATACAGGGATTGTGAGGGTGCCTGGGTGGGGTGGGGTACGGTGGGTGACAGGGGGTGAGGGACTAACTTAGAAAAAAAAGCTGTCTCAGCTCATTCCAATACACTGAGATGGATGTGGAATTTTTGATTTTAGGCCTAACATGTCACTCACGCACACCCACAAAAGCATTATTAATTATGAACTGACAAGGTGTACATCAAACTGTTGCAAACTTAAGTTGACAGCTGGTGTATATAAAGATGTTGGCAGCACCATTGCCCTGAGAGCTATTTCAAAAATATAAAAACACACTAAATGCAATTTTTTTGGTAGGCTAATAAAGAGGTATGTAGGCCTAAGCGTAGGCCCATTTTATCCCAACACAATTGCAAATAATTAGCCTGTGGGGACTATTGTCATTAAAGTATTAATGGATAAAAAAAAGACTCTCACAGGCTTAATTTAGATTTCAGGGTGAAAAGGAGTGAACCAATCTAAAAGTCTGCGTAAAGCAGTTGTGGATTCAATTTGGAAAAAAATAATTATTGCGTTATGATATAAATGTACCAAGGGGGAAAATCCAATAAAAGGACAGATTCCGCACATCAATCGCATGTTGGAATTGCAGGGGAAGCGGCTTGATTGCATCCTGCGTGGAGGTGTCTGGTCTCCTCACGCTTCCCAAAGGATATTGGGGGAGGTGGTCTTGCGTCACGTGACTGCAAGACATCCTTACCGACCCTTTGTTGTAAAGGCTACCCAACAGCCCTCCGAGTTTAGAGTCTACATTGACGTTTTATGGTGCAAGAAATCGGATGATATCAAAGAAGTATTGGGGGGACTAACGTGTATCTGGAGCCTCGTTCGCTCATCCCGTTGATGAGCTGCGCGTATCGACGGATTCGCGGAGGAAAAGGCACACAAAGACAGAGGGACCTAGCGATACAGCGAGAGAGGCACCGCTGTGAGGCAGGCTACTCATTTACGTGCGCACACGTTCGGGACATTGAGAAAGCGAGTGAGTGAGGAGTCGTAAATACGGCCAGGAAAATGTCCGTGTAGGCTTATTCGGATGCAGAATTAGTAGGGGCTTTGGAGTGATGCTGGCACATATGCATACTCCATCTCGGGTAATAATCCCCATCCACGCAACCATCTTTTAATCACCGGAGAGTAGCACTTGGATCGGGGGTGCTTTGCCTCTGCGAAGCCTGCATGCGTGCCTTCTAGGTCGCTTTTGTTTTCTTGTTTTTCGCACGAGACATCCAACGAAAGGGAACGAATTTATTTCCAACTGAGGACTGCCGTGTCTGCACCGACGGTTTTCCATCATGTTGTCAGGCTATCGGATCGTACGGTGGTTGGGACCATTCCATAGTCAGCCTCACCTAACGTTCATCTATTTACTGTCCATCTCGGCATTGCTTGGGGTCCATTCGTCGTATCCACAGAGCGGTGAATGTACATCGGGCAAAGGAAAAGGCTGCGTTGGTAAGCATTTAATCAATATTCAAATATACACGTTGTTGTGGAAAGCTGTACACAAAGCACAATGCAACAGTCAGCTGCTGTTTTTGTTTGTGTATAGGAACAAACAAAAGACGCACGCCGCCAAGTTTATCTCTGTTAGCGTTTGTGGGACAAAATGGCACATGGAAAATGGAATGGGCTAAAGATTTCTCTATGCGTTATTACGCGGAAATAACTGTTATATAGGCTTTGTGTCAGCATAACCCCAATCGACCCACCACGATGTTGCATCCTCCTTGATGCGCTGGTGTCACTTGTGAACGATCAGGTGTAGCCTATGATGAAAGAATAGCAGTTCCGAACCCCACCCATCAATGCTCTTGTGCGTAGCTCCTGCTAGACTCATGCAAGCTGTTACACCGCTAACCTTCTTTTCCATACATAATAGTCGCGCACAACTAAACCATGTCACAAGCAGTGGTCCACGCCACGTTTCCCTGCTATTTGCCCAGTACACAAACGTGTAGTTAAAGGCATCGTGAGCAAGGCCACAGTGTTATCAGATGGGCTTAATACGCATTTCTGCTTCCTCTCCATCCTGGTTAATTGCTGCTTGCCACAGGCCCCGGGGCTAAACGTTTGGTCCCACTGAATTGTCAGGGGCGCTAGTGAGGCTGGGGGCATCAGGCATTGACATCAGTGTCGTCTGTCTGTTGAAAATGCTCTTCTCTTTAAACAGCATATGGTTTGTGTAGTATCCACTTTCTAATACACGCACAATACAGGCTGCCTCATAGGGGAAGGAAAAAGGTCTTTTGACAAATGAAGCCATGCTGCCTGCAACTGGTTTCACCATCTTGGTACTCTGCCAAGCCATAAGGCATCTGGTAGTAATGCATCAAGCCAGGAATCAAACTGCATGTTGTGTTGTGATTTAAATAAGCCTGGTTCCAGATTCGGTAGTTCGCCAGTGATGTGGCTTTGGCACTCCAGAGGATGTGGGCAAGGGGAAATAGCACAGACTACCCACTTCTCTGTTTGAACAACAGTGAACCCAGAGCCACATGGAGCAGTTTAAAGTCACCATCAGAGGTTTCCCTTGATGTTGCAGAACCCCCAAAATGTGGCTTCCATTCCACAATCCCTAATAGTGAACAGTTGCAGAACTCTAGTCCCGTGTCTTTCCGCCTGTCTTTTGTACAGTAGGTTGGACTGCGTGCAGAATATAATATTCAGCTTAGAGAGAGAGAGAGAGGGCCTGTTTTACTAATTAATAATCTGGGAGCCGTATTTCGCCAAAGCTGAGGCGTGCTGGTGTGAGAGTGTGTTGGCGTGTTGTGTGTGTGTGTGTGTGTGTGTGTGTGTGTGTGTGTGTGTGTGTGTGTGTGTGTGTGTGTGTGTGTGTGTGTGTGTGTGTGTGTGTGTGTGTGTGTGTGTGTGTGTGTGTGTGTGAATGACTGTGTGTGTGTGTGTGTGTGCGTGTGGGTAGGCTATGCGTGCGCCTGTGTGCCGGTGGGCAGTCGTCCAACGATGCATTGGCGTAATCAATTCTGGAAGGGACAATGGTCTGGATAATGTAACTCTGCATCTGCCACGTTTAATAAAGCCGCTATCTGAATATTCATTTTAATTACTGGACTGAAGAGCCTTCAAAACAGTATTTAATGGAGGCCCCATGTGCGGTTGTATAAGCGATGCCTTTTGGGATAAAAGATGGCTTTTCATATTAATATACCGTACATGTAATTAACCTGTTGGCAATATAAGGCATTGGTACTGTGCTGAAAAAATGCAAACATAAAGAGTGGACAGACTAACTGTTACTTAAAGGATACACACAGAGCACTTTATTTTGTTGACGCGCTACTCGTGTTATTTGCCAGTGGTACGCAATGCACTACAGTGTTATCATTTTACAGCTCAGTCTGTGTGTAACCCCATTTCTACTTGTTTGAAGAAGGCCAATTTGGGTTTTATGTGAGTGTAAAGCGTCCGCCGTCTAGTGTCTCTCCCTCTGTTGTTAATTGTGTTCATTGATTAAAAACAAAGTGTTGTGTGAAGAGACTCAGAGAGCGGTTTGACACCAGGGTTGACATTTAGGAATTATAGCCCCATCAGCACAAGGGACACCCTGAGGAGACCAATAGTCAAATATTCAGCTAATTTGGCTCCCAGACACAAATACACACACACACTCGAACAAACACACACACACATGCACATGTGCACACACACACACACACACACACACATGCACGTGCATGTGCAAACACACACACCAACACACACACATACACACACATAGGCACAAGCACGCACGCACGCACGCACGCACGCACGCACATGTACGGATGCACGCAGGCATACACACACACACACACACACACACACACACACACACACACACACACACACACGTGCTGCTTCAGACACTGTGGCAGCAATGAGCCCTGGTGGCGGCGGCGACTTGTCGACTTCAGCATTAGAGCTGCCAGCAGTAATGTTTTTGGCTGCGTAAAGCTCCCAAGATTGCTTGTTCTGGTGTCTTATGAGATAGGAAATCATGCACAACGAAGCACATTAATAATGTGAACAAGTGTGGCAACTCATTAAACGAGAGGTATCTTTGTCAGATGGTTTGATTAAGAGCAGAGACTAAATTATGAGAACATGCTTTTTAATAATATCCTGAATGACAAAAATTGTAGCTTATCAGTAATCATTTACTGTACAGTAACACATGCATTTTATATCACATAGTAATTACATAGTGAAATTAGCAAATTACATTACATAGTAATTACACTATACTAAGTTAGGCCTATATGTCTTATTAAATACTGTGTCTGTTTTGTTTTTTTTTATTATTATTTCTTCTCTTTCTAATCTATTCATGTATTCGCTGAAGCCCTTCAGCACCAAGACTTGTTAGTTGGTGCCACATCCCTATAGCAAATTAGTGACTTTTTCAAAGTATTTCCCCCCTCTGCTGGTGTGACAATAACTTCTTGTGAGGCCTTGTTCCTTTCTACACAGCCAACCAAATTGTTAAGTGTAGCAGAAAAAAGGTGGTGGCCGTGTGTGTGTGTGTGTGTGTGTGTGTGTGTGTGTGTGTGTGTGTGTGCGTGCGTGCGTGTGTCTGTGTGTGTGTGTCTGTGTGTATGTGTGCGTGTGTGTGTGCGTGCATGTTTGTGTGTGTTTGTGTGCAAAGTGTTTCTGAAGGAGCCCGAGTTTCTATAGTGGCTTTTTATTTGATCTCACCCCTTCCCTCAGGACAGATCAATGCTTTTTATTCCCCACCATTTTGTGACACTGAGGGAAAAGGCCACGACAATAGTGGCCATTGTGCACGATTGGTTACAAGCGCAAGGCCCTGGGCCCTTCGAAAAGAAGAGGCTTAATCAGGGATGGCCTCAGAGGGAGAGAGAGAAAGAGAAAGAGAGAGAGTGAGAGAGAGAGATAGAGAGAGTGCCTGCCTTTATAAATGGGCCTGGAGACAATGGCTGCCCCAGGATTCCTTCTGGCACTAGTTACTATGACTTTGCTGAGGCACTGACGGCCATTGTGGCCCGACGTGTTTGTGTTAAAAAAGGGACACGGTCGCAGCTGCAGAAATTTAGTCCCATTTATTATTGAAGCAAAATAGCAACAAAGTAAGCAAGCAAGCAATCAAACAGGCGGTCCCCTGTGCTGTTGTGTCTGTGTGTGTATGTGTCTGTGTGTTTGTGTGTGTCTGTGCATGTGCATGCGTGTGTGTGTGTGTGTGTGTGTGTGTGTGTGTGTGTGTGTGTGTGTGTGTGTGTGTGTGTGTGTGTGTGTGTGTGTGTGTGTGTGTGTGATGTTTTTGTGTGTGTTTGTGTGTGCGTGCCCCATGTGTGTTTGCGTTCATGTGCTCGTGGTTGGTCCCATCTGACATGTGCTGCTTTTGTCACAGGAACCAGGGTTAAACCTCATCAAACACCAAAAACTGGGCCGAGAACTTCACCGAAAGGTACATTTTTCATTCATCAACATTCACGGTTCAACGGTTGGGTCACCAATTGGAGTAGTAGCTAACCAATTGGGTTGAGTAATAAACGTGGGCAAAAAAAAGAAAGCTAGTGTAAATCTCAGAATCCACATAATAGCTCCATCACGCCAACCATTTATTAGCTTCACGATTGTTGTCACTGATGATTGTTGTTAAAGAAAACTTTGTGGTCTTCTTCTTCTTCTTGACCTATTTCTGCAAGAAGATCTCGACCTATTAAACGTGGGTCTTTTCGAGGTCAACTCCGCTATGTGCATTACATTAACAAGTGTTTGGTGAGGTGATTGATGGGCCTTGGCAAGCCTCTCTCCACTCCAGGCGGGTTTGCCTAATAGCCTGGGACAAAGTCGTGGGGTTTTGCATGCATTAGTTGGCGGCACTGTTTGAGGCCCCATTCAAAGTCGCAAGTAGGAAGTGGTGCAGGCCAGTGCATTCAAGGGGACTGTGGATAGGGGGCCAGTCGACAAGTTGACAAGCCGAGAGAGAGAGAGAGAGAGAGAGAGAGAGAGAGAGAGAGAGAGAGAGAGAGAGAGAGAGACTCGCTGAGGGTCTTGCAGCTTTAGCTGTACAGTCTGAGATGACAAATGGACTATTAGCCGGTGTCTTTAAAGCCGAGAGAGAAAAAAAGTCAAGGTTATTTTGGAAAATGTACATTGATGTGTTGCAGGAGACAGCGGGATAGATGACTCCTTGCCTTATGTTTCATTCTTCTCTCTCAAGGAGCACTAGGCTGCATCCCAGACAATGGGGGGAAAACAGCCAGGAAAATATTGATATTTACACACTGTACCGAGACAATTCTCGGATTACAAGGCGTAACCAGGTAAAGGTTGTACATTGGGGTTGGACTGTCATATCATAACATAAACATACATTATTTTATTTGTTAATTTCATCTCTGCAAACGAAATGCTCTTTGATTAGTTGTGTGTCATTGCGTGCCATTCTCCATACGAGTCTGTTTACTCAGATATATATGGGCTTGGTGGTCTGTTTACATTTAAACTCTGTGCAGCTGACTCTGAAAATGCATGAAGTCTCCTCCAGTATAGGAAGTCCTTTGTAAATCAGCGTGCTATGCTATGCTTGGTGCGCACGCTCTGCATTTGTGGTGTGCCTAATTCTCTTATGCTGCACGGTTGTCTTCACACAGAAACTCTCTCTGCTCTTGTGGCCTTTTTTTTCAAAACAGGGACAAGCTTGTCGGCTTGGAATGCTTCCTCTTTCATGGTAGTAACCTCTAAAATCTTAGGCTAATGTTCAGAATGTAGTAAACTGAACTGACAACGGAAATGTTATTTTTTTTCTTCGTAGCAAATCGCCACTGTGATTGAAATTGTATTTTATTTGATATGTTGTGTGCACTTCTTGGTATGAAATATATCAGCTCATGGGCTGTTAGACATTGAGCGCTACAACACATTGTTAACACCCATTGCCAGTAAACAGTGTTGGCTGTCAGACTGACAGGCTGTCAGAAATGTCCATGCAAGTGGCTGATAGCAAAGCCATTTGCCAGGTGGTGTGGTGCAGCAGTGTGGTTTTCCCCTTGTAAAATGGTGGTCTAACTACATCAATCAAACGCACTCTCAAGCACAACCTGGCCATGACAAAGACAACTTATGTGCAGGTGTGTGTTTGGTACCATAGCTTTCTATACAAGTTTTGCGTTAGAGCTAACACAAGACCCTGAGAACCTTAATATTGAAGCAATGCATTCTAGATGGCAATACATTTTTCCCCCATTCATCCTTTTACCACAAATGCCCTGTTGCTGGTTCTTCCTCTGAGAGGTTTTGGCCAAGGTGGCAGCAAATAAGTAAAGCTAAAACTACTTTTTAACCTAACAATAATGAATAAAGGCGTTTTAATTTTTGTGGATAAGAAGAGTGCGTTGCACCCCCTTCGTTTTGATGAGACTCTTTCCCTCCCCTTACCAAAAAGCACCTGCAAGAGAATATTTTTTACAATTCCTGAGCACTTTGGAGTTTTTCTTCATTTCATGGCCATACAACATATGTTAGTCAGGTTACATTAGAAAATTTTAGAAAAATATGTGCAGTTTTTTAACCTGAGTTTGCAACAGGAACAGGGGTTCTGTGACATTCTTTGAGGAGCAGTGGTAGTGAAACGAGAAGAACTGGTGATGGTGGCAGAATATTATAGGAAAGGAGCAGAGTAGAATATAATAGGCCAGTGGTTCTTAACCTTTTTTCTTGAAGCACCCCCTAATCTGTGCCCAAGACAAGCCGCGCACCCCCAAACCAAACGTCTATACGTGTATACGCACTAAAAAAATTATTTCAGTGAATAATTACAATGATTCTTGCTTTACACATTAATCAATTCTTTAATGACTTTACATTAGGTCCAAAACATGTTTTAATTTGTTCTTGATTTGGCCTAATTATGAGGTTTGGAATCAGAATTTTGGTCACAACCTCAACACAAACAAAATTCCGTGCACCCCCTGAAATCTCTGGCGCACCCCCAGGGGGTGCCCGTACCCCAGGTTAAGAACCACTGTAATAGGCAATGGGTAGTAGGCAGTAGAATATTAGGAAAGTAAAGACGGAATATTATTGGAAAGGAGAACAGCATCCTTTTATAGGAAAGGAGTACAATACGGGGCATGAGAGGGAATACGTACGTGAAACGGAGGACATACAGTATAGTTACACACAAGCTGCAGTGTATTGCCATGTGCCCTCACTGTAAAAACCCCCCCCCCACAAATTTACCAGCTGTCTCAGAATTTCAAGTTAATTTAAATCCTTCTTACAAGTTGTGTAAAGCTTTGGATTGAAGTGTTGTGTTCAAAGCTTCACACAACTTACAATAAGGATTCAAATTAACTTGAAATTTTGAGGCAGGGGGTAAACTTAAACCATGCTGATATTTTCTACAGTGCTGTTCACACTGTCAAGCTGGCAGGTTAGTGTCTCTGAACATTGCCTACGTCCTACCAGCTCAGCATCTACATACAGTCAGTGTCATATGCTGTCTGTCTGTTTCCATTCCTCCCTCCCTCCCTTTCCTCCCTCTCTCCCTCCCTCTTTTCCCTCGCTTTAGAAAGATGTTTTGGAAGCCCAGCCTGGCCCGCCCTTGTTTGGCTTTGAAGTGAGCATCTCAACAACCAGTAATCAAGTGCTCATTACACTGAGTGATCTCCAGCAGATGTCTCTCAAAAACGCAAACCTTTTTTTTCTTTCTCCCCGCCTCAACTCTCTACCCACACACACATAACCGCCTTTGCCGCAATGCTTAGGCAGACGTTTTATGGCCATTATCGCGTTGTTACTTACTGACTTGACTTAAGATCTAGCGTAGTTGCACTCACTCCACTTACACAGACGGTAGTGATATTATTAATGCCCCTTCTCTCTGAAGTCCTGTTGTCCATCATAAAGTGCCTCAGTCGCTCGCCGTCCCTTTACGCTTCAGCTCTTGTGGGGATTAAAGAGAGGGACTTCTTCAAAGCAGCGGCGTGAAACATTTGCTTTCTGCCTCTCTCGTCTCTCTCTCTCTCTCTCTCTCTCTCTCTCTCTCTCTCTCTCTCTCTCTCTCTCTCTCTCTCCCCCCTCACTGCAGATTCAGGCAAAAATAAATGAAGAGCATCTGACATCACAGCCAATTTGTCATCATTTTCAGTAAAAGATGAACTCCCTGGAGGAAATAGTTTTTTTTCAGTCTTCTTCCTTCCTTTGCGAAAATATATTGTCTCGGAGCCATTAATGAGATCGCGTATTGGCTTTAGAGTCACCTAAAGATGAATGGTCCTTAAAACAGGACAATATAAACAGACTCTCTCAGACCCTCCTAGTCCCTGGTGGTCACTAAGAGACAGAGTAGGGAGGCGAGCTATAAGCCCTCCTCTCTCCTCATTCATATTGTGGAGATTACGCCGGAGACTTCAGCAGCAACTAAACGCGGTAATATACTGTGTTGGAGCTAGCCTGATAGCTGAGCGCTATAGCGTCTTCCTGAAGAGATCCATAATGACTCGCTGATTGCCTGGGTGAATACAGCAGCAGCACAGTGGTGTTGGTGCTTGCTAATGAGTTGAACTGCAGATTAACAGGGAAGGCCTTTGGGTTTCTGGTCTTCTTGGTTTTTTTTCTTCTCCTCCTGTTTACGACAGATCTCTGATTTTCACTCCTGCATGTTCAGCTCCCCATGCCGTATCGTCGCACGATACCTCAGCAGCTCCCTCTGGGCTGCAGGCCTAATTAATCAATTTATGAGGAAGTGAGCGCTGTGCTGTGTGCCGTGTGGTTCGGTTCATTGCGGTTTTACCAGTCATCATCTGCATCAGCACCCTGATGGCTGAAACCGGAGGCCACATTTTGAAGGAGAGGAGGGAGGACACACTCCGAATCTTTTCCAATTACGAAACTCTGAGCTTTTCTTATACGGTTTCTCTCTTTTTTTTGGTAGCTCGCTCCACACTCTTATTGATTTTCCCTCTCAACCTTCCCTCTCTCTCAACCTTGCTGTTTGTTTGTTTGTGTCTGTCTCTGGGGTGACAGACGGATTGGTGGGGCTTCAGTCGGTCTTGCCCTCAGAGAAAGAAAGCAAGGCCAGGTGGAGATAACACCGCTGACTTTGAGAGAGCTTCATCAAGCAAAGGGGACACACTACAGAGAGAGAATGAGAGAGAGAGAGAGAGAGAGAGAGAGAGAGAGGCAGAGAGGCAGAGAGAGAGGAATAGAAAGAGAAAAAGGAGAGAGAAAGACCGAGAGATGACGATTCCCCTCGGCCTGGCCCACACGGCGAGAAATTGAGTCTCGGGGCAGCGTTTGCCGTTAACCTCTCTTTAGCAGTCAATCGCCCTCCCTGAGGTGGAAACTAAGCCAGAGTTGTCGGAGCTCAACTGTGATTCTCCTCTCACAGCACGAAACCACCCAGCTGGGAGTCGAAGAGGGAGGGGGCGTAGAAAGACAGAGAGAAAAAGAAGAGAAAAATACAAGCCTCAATGTTAGACAGCATGTCCCCTTCACCGACACTCAAACTGTGCAGCCTCAGGTCAATTGCATTACTGCAGAAAATTCCCCATTTCATAATCATTCAACGCCTATTAACAGACGTTATTGAGGCTCCGGAATTCATTGGCTGAACAAAAAAAACCCATACGTGCCTCAATGAACATCAATATTGCGGGGGTCTTTTTTTTCCTAGCTGTCTTTGGAAGACGCAAAGCAAACAAGTATTTTGATTGACAGCCATAATAACCAATGGCTGGAGGGGATGAAATGGCCGGTGTCACCCCACTGGCTGACGGCAGAGGTCCTCTGGGTCATTGACCCGCCGTGGAGATGGGTATTGATGTTTTCTAAAGTGGAGTCAGATGATCTGGGTGCATTGGACTCGGGGCTTATTTGCCTTACTCGCCTCTCTCTCTTTCTCTTTTTTCCATTCACTCGCTATTTTTTCTCCCCCTCTCTCTGTCTGACTACTATCCTGTTGTGTTTTGTTTTTAGGTCTCTGTTCTTTCGTTCTTGTCTCCTCTCTTGTCATCTGTTCTTTGCTGTTGTTTTTTTTCTCTTCCTACGTATATATCAATGTCTCTACAGTGTTCTTCTCTCATTTTCACCCCTGTCCTGCCTGGATGTTATTTGTCCCATCTGTCTTCTCTCTCTCTTCTTTCTTTCTCTCCTCTCTCTCTATTTCCTGCCTCCCTCTATTTTCCCCATCCCTCTCTCCCCAATCTCCTCCTCCTCCCCCTCCTGTGCGGTGACATTGATTTTGTTCTCTGCTCTGATTATCTCGGCGTCAGCGTGAGACCAGATCCAGTTTTGCCTTCCCCTCTCCTCTCCTCTCCTCTCTCCGTCCCCTCTCTTTTCCTCTGTCTCCCGCTCTCCTCTCCTCTCTCCCTTTGCCAACCCCTGTCTCCCCCTCTCCTGTCCTGTCCCCCTCCTCTCTATTCCTTTCACTCTCCCTCCTCTTTGAGTTTTTCTCTCTGCCCCAGTCTGGCCCTAGCCCGGCCCCAGCTCGGCCCGGCACAAGGCTCTGCACACTATTAGGACGCCCGCTGTGGCCCATTTTGGAGCAAGTGCAAGTTGTCCCCTCTCTTTCTCTCTCCCCTCTCTGTCCCTGCTCCAGGCACAGTCCCAATCTGCCTCCGGCAGCCCCAGCTAGCCCCAGCATAGCATGGCCCAGCTCTGCCCGAGTGCAGGGCCACCCGCTGCTATCCATTTTGGAGCAAGCGTTTGTCCCCTCTTTGTCCCCTCTCCTTTCCTCTCCTCTCTCTTCTTTTTTTCTCTGCGTCCCCTTGCCTTTCTCCTCTTCTCTTCTTTCAGTCCTAGTTCCAGCATAATGCAGCCCAGCTCAGTACAGGGCAGAAACAGTACAGGGACACCCGCTGACGTCCATTTTGGAAATTCGCTCCATCCATGGAAGTGGGTCAGAGGGGATGAATGAAAGAGGGGTTGAGGGCTGGGGAGGGGGCAGAGTAAACTTAGGAGCAGTTTTTCCAACTTTGTTCATGGTATGTAACTCACTTGCTCGCTCTTTAGCCTGCAGGCACAATGATGACAGTGGCGTTTAGCATCAAAATGTAGTCATCAGTGAGTGCTTGTTTGTGTGTCTATCTCGCAACATGTCCCCAAACAGTCGCACTAATGAGTCTAATGCCAGCGTATAACCCTTTGGAGCCCTCAAAATAAGCAGTTTCTTCTCTCAAATATAGAGACAAGCTCCAGGACAAAATATGACCTAAATATTAAATATACAGAAAAAATCTTAAAATCAGTTTTGTAGTCTACGTAGAACGCAGGTATACGGAGTATACCCACTTCTAAATTTCAGGGATTTCAGTATACCCACTTAAAATTGATTGATCCATTATTTAGAATAACACAAATATAAACAGTATACCCACTTCAAAAAATGCTCAAATATACAGTATACCCACCACAAAAAAGTAGACTACACCACTGTTTAAAATGTTCCTCTATCATATGACTAGATTCATAAAGCTAACCATGACGTACTGTATGCTCTGTGTATGTATGGTGTTCATCGCTTGCAATTATAATAGTAATAGTAAGGCTCTGCAGTGGACCTGGGTTCCATTCCAGTCCGAGGTCATTAACCGATCCTCCCCCATCTCTCTCTCCCACTCGCTTCCTGTCACCACCTCCTGTCCTATCTAATAAAGTCATAAAAGCCCCTAATTTTATTTTTTAATAGTAATACTACTACTACTACTAATAATAATCCTTTCTGGATTTCATACATAAATGATGGCCTGGCGATCCAGTAAGGCGGGTGAAGGGTTAAAACCACAGACCACTGCCTCAGGGCCCAGAGGGAAGGACTGCTAGCTCAGACGTACTGTATGTCCGATAACACCCAACCCTGTCCAAACAACACTACTGTCCAGTTCCATCTTTACTTGCCTGGGGTGAATGCTGAGTATTGGAAACCTGATACCTCATAATGTAAAAATGCTCACTACAGTAGTGTAGTATCGTGTAGAATATTTTGGTGAATTTTCAAAGTATCGAATACAATGAATGAAATAGTTTTAGGTTCAGACATTGATATCATTTAGAATTATTGCTGCCGGCGCAGATGTATGTCCAATAACACCCAACCATGTTCAAAAAACACAACTGTCCAGTTTCATCTTTACTCGCCTTGTGTGAGTACTGAGTATTGTAAACTTGATATGCATAATGCAAAAAGTGCAAAGTATATGAAATGAAATAGTATCATGTCAAATATTCAAAGCATCGAAAATAATTGCTGGAGTTGAGGAATCGGTACACAGCAATATTGAATCACCGCTGTACACAGTTAATCCAAATAACCTGGACTGCCTGTTCAGACTGTGAGCAGATAACACCCCATTCTACCGCAGCCCTGTCCAGCACCGGACTATGCAAACAACCTGCCGGGCTTGTTCCGTCTTTACTTGCCTTGTGCAAGTGCTGAGTGTTGCATCAAAAACAATCAAATAGCTGGGTTCAGAATTCGCTATAAAAATGAATCATGGCTGTATACCGCTAATCCAAACAACATGGACTAGACTGCCTGTTCGTACTTAGAGCCGATAACGGCAGCCTAGCCCAGCCCATCCTTGCCCTGTCCAAACGCCCTGGCTGGCCGGTTCTGTCTCGCCTCACCGGGCCTGACTGCAGCCTCCCCATTTACCAAATGTGGGAGTCGGCCGGGCGCCAAGCCGACCGAGCGGACCGCACCGAGTCACTGCTACCGCTCTGGACTTAAGTGGCCCGTACTGATTAACACCCCGACTTGTCGCTTTTCATTTCCCCCGTGGCCGCCACTCTCCCAACAACTGTTTAAGATTCAGGCCACCGACGATAGGAGAGAAGAGGGTAGGACTCCCCCTCCCATGATGGAGGGGATAGGGGGAGGATCTCACTGTGATGATGTATCTGAAGCATGGTTTGTATACTCTCTTCTGCCAGAGTGGTGGTGAGGTGGGATGGGTGGTGTTTTTCTTAGATGTGGAGGAGGGGGGGTGGGGGTTGCTTTCACGTTGGGACATCAAGGAGAAATATGATGCTCCATGCTCTCAGCTTTGGTATTTATGTGTGAATGTGCTTAGCAAAACTGGTCTCACTCAGACAATGACTAAGCAGAGAAACTCGATTATATAATCCCAAACCTTTTCAGGTTTTGGACCATATAATCCCAACCTTTCAGGTTTTGTCTCCCAGGCAAAGTGGACGCATGCATCTCACATACAAATGTGGCACTGCGCAGAACAATAAGAGTTACATCACACCTATGTCGTTAAGTCCTGGGTGTTCCAAAACAATCATCCTCTCCTCGGGTGTCACAATCCATATTTGTTTCCGCGTCCCGGGCGCTAACAAAGGGTGACAATATGTGCGGCTTCTTTTCCTTTTTTGTTTTGTTTTTAATAGCGTCTGCCATGCAGGAGAGGCTCGAACTCGCACATGAGTAGATGAGAAAATGGCTGGAAGGGAGACCATAAAACCACGGCCCACGGAAGCGAAACCACACGTCCACCACACATCTAATCCGCACACACACGCACGCACGCACGCACGCACGCACACACGCACACACACACACACACACACACACACACACACACACACACACACACACACACACACACACACACACACACACACACACACACACACACACACACACAGACACAGACACCCACCACAGCCATCAAACACTCTCCCCGCCCGCCTCTCCTCTCGCCTCCTGAAGTTTTTATAACCTTCCACTTCCCTCTGGATATCACAGTCATGTTTGTTGAAATCCTTTTTGTTGTCCCGGTCGCTCTCGGTGTGACAGAGGCACTTCTTTGTCGTGTTGCTGTGGGCGTGAGTGTACTTAGAAAAATAGCCTTTCATAATGCAGCAGCAGCAGCGTTCAATGTCTGTTGCCGTCGCTTCCAATAAAGATTTTTTTTTTACAAGCTTCTCAAGGGCTCTCCAAATTGAAAGGTGCTTTAAGTTAATTATTCCAATGAGTGATTAACAGCTGTGTCCTTGGCCGGTCGCACGCATGGCCGGCGTATTGACACCTGGAATACTTTGACCCGAAGTATTGAGCATTATAAAAGAGTCTGGTCTGGTCGAACTGCACAGCCCGCTGCGTGAGCCAGCTGCTTCATGCCTGCAGCTGAAAACACACATATCCATGGACCAAGCTCTGGCTCTCCCACTCGTGTTGTATTGCTTTTTAGCGGCTTCTAACACACTGGCCCTCTGGTCTCTATGTATTGACGTATTGATGAATATTGTATTGATGAGTTGAGCCTCGTGCTCTCCACAGACTCCAAGTGAATTATGCTGATGATGTTTTCTCTTGATCCAAACCATTGAATGTGTGTCGTTTGGCTTTTTTTGTCTTTTGCCTCGCTTCATCTCCTATTGAAGGTCTGGGACAATGATGATGCTGCCATAGCAATGTTGATATATAAATAAGCAATTTATAAACAACGATGAGAATAACAGTAACACACACTTCTTGGATAGCACATTTAGCTTGATGTAAGAGATGTAACCTGAAAGAGCATTTTGCCAACATAAACGCCAAAAACATACGTACAGTCATATAGCTTATAGGTCAGTAACTAGGCTAAAAATCAGAACAAGCCTAACCAGGCCAAGTGACTCCCACATCATACCCCCCTACCCCCTCCTCCATCTCCACCACCCACAATCCACCATCCTCCAGCCAATTATTCTACACTAGTAGCCGACTAATTGAAGGAATGCAGCCATTGTGAATGCTTCCTCCTCCTCCCACCTCCTCCAATGGAGGGGTTGGTGGGCCAGCGCAGAGGCTGAGGCTGGAGACGGGGGCGGGGGTGTGGTGAAGCGTGGGACAGAAGTGTAGCCTACTGGCGGGCAGTGGGCAGCAGACGTGTGCCAGCTGCTGGGCCCCGCACATGCTGCACACAGCTGCCGGCTCACTTCCTGTTAATCTTGACAGGAAATGCGGGGGGCTTTGGTGAGTGGGGGTCGGTGGGGGGCTGGATGGGTGTATGGAGGTGGGGGGGTGGGGAAGAGGAGGACTTGATATGCTCAAGAGGTCCCATGGAAACAAGTGTTGGATTGTTAGTGGACCCTTGGCCATCTTATGCAACAGTCTTGAGGATCCTAATGGTGGAGCCCTGCTGTGTGTGTGTGTGTGTGTGTGTGTGTGTGTGTGTGTGTGTGTGTGTGTGTGTGTGTGTGTGTGTGTGTGTGTGTGTGTGTGTGTGTGTGTGTTTATTTACTTGTACGTATGCATATGTAGTGATGCGAGCGTTTTTCTATCACTGTGTGTGTGTGTGTGTGTGTGTGTGTGTGTGTGTGTGTGTGTGTGTGTGTGTGTGTGTGTGTGTGTGTGTGTGTGTGTGTGTGTGTGTGTGTGTGTGTGTGTTCACGTGCATATGCGAGTGATGTGAGCGTTTTTGTATCACTGTGTGTGTATGTGTATGTGTGTGTGTCTGTGATATCAGTCCAAGCCATCACCGCATGCATTCCCATCACCATATGATTAATAGCTCTGCCAGCTGAAGAGTATTTCTGGGAGATGCTGCTTGCCGTCTCTGCTCGTTTCTGTCGGTTAGTACTTTAATCCGAACAATAAGTGGAATGGTTGGATCTGGGACTACATGCCAGCAAAAACAAGGGAAACAATCCGCTCTTGTACTCTCCTTCTGCGAAATTGTGCAGTATCTGGCAAGCTGTGCCGACGACGTCCTGCATCCCCTTTGTATAACTCATTGGTAGCAAATGATTCGGACAGATATGGAATTTAATACACATTAGGGGGAGGCTGACCAAAAAAAAACCCTCGAAGGCTCGATTGCGGCAACCATTCCTTCTCGTGTATTTAAAATATGATGTTTTCTCTTTCATGCAAGAACAAAACACATGGGTTTGTGGTCGGGTACGTGGCCTGTTGATGTTGGTCTTGGCCCCTGCGCGGCGCGGTTCCATGTAAAACGAGGGGAGTCAAAAGGGGGCCTTGCGTAACTGCGCTGGCCAGCTCTCTCAACGCTAATCTCCGAGGAGACGGAGAAGAGGAGAAGCAGCCGGCTGCCTCTCTGTCTGAGTCACGGCCCTCCAATCCCGCCAAGACGTATGCACTATGACAACAGCTGGCCTGGAGGCTACATTGGAGTTGCGGAGATGAGTGGTTGTTGTTGTTGTTGTGGTTGAGCTTTGCTTTCTCTCTTTTCTTCTCTTCTTTCTCTCTTCTTGTCTTCTCCCTCGTTTGTCCCTTCGCCTTCTTCTACTTCCAGCGCGCTCTCTCTCTCTCTATATATATAAAATTAGCGTCTTGTTGGAAATGGCTCCCTTGTTTACTTGGAGCCCGGTGTAGACCCGCCATTAGCGGCCCCTTTTTACCGCTGTGTAAATACCCAGGCCCCCCCCTTTGAATCCTGGATAGAGAGAGAGACCCCTAAGGCCTTTTCCTTGGGAGCCTTACAACAGAGGATCCTGTTTTCTTCCCCTCCGTCCCCCCATCCTTCTTCCACCCCTCCACCCCTCAGTGCACCTGTTAAGCATGTCTGTGTTGTTGAACCTGGCTCGCCTCACACTCTCTGCTGGCTGGGCTCATTGGGATTAAAGCCTGGGTGGGTTTTTCCAGCTAGCCTTTGTGTCATAGAGCCTCTTGAAAAGAAAGAGGGAGCAAGAGAGAGAGGGAGAGAGAGGGAGAGGAAGAGAGAGAGAGGAGGGAATGAGATTAAGCTGATTCACTCGCAGCTTGGGGGGGATTCAGGTTGAAGTATGTGGCAAGTGATATTCCACTGCTCCAAAAGGTCAGGTGTTTAAGACCCCCCCGGCTCAACTGAAGAGCACCTAAAGCTCTCGCTAATTTGTGCACTTCAGATATTATGTGAACTCTATGCGTGAAAGAGGAAGAGGAAGAAAGGATTCAGGGAAAATACCATATGAAACATCTGCAGCAGCTGCACATTTTGCAGTGCTGGTGATACTTGAATCAATGGTAGATAAGAAATTAGTATTTATGTGACAAGACGGGGGTGAGTTTGCAGCCAGGCTTTAGTCAGCCCTTCCATGGAGTTAACTAAGCCAGTTTATGTAAGAGTTAAGCCTGAATGTACAAAACAGATGAGTTATCAAGGTAAAGCTTGATAATACTAATTGTGGCTAACATTTTTATACTTTTACGAAAAACATATATGCAAAGGTAAAATTTTACAATATTAATAGTTGCCAACATTTTTATACTTTTTTTCATGATGATTTACTGAATGTAATTAAAGAGTCTTACGACACTAATAGGAAAATCATGGTTGTAATAAGGGGCTATTAATCATGTTAGGTGGAACATTATGAGTTCCCGTAATGTGCCCTCACTCACGTGTCAGGTTTTTGTGGTTTTATCAAAAAGGACATTCATCTCAGAGCTATTGTTGCGAAATTACGTTTTATTTCAGCGTTCTCCAAGCATAACCCAACCCAGGCATTCCCACTCTAGCTTCTAGCTCACACAAAAAAAACGGTGACACCTTTCTCTGGCTGGCTGCATAAAATGTGGCCTCATACATAAATCATGCGGACTAAAAATGTTTAAATTACAGACTTCAGTGCTTCTGAGCCGCTCCTCACATTCTTGCTGCCACATTTTCTTAGCTTCTGTACACTTGCACCTAACGATACCTCCACCTGCGGGGTTCTTCTGTCTTCTATTTGCTTAAACATTTGTCTTGATTCATTTTGCCAATTTGTGATGGCTCTCTTCTCAAACAAAAGACGAGTTCTCCCGCTTGCCCTTTCTCCAACGAAAAGAGGCAGTTGACTTTCTGTTGCTATTTTGGAGTGATTCGTGTCACACTCTGGCTGAGAGTGGAAGACAATAGCTGTGTGTCGTCGTTACGTGCGCGAAACACGTGTGAGTCACGGGCCGCAGGGAGTACAAGAGCGGGGCTCGTGTACTACTGTACGCTTCGTTCGGGACACTGTGCTGTTGAGTTTCTTGGCCTAATGAAGCGTAGCTTAATTGGAAGCCTCCATTTTGCCATGGAGGAAACCAACTGCAATACAATAACAGCAGAAAAAAACACCATTTGTATGTACAAGGAGCTGTTCCTTTATACTACACATAATAATTGACTGATTTTGTACTATACTGTTTGTCCACATCTAGGTATGTGTTTTTTTAAAATGCACCTATACCCATGTTCTGTATACAAACGGTTTCCCGTTTGTAAAGAATCCCTGTCTGCATGTTCAGCCAGGGTCCCTCTTCAACCTCTGATTGTTATTACCTCCGCCAGGAGGTTATGTGATCACCTGAGTCTCTGTGTTGTCTGTGTTCGTTCGTTCCATGCTATTTTTTTTTCCCTGTTTGTTCGTTCGTTCGTTCCCTGCTATACCACTGCCTGCCACAAGGTGCGCGCGAGCTCCCAAGCACAGAGCACTGGCGTTCCTGCGCTTCTCTCAGCAACAGGGAGGAACCTTTGCCTCCGCCTCCAGCTCCAACGCCAAGTGCATTTCATAATGTTGCTCAGCCGCAGGCAGCATCATGTCAAATGAATTACCTGCCAAAAATATGGAATTTGTGATTGTGTTGGCCTTTATTTTTATCATTGCTGTTGCGAGATGGACAGTGACCACTCCCGCAGATAGTTTAGGTTGGCAATTCTGTCGAATTAATTACGTTGTCAAAAATATGGTTCACAATGCTGTTGTGGACTGTGACTTGGGTTCACTATGCTGTCGAATTTATTAGGCTCCCTTGCCAAAATAAGAATGTACGTTCACAATTCTGGTAAAATTCATTCCATCCCCTTAGCTACATTTAAAGTGAACCCCAAGTTGTTTGCGAGTTTCCTGGTGAACCAGAAGCTATGTGTTGACGCCCAGGGGGCTGGGCTACACAAACTACAGGCTACTGGTTCACCAGGAAAGTTTGCGAGATGGACAGGGATCACAATGCCCGACAGGATGCATAATGGCCGAGCACCGGCGAATATTCCACACGGATTTGCCTGCGCCATTGTAAGCAGTAGAACTAGCCTTGCCTACGGAATTGGCTGCGAATGTCTCATTTGACGCCAGCTCCAACATCAACCTAAAAAGTTGCTCATCAGCTGGCAACCTGTAGGCTACACCCTCGTTGAAGTTAACAAGCAATCCTGTTAATTACCGCTGCCTAAAATGTGTGTGAAGTGGTCGTGGAAGTGCACTGTTGCGAGATGGACAGTGACCACCGCAGATCATTTTGGTTGACAATTAGGTAGCCTACCATCGCCAAAAATATGGAATTTGTGGCTGTGTAAGTTCACAATGCTGATCAAATGCATTACACCCCCTCCACTGAATTTAAAGTTAACCACAGTTGCGAGATGGACCTCAAAGCGCAACAGCAATGTAGGCCTACGTGAACTGATCAACAACGGTGAATAGTGATTTCCCATGAGGAATACGGAGAGGAAAATGCACTTCAGCCGACAGCGCCAAGACCAACCAGTGACCCATGACAATAATGCATACCATCATAGGCAAAAAAAAAATATAGGCCTAACCCTTCTTTGGTTGTTTAGTGCTGTTGGTCAAAATCATTACATTCCCTTCACTAATTAGGCTGCAGTTCTAGCGCGTGATTACAAGCGTTCAAGTAGGTTGATTTCTACCTTTTGCGCATAAGGCTAGATTAGGTTAATAGGGCCTACGATTGCTATAACCTAATAGCCTAAAACATTCGCCATGAGTCTGAGAGGGATGTTTAAATTGACGACGATATTTGCTTTTAATTTGTCATGAGGCTTAAAGCTATCACTCTATAGCCTATTTAGAGAAGTTCACAAGCACCTTAATTACAAACAACCTTCATTACAAAAAGCACAGGCTATTGCATTTTGGTCGACGTTCATCAACATCAAAAAACACGTGTATTTTGTATGACGTTCAGGGTCTGTTTCTAGGTTGTTTTGATGTCGTTGGGGGAGGGGGATATAGAAGGGGATGCGCAGTGGAAACGTTTGGGATTCGGTTACACGAACGGTTAGACTTTCTAATCCTCCTTTCTCTTTATATTATATTGAATGGCAAACTTCCTCAACTTTCTCAAAACAAAAGTTAAACAAATCACACACTCATATATGTGCACAGTAGTATCAACATCCTTGGCGGAGGTCTGCACACTCTGGGTGCTTTTCTAGTTGGAAAATGCTGTCACTCAAAAAATGTGCTCATGCGGTTGGCTGCCTAGCATCTTGCCCCTCCTCACATCACAAATGTTTGTTTACAGAAAACCTATCTATGATACAGATACTTTGTTTATCTTGGTGTTCATGCACATACGTATGTGTTTGGATGGGATGTCCATGTTTGAGTATACTGTATGTAAGCTACTATATGCCGATGTGCCTCTGTGTGTGTGTGTGTGTGTGTGTGTGTGTGTGTGTGTGTGTGTGTATGTGTGTGTAGCTATGTTTGTTTCTTTGTATGTGTGTGTGTGTGTGTGTGTGTGTGTGTGTGTGTGTGTGTGTGTGTGTGCGTAGTACAGCTATCTATGTTTGTGTGTGTGTGTGTGTGTGTGACTATTTTGATGTGTGT
Source organism: Engraulis encrasicolus (assembly GCF_034702125.1). Taxonomy (NCBI): domain Eukaryota; kingdom Metazoa; phylum Chordata; class Actinopteri; order Clupeiformes; family Engraulidae; genus Engraulis; species Engraulis encrasicolus. The sequence continues at coordinate 21,898,122 of NC_085865.1, read as the reverse complement.
GTGTTTGTCATGTCTATACCCCTGGCGTCTCACATGGCTGCGTCTGTGTGTTCTCTCCCCGCAGACCTGTCGGAGAAGAAGAGCGACTTGCGGGTGTGCGACGCAGCCACGTGCCGCTTCGGGGGAACCTGTCGCGATGACGGCTCGGACCTGAAGTGTGTTTGTCAGTTTCAGGTAAGGGATCATATATCAAAAATCTCAACGTTTTGTCTTTGTCTCATCCAATGCGTTGCGCTAGCCATCCGGCTAGCCAGATATGAGCCAACCACTGACATATCAGCAACACCAGATGATATAGGTGCCACCACCAAGAGACAGGCTTCCACACTCCCTGCCTCCCTCTTCCTCCTCCTCCTCCTTCCTCTAACGTGCCTGAATTAATTTCGGTCTCGCATGCGACAGAACTGCTTTTCTGTCCCCCCACCCCACTCTCACAGTGTCTCCAGGCAGTATGCTCACTTATGCATATTCCTTTTTTTTGCTCTGTTCTTTTTTGTTCTGTTCCCCTCTCTCTCTCTCTCTCTCTCTCTCTCTCTCTCTCTCTCTCTCTCTCTCTCTCTCTGCCATTCCTGTGACTGCACCCAGTGCCATAGTAACTACATTCCCGTCTGCGGCTCGAACGGAGACACCTACCAGAACGAGTGTTTCCTGAGGCAAGCGGCGTGCAAGCACCAGAAGTCTATATCCGTGGCCTCTGAGGGGCCCTGCTATCCCGGTGAGTCTGGAGGATAACTAAGCCGTGTGCCATCACTCCGGTAACAACACAACCGTACAATAATGCCTAGTCCTGACAAAACACCAACAGCCTAAGGGCCACTCGTGATTGGCAAGAACCTGTCTAACCTTCTGTCAATCTCTCCCTCTCTCTCCCTCTCTCTCTCTCTCTCTCTCTCTCTCTGACACTTGTGCACTTGCAGATAGCAGTTCAGGATCGGGAGACGGAGGTAAGGATGACACTGCTTGTCTTTATTTTGCTGTCCTTCTTTTTCCCGCCATCAGCCGTGAGAAGTAATGATGTACAGTAGAGAGGGCGTCTGCCAGTCAGCCATCTGCAACAGCCAGCCCACAGCACCCGCCCGCCCTACACACACATCCACTTACTGTACACACATATGGACACACACTCACGCACGCACGCACACACGTAGGCACGCACGCACACGCACGCTCAGACACATGAACGCGCACACACACATGCACGCACGCACACGCACACATAGGCATGCACGCACATGCACGCACACGCACGCTCAGACACATGAACGCGCACACACACATGGGCGCGCGCATGCATGAATTGTTCAGTAGATTCAAACAGGGCTGGTGTAGGTAGAAGAGATCAGAGCGTCCAAATATGAAGGAAAAAAAAACATAATGTTTCTTCAAAGGCACTTTTCCACACTCTTAATGGGCCATATAAATAGTGCATTAAGACATCACACTGCTCTGTCTCACGGCCACGGGCTCCCTTTGGGTGAGAAACACTAGTCTGCACAATATATAGAGCCTGCATATATTCGCAGCGCTATCCACATGGTAATTCATTTTTACGGCTGCCTCTCTCCGCGGTGAATTAGAGGGAAAATAGTTCCCGCGGCTGATGTGTTTTTGCTACAGCTCCACGCTGCGCTGCCGAAATGTTCTCAGCGTGGATTGTGTCAGGCCAGTTCTAGAGCTGGAGCTCTGGAGCACTACTTAAAAGGCGAAGAAAAAAAAAAGAGCAAGAGAGGACGAGGATTGGGGTTTGGGTTTGGGTTGGGGGTAGGGTGGGGATAGATTGTCAGAATATCCTTATCCAAACGCTTATTTTTAGATCCAGCTGCACTGTACTGCCAGAGTAGCCATTGGAGCATTGACCCCGAGAAAAAAAAACAGTGTTTAATTTGAAACTCCACCTCTTGAGGTTTTTTTTTTCTTTCTTTTTTTTTCCGAGCGCAGATGAAGAGTGGCTTTTGAGGCTTGCCCTCCAGAGCTGTCATTTTGCTAAATTACAGGGCCGCGCATGCAAAGCTTGGGCCCCAAATGCCACTGCTGTGTTCTTTGTCCTTAGAAGGCACAGGGATTCAGCACACTACTACTACACTACTACACACATGCGACACACATGCAGAAATAACCTCACACTCATAGGCATTAAGTCACACACACACACACACATACAGTACATTTACACACATACACACATACACATACACACGGACACTCTCACACACACTGACACACAAGCAACCACACATACATGTGTGCGCACACATTACAAACACCCACTCTCCATCTCTGTTCCCTTTCTTTGAAAAATGGCTTTTGTATGCACTGGCTTTGCACTTTTGTATTAGACTTAACAGAATGCCGCTAACACATTGACACAGAGCATGGTAAATACACTCTGTGGCCTTGTAATAAAAAAGGCTGCGGGAAAACGAAAGAACGCGTAGAAGAGGAGAAAAAAAAACATACACAATATATAGGAGCCCTCGGGCAATGGATGTAACTATGAAGTCTTTGGAGGTGGAGGAGGGCGAGTACTGTTCAAGAGCGCCTGTTATTGGATGTCATTGTGTTTGGAAATTGCTTGCGTGTATGTTCCATTTCTCAGGCGTTATCCTCTGAGCGTTGTTTCGGTAAGCAATTATTACGCTCATAGTCGAGAGCCATTGGGGGAGCTCTTGCGGACTCATAATGATTATTGCGATGCACGCTTAAAAGAGAGATGGAGGGGAGAACTGAATTAAAATGGTAATTTTTTTCCGCAGTTAGATCCTCAAACCTGTTTTTTTGCTGTAGTTATAAATTTAACACAGATGATGCACATGCTTGCGCAGTGCCGCAATATAAGTGTTCCAGCTTGCAGAGCGACCAACCAGCTCGGGTCCCGTCATAAAATTGCCTTTAACTATTAAAAATTCATGACGGACTTTGTCAAAAGACTGCTTCTTAAAAGTCTGATGTGTAAAATGTCCATTCTGTCCTTCAAACTCACCAAGGACGAGAAGTGGGAACTGTACCAACATTTATTGTACATGTAAATTTAACTTAACCATTGTGAAAAATAATGGGCTATTGGAACCATACATGGCCCTGATTCGGTCCAAAATAATTCAACGTGGCAGTAATTCAAAGAGCAACGGTAACAACAGTAATGTGAAAGTAATTCAAAGAGCAACATTATCAACAGAAACAGCAGTAGTAATTTTGTCTATTGTAATGTCTATTGTAGTGTAGATTATTGTAATGTTAAACAAGTCAAAGAACAACATGATGATCAGGAGCAATGTATTGAGTAGGCTAATGCATGACATGTCAGTAATGGAGAGGTGGTTGTCCTGTTCCATGTTCCTCAGAGAGCAATGGTCCTGCTCCAGACAACCCTGCTAGTTGGAAGAATAGCGGGAAGGCATAGAAAATGGGGTTAAAGAAAGAGGGCGAGGAATGGCTTAGGTTTTAACGTAATGGCGTCCTTCTTGAATTTTCTGACAGAATACGAGGGATCCGGAAGTGACTCGGGCAAGAAGGCCAACAAGTGTGGCAACTGCAAGTACGGAGCCGAATGTGACGAAGATGCCGAGGATGTGTGGTGAGTTTGGAGCTCTGTACTTGACCTTCATCATGGCCATGGGAACACACACACTCACACAGACACACACACACACACACACACACACACACACACACACACACACACACACACACACACACACACACACACACACACACACACAGAGACACAGACACACACACACAATTTATGAGACCAGTTTGGTGTGGTCTGTTTTTTTGGTACCTCTACGGTATGTCAACAATGCATGAACTCCACAATACTACCCCCACAGAACAAAGCATACGCAGAAAGAAACAGACACAGACGCTGTTGATAGTCCTTTCGACACTGGCAGAAACAGACACAGACACACAGAATATGGATTCTACTTACACTAGTAGAGTAGTGTCTACCAGAGCAGCATGATCTCCTTATTGTTAAGCTTCAGGCAGAAACACACACACACACACACACACGCACATGCACACACACACACACACACACACACACACACACACACACACACACACACACACACACACACACACACACACACACACACACACACACACACACACACACACACACACTACGGATTGTACTTACACCAGTCCACTAGTGTCTACCAGAACAGCATGGACTCTCCTTATTGTTCAGCTGCAGTTGTCTCCGTAGTGCATTCATGCAGTACACTGTTTATCCTGGGCTGTTTGTGCAAACAAATACTTCATTGGCGTGCTGTGACAGCCGCACAACAGGGTGGATACTCCTTTCCCATTGTTTTGAAAAATGAGGGGATGATGCTTCAGCCTTTTGACACAGCTACTTGGTAACTTTAAAGGGATGGCGGACGAAAAACATGAGTTTTTTGTGCTTCAACAAGCTAGAAGTCAGTAAGATAAAAAAAGCAATTGTGATCAAGTTACAATGCATTCTCGATGTACAGGTGTGTGACATGGAACAAAGAGCTACATACATTTTAAAGCAAAATGTCTGCAGAAGGAAGTGGAAGAGTGGAAGATCAGGGTTTTTAAAGTCATTTTCCACCTTTGCTGGTGATTTACTGTTGTTTGTCTTCACAAGGGAGCACAGCGCCATTTGCTTGATTTAGTGAGTACTGTAGAAATTCATAAAACATACATCACCCTCCGGAGAAGTACATCCAAAATCCCACAACTCTAATGGCTTCAGCACTGCCAGACATAGAAATACTGATTAACGCACACACACATTTACGGAGCAATTTGTAGTATGGTAGGCATTTCCTACTTTATGGTTTTTCCCATCTCTGCCTTCTTCCCAACGTGACTATGCTCCACTATTTGCTGTCGTGTTTTCCCATGCACCCCCTGCAGTATGCTCACGCATCTCACTTGTTGCACATGCATCTACCAGTTGGGAATCACTGGCGTACACACAGTCTCATGCACGCGTGTAGACCTGCCTGCTAGTGACTTGTCTGCAACATGTGGTAGGAGACAAAGTCAGGGCCTCCGCACATCGGCTCCAACAGCACTGCGGAGCACTTTCGCTTCCGACACAATTCTGACCCCCAAACCCAATTTCACACGAACATAGCATGGACAGTCAATGGCCGGCTCCGACAAATTAGAACTCGTCTCTAATCGCTAGACGACATCCGCAAATTTCCTCGGACATCGGCGCCGGTGTGCGGGGTCGTATTGACAACAATGGAATCAAACATTGGCGGAGCAGTGCTCCACACTTTGTCGGAGCCAATGTGCGGAGGCCGTCAGGGTGCGTTGAGTCCTGCTGCTTTGCCAAATGGAGAGACATGAGAGACGTCATGAGTGGCTTGCTGACAGCACAGACAGGCCAGTCTATTGTTCCTGAGTGTTGACAGCAACACTTTGCTTCATAGCTGATTGTTTTTGTGTGTTACATTGAAGTTCTGCTGACAAGTTTTTGGCACATTGGGATGAACTAATCCACAGGACCTAAACAGCCTGCCTAGTTCTCTATTTTTTTCCACACAATCAACACTGGTGTTGTTTATAGTTGTAGACCATTAGTAGTAATAGTATTGATGAATAATAGTACTGTAGTAATAGCAGCAGAATAGCAGTCATAACATTGATGAATAGCCGTAATGGTACTGATAAAAATAAGCTAAAAGAACAGATAAACAATGAACAATAGCCGTAGTCAGGCAAGTAAAAAAATAGCATGTGCATTTCCATGAATTGAAGTCATATCACCCATTATGTTTTTTTGTGGGAAACACACTCAAACGATGAAAACATGGTATTGATGGATAGCTTCTAAACGTATGGACAGGAACAATAAACAATAGGCTAAACAAGGTCGAGTTAGACAAGTTAAAAAAACATACCTCGTATTAATGGATAAGTGTAAAAGGATGGATAGATGCTAAAAGTAGAACGTGCTGGAAAAACAATCGCTTAAGCAACATGTTAGGTCTAGTTAGGGCAAGCTCAAAGACAATGCTCATTTCCATCAATTCAAAAAAATATCTCGCCTTCTGTTTTTCTTTTTGTGAAAAAACACACGCACACACACGCACATGTCTGTGACTGTGTCTAAATACGTATACTAAAAGACTGCTTTGTCTTCATTGTGTTCTGCAGGTGTATGTGCAACATCGACTGCAGTGGGCACAATGAGAATCCGGTGTGTGGGACGGATGGGAACTCGTACACAAACCCCTGCCACGTGCGGGAGGCCTCCTGCATGAAACAGGAGCAGATTGACGTGGAACACCTCGGGAGGTGTCTAGGTAATACACAATACACGCACCCACACACGCGCACACACGCACGCACACAATTACACCTACACCTGTGACTGCGATCTCCTGAGATGTCCAGGTGAAAACACTCCACCCACGCACATGCTGTATGCACACAAACCACATGCACACAAGCACTTTGTATTGTAAACACAAAATCTCCTCTAACAGACCCACTATACACCAGATCAACCAGGTCCATGATGATAGCCCCCAATATGGGAGGAGAGATGCATGGTTTTGCAGGCGCTCAACGGATTGGATTTTCTGCTAGATTAAACGCTGATGCTAATGCTTTAAGAGGCCTTTTTAGTCACGATTTAACACTCGCATCGCATGACAACATACTGTAGCGGAGTCAGTCTGCCCGGCTACTAGCGTGTTCGGTTTGCACTGTGTAGGTCAAGCTGTTCTTTTATTGCTCCGTGCAAATACCCCGATAAGAGATAATGCTGTCTAATAACGCTAGCTCACTGTGATTAGCAGCTAATGCAATGTGTGTGTTCCCATACACAGATAAAGGAAAGAAGGATGTTCCGCCAGATGTCTTTGGTGAGTGATAATTCTTTATCTTTTTTTCCTCCCTATAATTTCTTAATTTCTTCATTTTTTGGGGGGTTGCTTTTGTCTTTTGCAGTCGTGAAGCCACTAAGCGGCTCTCCACAATATTGTATAATAAAGACGAGGCTTGTCAAGGGTAATTAGCTTCCTGCTTGCAAGAAACGGCAGCTAATAATGAAAGCCACATGAGGAACAAAGACTCTTCAAAATGGTGAACGGTGGGGGGTGTGGTGTGCCTGTGTGATAAAATGGCAGAGCGGAGGGGCCGAACGTCCTCTACATTAATCTGAGATACATTATTTAGACCGATAGAGAAAGAGATCCTATACCTCTCAGTGCCATGGCATTTGCTTTATGGCACGCCTGTCCATCTCTGCCTGAGCTCCCCTCCCCCACCTTCATATCGTTGAGCTATTAGACAGCACATGGGGTGTTCTCATTTCATTTCATTTCATATGGAGCAGTGGGTGTGGGTGGGTGTGCTGCTGCTTAATCCCTCTGAAGAACTCAAACTGTGGGTGACTCCTCTGTTCTGAATTGACTAATTCTACAAATAAAATTGTGAAATCCAAACAACTGATGATTTCCATGTGCACTGTGTAAGATGCTGGCCAGATTAGGTATTGCAACTATGCTGCCTACTGCCAAATTTGTGAAATTCATGAATATTTACTAAATAATAAATGTATATGTACTAGTTTTTCCAAAGTACAGTAAGTCTTCCCTGTCATGAAGAGTAATTATAATTTGATGGTGGTTAGTATTCATGAAAAATGTAACATATGCGAATGGGCAACATGAATTCTGGAAATAAATTACTAAAAATATATATATATATATTACACAGTTCACCTTTAATCATCCAAGTGTAATATAGTGCATTCTGGTATAACTGTTGGACCAAAGGTACATTACATTTTGCCTGTATTCTCTCTGGTTGTGCTATTACCACCTTGGGAAAAAAACACGGTTGGACTCCTACTACTGTTGCTTGGCACAATGTGCTCTTTCACACCAGTAACCGGTGCAAATATCTCATTCACAGCGGTTGTTAAGGAGAAGACGGATTTGGGCAGCGGAAGGACCAATGGCTGGATGCCAGTGCCGTGTACAGAAAAGTACGCCGAATTCTGTGTGCACGGGCAGTGCGAGATGAACTTTAACGCCGTCTCATGCAGGTAAGGGTTCCGGATACACAATGTAGTATGGAAGCTGGGATGTGTCAGTTGTAACACAAAAAATAATTCCTATCCGCATTTAGATTTACTAATTATTTTCTCCCATTACCACTATTGAAAGCATTTTCAGTTCAAAAGAAAAGCACAGATGTTAGGTATTACCAGTGAACTAAAAATGATGGCTGACAATTCCAGAATTTGATACATCATAACACCTTTTCAGCCATCAAGAGTTTAATCAATGCTTAATTTTCCCATGTAACTTCTCAGTCAGGGGTCTCAAAGTCAACTTCACAGGGGGTCAGAATCAAAATCTGTGATGAAGTTGTGGGCCAATTTCAATTTACAGAAAGTGCACAGAAATTGTGCATGCATGTGCTTAATGCTTACAACTGTATGCAAATAACACAAACTCATTGATACCACATCCGCACTGTACTTGTGTACTAATTTGAAATTATCTCGAGGGCCAAACAAAATGACACCGTGGGGCGGACTTGGTATCCATCCAGGCCCGAGTTTTACATCCCCAATTTAAGTCCTAGTGTTTGGGCTTCCCTACAGGTGTGAGTCAGGCTACACCGGAGTGCAGTGTGACGTGCAGGACTTCAACATCCTGTACGTGGTACCCAGTGGGCAGAAGCTCCACTACGTCCTCATTGCGGCCATCATCGGGGCCGTGCAGATCGCCATCATCGTGGGAGTCGTCATGTGCATCACCAGGTGAGTGGCTCTAAGGCAGTGTTTCTCAACCTTTTTTTAGTTGAGGCACCCTAAGTAACAAGCTGTAACAGGGCATCGCATCGGATACCACTAAACAGTGGTGTAGTCTACGTAGAACGTGGGTATACGGAGTATACCCACTTCTAAATTTCAGGGATTTCAGTATACCCACTTAAAATTGATTGATCCATTGTTTTGAATAGCACAAATATATACAGTATACCCACTTCAAAAAATGCTCAAATATACAGTATACCCACCATAAAAAAGTAGACTACACCACTGCCACTAAAGCTTAGAAAATTAACACATTTGGAGACGTCACACAACCTACGTTCGAAGTTGCAGCTTACTGGGGCAACCTAAATTGACTTTATTGTGCATACATGGCAGATGAAAGATATATACATATGTGTGTTAAATTACATAATTTATTTATCAGCCACGTTGCCGGGGCACCCCAGGGTGCCCCGGCACCCTGGTTGAGAAACACTGCTCTAAGGACAAAGGAATGAAGGAGCAGTTGTGGCCTAATGGTTAGGAAGGTGGTCTTCCTGTAAAGGTGCACTGTGTAGGATGGTGGCCAAAGTAGGTATCGCAGCTATGCTGCTCATTGACAACTGTGCTGCCTATTTACGAAATAATAAACTAACATTTACTAGCATGACGAAAGTACAGAAGTTTTGCAGCTAAAAATGTCTATGTCTGGAAATTCAAAATGGTGGACATGAAGAACATCCACTTTTTCATGTATGAAAAATGCCATTTCCCCAGTCATAATGACTACTTAGAATTTGATGGTGGTGGTAAGTATTTGGAAAAAGCATCATTTGTGAATGGGCCGCATGAATTCTGGAAAGAAACTGCTAAAAATATTACACAGTGCACCGTTAAGATCAGAGGGTTACAGGTTCACAATGGTGCACTGTTTGTTTTCATCTGCCCTCCAATTATTGCCATACTCTGCCCATGGTCCATAACACAAGCATAAAATAATCAGTGTCTTCAGCCTTCTATAAATGCCAACATTGTGGTAACACCGTGGTAATACTTAATTAAGGTTAATTATGTTTAGCCAATCTTATAAAGCAGTTAGCCACACACCGAGTGAAGCGAATCGAATTGAAGTTCAGGCTCAGGAATTTTTTTGTGCCATCATCCTTGTGTGGGGTTTTAGCATTCAAGTTTGAAGTTTTGAGGCCATAAATCCGTAGTGGTCTTAGCGGGGAAAACTGCTGTCAAAAGGGCCGTTACCTGTCAGCAGTATCTGTCTTCACTTGTAAGGCTCAGGATTTGTTTCCGCTTTTGTAGAGCAGGGGGTGGCCCTTTGTTCCCATCTAGCATCTTTTAGGCTTTAGAAAAATGTGCGTCAAATCACCTGAGCTGCATACTGCATCGCGCCGTACCTACCTACAAGGAAACCTTTCATCGGGGGTGTGAGATTGTCTAGGTGACCCTGGGAAATTGAGGTCTTTGAGGCTCAATATGATGATCAAAGGAAACAATAGGAATCATTTTGGAAACAGCCCAGATAATAGGTATGGGCTAAAACGAGGCTCTACCGTGCTCAAAAGGATGAATCGGTAAACCTCCCTAATTAAAAAAGGGCTCCTATTCCTTTCTAGCCACTGAAATGCAATGAATAGCAGGTCTTTGAAAGGGCCACTGAAGTAATTCCTTTTTTTCTCGTTGTCTTTAACAGGAAGTGCCCCAAAAACAACAGGGGACGTCGGCAAAAGCAAAACCTTGGACACTTTTCTTCAGATACTTCCTCCAGGATGATGTAGCTGTAATTTTTTATTTTAATTTTTTATACTTTTTTCGTACCAAGTGGATTACATTTTTAACGTATCTATTTTATTTTTTCTGCTTTTTAACCTTGGGAGGATGACAGATTTTTTTGTTTTTTAAATATTATTTTGAAAGAGGCCTTATTTTTTTTCTTTACTGGACATTAAGGTACTTCCTGATGTTTGTGTTGTCCACTTACATCAGGAGCAAGCTATTGTGGGTTTAAATGTTATTTTTTTGGTACTTTTTTGAACTCTTTTGTTTGTTTCTTTTTGTTTTTTAAGTAGCTCTCGGCACACATACCTTTACCACCACCTAAATGGATTTCTCGCTGTCTCTTGGAATGTGCTACTCATTGGGACCACTCAGAAAATGGATTTCTTGTCTTGAACTTTCGTTTTTTTTTCCAAGTCTTACTCTTTTTGCTTTTTAAATATTTTTGTTCTTCTTGTTTCCTTCGCAAATCGAATGCAGCTGAACACCAAATGCAGTTGGACATGAATGAAATGTGAGCCGATGATGTTTTAAAAAAGAAAAAAAAAGTTTACAAAAAGTTCTCTCTTTTGAAAAAGGAATTCCAGCAATGGAACACAATGTGTTTTTTGACATAGCTAATCATTTTTCGATGTTGGATCGTTTGTAGTTTTTTTATGTTCTAATGTTATTGGTGTAACTGTTGTTGATGTTGAAATGATCATTATTATTGACTTTAATTTAATTCTAGACACTGCATATCGCATGACCTGTGGAACTGTGTTCAGTGCTGTAGACTTGATAGAATTAAATTCTCCGTCCTATGAGTAGTTTTTGCTGCTTCCATCTGAATATTAGTCACATAAGATGTCAGTTGCATTTCTGTATCTAAACATGCTGCATTGAATGTGAAACCCACTGTATGCTAAGGAGACTGACTTTGTGAATGTTGGGATCTGGCAAGAAGGACCGTATCCACGGAGATTTAACTAGTGGTGGGTTGTGTGTGAATGTTTAAAAACAAGATTATAACACGTTTAAAATGATACGCTTCTTTTTTACATGCTCCTTTTTAATAGTAAATGTGAAACTTAAACCTAATGTTACTTACCAAGATAACACTGACTAGACATTGTCACACTCCGAATTTTTGGTGGCAATTCAATTTGGTGTACTCATACAACGACCATCTATGACAAGACTTGAACTAATCTTTCAAATTTGACAAGGTGATCAAATGTTCCAACTTCAATATTTGGGTAATAAATATAGTTTTCAGTCTCAGTGCCTGATTTCAGGCTTGACAGAGAATAAAAACATTGAGAACATTTAGTCATTAGGTTTCAGTTTCAGGATATCCTTCTACTATCAGGCCTGAATAATGTCAGCATAGTCTCTCTGAAGCAGTGACTATGTACTGTAATCAATAAATAATAATGCCCTTGTCCACCGTGGACCATGCCACGTGCCCCCCTTGTCAGAGTTGACGGGGCAGGGGTCCACTAGGGGTAGACAAAACCACATTTCCAATTCCCTGTAAAGCGTGACCTCTTGTGTCAGCGCCGCTCTGCTCTGTGTTTCTACATTTTGTCCTCACAAGGAATTGGTTGACATTGACAAGATGATTTGTTTTTTTTTATGAATGAACACATAAAAGTCATACCATGAACAACCCTTGCACAACTTTGATCCAGTTGATTGACTGAATGTACCGTACGTATGTTCCCCCTGCAAATCCTCTACCATCAAGACGAAACAGAATTAAAATGGTCTCCGATGTATCAAATCTATTGTGTTAAACTGTTATTGTAGACATGGCGGATTAATAGCTTGATGAATGCCAAATATAGAGTCAGATACTGAAGTGAGAGGAATAAGAAATAGAATCTATAGATACTATATAAATACTATAAATGATAAGATATAGATATTATAGGCCCTGCAGTGGTGGTAGGGCACTGAGTTACTACGCCGGCAACCTGGGTTCGATTCCGGCCCGGGTCATTTGCCGATCCTTCCCCATCTCTCTCTCCCACTTGCTTCCTGTCACCATCTCCAACTGTCCTATCAAATAAAAAGCCCTAAAAAAGATATAGAGACTATACAACTATAGAAATTGTTGAATAAGAAACATATGATAAATGAGAAAATCTACAATATCTGAAGTGCAGATGAAAAATATGTTGGCAAATGGTTTCTTTTTCCGCCAGTCCTTATTTTCCTGCTGTTTCTCTGTTTGACACGGTACGGGAGTATGGCACGAATCAAGAACAGGTGAGGCTTCATGCTGCTGCTTTCACAAAATGCAAATTTCTAGAAAGCCAACAGCCAGAATTCAGTCTTGTTAATGATGTGAAGCATACACACATTCATAACTGGCCAGCCCGAGGACAAACACTAAGTGGAGGAGCTCTTGGTTTTCAAAGAAGGCGCACATCTACACATCTAAGTATGACAACATTCTATGAAAGCGCCGCACACTGTGTGCTGTCCGTGGAGGGGTGTGTGCGAACGCACAAGTGTATGTGTGTAGGCAGGGGTGCAGACGGGGGTCAAAGGGGACAGTTGTCCCGGGACCAGGGAGATAGGGGGCCCAGAAATGGGTCCTCATTACAATGTATGTATTGGGCTGGGGGGCCCTTTCAGACGTCTTTGTCCTGTGCCTGGCCAAAGCTGTCAGCGGCCATGTGTGCAGGTTACAAGTGCGTTACAAGTCTAGTGTCTAGCAAGGAAGCCCAAACGGGAGTGTGACAAGACGGATGGGTAATTATAGTCAGGTCCCAGTGGTAATTATAGGTGGCAGCTGGTGGTGTAATTTTAGGGATTGGACAGCTCTCCCCCCCCCCCCCCCCCCCTACCTCATGCCCCCCTCCAAACTCACCCCTCCCCACCCAACCACAAGGCCACTCCACTGCACCCTCCCCAGATCAGCCCTGACCCACTCCACCCCCCAACTCACCCGTCCCCCCCCACCTCACCTTCCAAACACACCCCTCCTCAGCCCACCACAAGGCCACCCAGCTGCCCCCCACACCCACTCCTCTTCCCAGCCCAGCCCAGCCTTTCCCCCTGAGGTGCTAAGCTAGCGCATTGTTAATGCGAGATGGGCTGGTGTCAGTTCAGTGGTTGCTAAGTGACAGCAGCCTAACCATCCTAACCTTTTTGCCGATCAGGAGGACGAGACAATGAGAATAAAAAGTGGCCCGAGGCATGTCAAGGCACTAACACTCCTGTCACCCACGCACGCACACAGGGACACGCACGCACGTAAGCACGTACGCACGCACACATACACACACACACACACAGTCAGACATACACAAATACACACGCGCGCACACACACCCAGTCAGACATACACAAATACACACACACACACAGATACACACACACACAAGTGCACCCACGCAATCCCAAACACACACAATCCCAAACACACACACACACAAACACTTGAGAATGGGCCACAGGCTTTACCCATCTGTCAGCTGTGGTCTAATAATGAGCGTTCGCAGGGGACCTGTTTAATGTGCATGAAGGTACATCATTAAACACCGCTCTCTAGGATTAAAGGTTACATGCGGAAAAAATGAAGCAATAGCCAAAAAACAAGAGTTTGCACATATCAGATGAAAATCAAAAGTATTATTATATCAGATGGTATTACCAAAGCTTCATCAGATCGGTATCTCTGTCTCTTAGAAATTCTTTTTCAACATCCTTCCTAATCTCAGCGAAAATGCTGGCATCTCTGATTTTTTAAAAAGACCCGGGAGTATCATTTTCAGAAGCTGTGGGGAAAAGCTCCTTTTATATCCAAGATGTCCCAGTAAAATTCGCCATCTGACTCACAATCGTCTGGCTTCCTTGGGCAGGGAAAAAAGAAGAAAGAAACACAAAAGCAGCAACAAAAAAAGAGGAGGAAAAAAAATTGAATCACGGCTGTGGTCCATAGGTACTGTACATATATAAAATGTATAAAATAAAATATAAAAAAATTAATATAAAAAAACATGTATATAATAAGACAAAACATTGTTAGCGTTTGACTAAGAAGAGGAGTCATTCAGCTCATGGACCAAGTGCTTTTCCATGTTTGTGCATGGATGCTACCGAACGAGAAAATTGCACAGTGATGACGAAGCAGGGCAGCCGTGACTAAGGGGTGAGATCAGTGGACAGTGTGGGGGGGGAGAGAGCGAGGGGGAGGGGGAGGTGCTTCGGGCTGCTGTGCCTGACAAACTTCCCCAAAACCCCACCACTATTGTGAATGGCGAAGCAGAGCCCCCCCCTCCACACACACACTAAATGCACGGGGAAGTCCAGTGTCTGATCATTCCTTTGCACTAAGCTCCAAAAACCTGTGTGTGCGTGCGTGTGTGTGTGTGTGTGTGTGCGTGTGTGTGGCAATATCTAGTATCTCTCCAGGCATGTAGTCATGGGATCCTTGTTGATGTTACCCATCCTATCCAGTCAGTGCCCCCCTCTGCCAATTACACTCGCATGCCACAGTCAAACGTTCACGGCCACTCATTGGCATCGGGTGCCCCTTCTGGTCCATACAAGGCATAGGCCATGTATGGATGCCTTTACGCTTGTGTATGTTAGCACAAAAGCGATGCAAGTGCTGCAATGGAAAACAGAAAAAGTCCCATGGTGCGAATGAAAGGTGGTGGTGGTGTGTGGGGGGGCTTTCCATTATCCCCAGACCCCCACCTATACACATCTTCTAAAAAAGTCCTGGTGTCACCTTACTGGGGGGGGGGGGGGATATTTATAACTGTGATGAATCCGTGTGGAGCGGGGCACTCCCTTACCCTGACTCTACCATCTTGGCTTGCTTGCTCTCTTACCTCCGTCGATGGCTCGCTCCACCGTCCTCTCTCTCTCTCTCTCTCTCTCTCTCTCTCTCTTTCGCTCTGTCTCTCTCTCCCTCTCTCTTTGGCCGTGCCATGTGATTCTGTCTGCCCTTTGATCCCCCCTGTTTTGCCCTACATGTGAGTGAGGTGGAGCTTCTACGTTCTTCTGCAGCAGACCTGGGTGAGGGCACACTTCAGCAGCAGAGACTCTGCCCGTCCGTCTGTCCGTCTGTCGGTCCGTCCGTGCTCCCTCCGCGTCCCCGCGACCCAGCCCCCCAGGACCTCAGGACTGTCTACGGCCCCCATGATCCAGCACCCGAACCCGCCCCCTGACAGATCCTAAAAAAAAACCTTACCCTCCCTCCCATTCACCCTTCCTGAGGCACCTTAGGACCCCCAGCAGCCCTTTTGGAAAAGGAGCCCCCCGTCAGAAGGAGGTTGCTGCTTTTTCCAACAAGTTCTCCTTCTCCCTCTCCCACCTACAAGCTTGTGAACCGGGTGTACCCGATAAAACAGACGACATGGCCACGAAAGCGGACGCGTTGGAGGGAGACGCCGGGGTGCTGGCCCTGCTGGAGCGCGTGGCGGGCATCATAGACAACGTGCAGGCGTGCCAGACGCGCATGGAGGAGCGGCAGCTGGAGCTGGAGGCCAGCGTCAAGGGGATCCAGGCCGACGTGGCCAAGCTGACCAAGGACCACACCACCACCAACGGCGTCGTGGAGAAGCTGCTGGAGAAGACGCGCAAGGTCAGCTGCCACATCAAGGACGTGCGCGTCCGCGTGGAGAAGCAGAACGACCGCGTCAAGAAGGTGGAGGAGACCCAGGGCGAGCTGCTCATGAAGAACAAGTTCAAAGTCGTCATCTACCAGGTGAGAGCAGAAGCCGGCGGTTTGCAAACGAATGACTGAAGGAATGAAGGAAGGAAGGAAGCGAGTTGTTTCGTGGTGGTTTGGCATTGGAAGGAATAGTTGAAGGGGATAGGTGACTGCGGCTGGTTTGTTAGATGATCTCGCCTTTTTTGAAGTCTCAGTCATAAAAAGCTACATTTCCTGCTATAAAAACATGTACTGTACAAAACTGTACAGTGGGCCAGTACTTGAGTTTGACTTTGAGTTCCATTTTTGTCCTCTGGATTTCTGTCAGCTGTCTTCGCCAGTGACACTTGTAATATCAGCACGAGCTAAAACTGGCCCATGTAGTCAGTTGAGTTTGCTTGCCTGAGGGGACTTCTTCACAGTTCAGGTGGTGACTTGAAAGACAAGGACACTTTGACTGACTGAAAACAGGATTCAAAACTGCACTCTGTAATTGTTTTGCACAGTAGGGAGGCTACCCACACACACACACACACACACACACGCACGCACACACACATCCTCTGGCCTTGATTGCGAGTGGTTGACAGTGCGCTGGTGACCTCATTATTTCAACCTCCTACTTGACTTGGCAGAATACAAGATAAATGGGCAGGCACCAGAAGGTTAGACGGTGCCCTTATGAAAGTTAATATGTGGAGCCCAGCCAGGACCAATCCAGGAGAAGCACTACAGTGCACTGGGCTGGGCAGCACTGCCAGTCCTCACAGCTCTCCTCCACTCTGAGCCTCTTTTTGGCCCTGGGGAGGTACGAAATAATCAAAACGAAGTAGAAGCCAGACACTAGGCTGTGCGGCCATCTTGTTTTTAGAACAGAGGGGTCATTGTGGGAGGAGTCTCAGGTGTGAGTAGTCCTCTCCACGCCATTCATTCAGATTACAGTATCAGAGTGTTAAAGTCCCCTGCATCCGTGCTGTGCCAAACTGTACATTTGTAAACGCATGCTCAAGTAATTTTAGTCTGTGTAACATACGGTACTGAAGAATAAAATCTGAGGATTCACTGACTGTTGAAATTACCTAAAGCGCGTTCAACAAGATAGCCATCCTGTATCCATCTACATTACAGTCTCATGCAGGATATAACCCTGTTAGTGTATATCCAGATCCTTCTCACTGTTAGATTAATGACGAAGGATATGAGCCTAAGCAAGCCGAGATGAACTAACACACGAAGAGGATTTTTCAATTACCCTTCCTGCAATCAATACGTATCAGGTTGCGTAGCCCTAATTTACTGCTTAATCAAAATGAAAAAGAGCTATTCTTTATTATGTGCTGGCTGAATTGCGAAACCGACTCAATGTTTTACACCAGTAAATTTTACATTTGTACATTTTAAAGCAAAAAAAAAAAATCACAATAATGAATTCATAAATATAAGGAATAATATAATAAGCAAACTTGAAATATGAAGGAATCAGCATAATATGTTACTTTTTTATAATTTCATGTAGAATTACTACGTATAATGGCTCTGTGTCATCTGTGGTAACACTACTCAGCACCTTTGTCCAGTTAACCTTGAAAGCAGCCCTTTCTTCGTAAAATGGAGCCAGAATAGACTTGGTTTTTCGGTTTAATTAAATCTCTCTTCAGAGTATAGATTCAGAAGACCACAGAGTTCATTGCAGTTGCATTGACAGTGGGAATGATTCACAGTGAGCTATCGCACTCAGTGAAAAGGTGCAGCAGGCCACTGGAACAAGGATAAATTGATAAAATGATAGCCAGCTCTACGAGTAGATGACTACACAAAGCTGTGTACCACCACCGATCCGTTGCACACTGTATACTGCAGCCTTCAACATTGGTTTCTCACATCATTATCACACCACAAAATGGATGTTGATGTACAGGCGATTGCTGCCAGTTGTGTGCTGTGTTAACACACTCAGACTGTGCTTGGGCTGTCTGCTGGGGCACACTGCACTGCCAGGGCCCCGGCTCAGGCAACCCGACAGCTGACAGTTTGTCCAGAGTTATTCTGAGAGCGTACGCCACGAAGGCACACATCTCCTAATATAGTACTATCATGTTT
Organism: Engraulis encrasicolus; assembly: GCF_034702125.1. NCBI lineage: Eukaryota > Metazoa > Chordata > Actinopteri > Clupeiformes > Engraulidae > Engraulis > Engraulis encrasicolus. Next base: position 21,879,811 of record NC_085865.1, on the reverse strand, counting down.
GGCGCAGCAACCGTCTAAAAAGCCCCCTGTAGAAAAGCAGCCCTCTCTCACCGCGTTTAAAGGCACCGAAAAAAAACCCATTAAGCGAGTATTGATTCAAATTGTGATGCAAAGCATGCAGCCTGCCATTGTGCAAATGTTAAGATCTACATTTACGAGCGAGCCAGCGCATGAGAACTGGGTGCAGGCTATCGCGGTAACCTGATACGATAAGCCTTTGAACCATGCGTCTAATGGAATGACTGCATGAGAATGGATGTGGTGAGAAAGGAGGCCAGTCAGAGAGCATGTGTCATCTTAATGGTTTGTGAAAAAGCGGCAAAAGAGTGCCATATCGGCTGCCTGTGGCTGTGATAGGCTTGGCCCTGGAGATGCGGAAAGTGCTAACATGTGGCGGGTAATGTGAGTGGTGCTGCGCTGCAAATGTCACTGTGCGACGAATGGGGTGTCATGTAGGCTTACGCAATACACCTTGGCCTCATTTTCAAGTTGGGACTCAAGATGGGTGCAAACCAGAATGATGAATATTTCACCAACTGATATGCTGCAAAAATATGCACCGTCAGGTTCTGCTGACATGCGGGGATGTTGCATAACTTTGCCATGACCCTGGCAGTCGCCGCTGTTAGCACCAGACACACCAGGGGCCCCTATTAGGGTACGCAGCAACACCTTTGAAAATCAACAAATGTAGTAGGTTAAGTATGCCTTGATGGCCGTTGATCACTATATTATAATGTTCATAATAAATTAAATCAGTGTTCCTCTCTCCTTATTAGCTCCCAGTTTTTAAGTGTGATAGTGGCGAGAATGGCACTGTGAAGGGCGATAACATTGCTTGCGCAAATTTATCTGTTCTGTATAAGGCTGTTTGTAAGTACCTTTTGCTGAGATAAACAGGCAATTTCGAATTGGTGAGAGAAGGGGGTTGGGGCAATGGTTTGCGAGCCACGGAAGAATATCAATTTAGCGCAGAGCTAAAGAGAGAGAGTTATAACCTTTCTGTCACCAAAATTGTAATGGCTATGTCTTAATATGTTACCTAAGGCTCTCTGTAATGTCATAGCAATGTTATTATGATGTAGTTAAGTATTTTCCCGGCCCGCCGGCGACCCCATCTGCAGTAAGAGGCTACATGTTTGTCATTGATGTGACATAAAAACAATATTAATGTACACCAAACGAGCCTGAGATTAGAGCCATGACAGATTTGACAGTTGGGGACAATGACGCATTTCTCAGATCAGTGACATCATGTTGACCTTGCACATATGGGGAGGTAAATGCCAAGAAATGGCTTCTAATTCTGACGGGGCCACTGGGATTTGAATGTTGGATGTCAGGCATAATTACATTGTGACAGGTGTTTGTGCATCATCTCTCTTCTCCCCATGTGCTCGAAAAACTGGCTTCCTTGAGGGCGGATACGCAATCATAATATTGAGGGAGAGAGATTGAACATTGAAATTATAGTGAAGGAAATATAAACATAAAAATTCAGAAAACTTGAGGTGGAGAGGCCCTTAAAAGAACAGGTGCATTTTTTTCCAGACATGTATTAAAGGTGTTACATGTGAAAATAAATGTGATGTTTTAACAGTCTTTCAATAGATCTTAGACAATAGCAATTCAGTATGAACATGTACGTACGTGATACGGTGACATCATTGATGATAATGAAGGTGATAATTGTCATCACTGACGCAATGTTCTTCTATCCCCCCTCTGCTAGGGTGACAATGAAGTCAAGGCTGTGGCCGCCCCAAAAGCAGCAGAGGTCAAAGAGGTGAAAGAGGCCAAGGAGGCCAAAGAGGAAGTGGTGGAGCCTCCTCCCGCGATCGACTCCGATGAGGAGTACATGGTGGTGGAGGAGGGGGATTCCGCCGGCGCCAAAATCAAGAAGGGCGGCCTGAAGCGCATCGAGAGCCTGAAACACACCTTCTCGCGTGACAACATGACAAAGACCAAGGAGAACCTGGGCACCAAGGTCCACAATCTGGGCGAGCGCATCGTCACCGCCGAGCGGCGCGAGAAGATCCGCCAGTCCGGCGAGCGCCTCAAAGCGTCGGGCTCGCGCTTCAAGGAGAGCATCAAGAACGTGCCGGCCAAGCTGAACCTGAAGAAGGAGAGGACAGTAGCCGAGGGCCAGGAGGGGGCAGAGGGGGCAGAGGCCGAGGTGGCCGAACCCGTGGCCCCCGCAAAGGGCCGCAAGGCCAACGACGTCGCCTACACCGAGGTGGCATTAGAAAGCGAGGAGGGGGCCGAGGCCAAGGCAGAGGATTCGGAGGTGCCCATGTACGACATGAAGCAGCTCTCCTAAACGACGGGGAGCGATTCGTGCATAGGGGGGAATAATACGATTCAAAAGATGACGAGATGACTGTTTGATTGCCAACGGAGGTTTGGGATGTGCCAGCGATGCCCGTTTGGATCAGTTGATTACTCCGAGAAGGGGGAGAAACTGAGAGAGAGTGAGGGCTGGTATCAGAGAGGGAAAAAAGGAAAGAATTATGGTACAGCACAGGGCCAGTTGGAGCTGCACATATGTGTAAGAAGCAAAACCGCTGTAATATTTATTTGCTGGTACAGTATTTCTATCAGGGGGGGTGGGCAGGGGGTGGGGAAATTGGAGGGATTTATGTGGGAAGAGGGTTTCAAATTAGATTTAGGTTGAGTCCTTAACTGATTTTCTTCCTTGTTTACACCAAACCATAGACTTTGAGAAACAGAAGAATGAAGAATGTTGATGAAAAATGATCAATTGTCGCAACTTGGCGTTGGAAGAGAGCTGGAATTTTCTGGACTTGTCTGGAATTGACGTAGTGTGGAAGTGCACCAGGGTGATTATCATCTTCATGATTTGCATGATGAATCACTGATAATGCGAGTTTGAATGAACACTTTATTTCGAGGATGGGGATCTCACGTGTGGTGATTTTGGGGTGAACGTCGTCGTGTGTTGAAAGAACAATAAAACAACTTTTTATGTATGATACAACTGTTAATGGAAACGTATTTGAGATGCATTCAAGTTGCCTAGTCCATCCTATCAGTTTCCTGTTCAACTGGTAGGACACAGTTCAATAATAATAAATAAAACTCCATCAGCTGGCTTCTGATGAGTACCTTGATGAGAATTAGTTGGGTCGTTTAAATGAAGTATAATTAATTTGGAATCTTAAAAGCAGCATTTAAGTTTTAAGATGTTTTTAAAGGGAAAAATGCTCTACGGTATCGGAGAATCCCGTCCTTTAGCCTTTAGCTTGATGCTAAGAGGTGAATGGCACGCATCTTATATCCATCAGCTACAGCTTGGAGTGGCAGAGCCAAGAGGGTTTTAATTGTGTTTTTGAGCCCAACTTCATGTTAGGAAGACCACTTCAGTGCCATTTCCTTATGTTTATATGGATTTAGGCACAAGTTGCTGGAAATGACCTCCAAACAAAGCTGAAAATGCAGATAAGCAGGTACCAAACTTCAGATTAACATTGTGAATTTGTGTCTCCCTTTGGGTTTGTAAGACACTGCAAAGTCCTTAAAATGTGGATGCATAAGACACACCCATTTAAGCTTTCGGGCTCAAAAACATAAATAAAACGCTCCTGGCTCTGGGACTATTAACTGAGGGGACTCTTCACTGTGACCAGGTGATCTTGCATGTGTTATTGATTACTTACTGTATATATAAATCAAAAGTACTGGTAATGTCAGGTAGTGTAATGTAGTACCTATAGATGGTGTTTTGAGGTCACAAAGTTGTTGCATGTATAGTTTTTTTCTCTTGCCACCTAAGTAAAATATATTTATGGCATTTATTAACTTTATCAGTGGTGCTATCTGATTTTATCTTGCCTTGACTGCACTTCGTTTTGAAGCATATTTCGAATGTAATAACTGCTGCTAGATTAACTAATTACATTTCTTGTGCAATTTATTTCAGAAAAAAAATAGATTCTTAGTTTGAGTTATGAAACGCATTTTCATTTTTGAAGAACCACAGATAAATAGCATTGGGTAACACAAATACATTTTCTACTGGGTTGACAGATAACAAAACGTAATTCAAGCAATGGACATTTTGTGATACTTGTCAGTATGCATTGTTTTTATTCTCTGGTTATATATTTGGAAAACAGCTAATAAAACTGCAAAAGAATACATTCAATCATGAACCTTCACCACATTCTTCACGTTGTTCGAGAGTACATTCAGAATCTTGTAGGAAAAGACAAGCGTACCACTTCTGGGCTTGTGTCATTACAAGGACCGTGCATAGAAATGGGCTAATTGACCTAGCTAACACCCAATTAGCATAATTGACCCAGTTAGCAAAATATATATTTATTATCAGAGTGAATTGAAACAAAGTGTGAAATCCCTTTGTGCTCTAATTAAATCATCAGTTGTCGTGATTTTATGGGTCAAAAATAATTAGGTCATCGTCAATGACATATCCGTGACGTAGTCATACAGTACAAATACATTTCACACACACACACACACACACACACACACACACACACACACACACACACACACACACACACACACACACACACACACACACACACACACACACACACTGCTTGATTAGAAGTAATTTTTGATTTGATTGTGAAGTGAATTACATGTAGGCCCTTTGGTCAATAGAACCAGCAATAGGGAACCACCACAGGGGTGTCTATTCCAGGTTAGGAAATTAAAAAATAAAAACCCTGCAACAGTTTTCTTCCAAACACAGGTGACTGGATTGACTAGCTAGTCTACTTCATTATGATTCAGTGCTGGTCGTTTCAAATTTGTGGTCATTTCTACCCAGGATTGACATCTCTGCGTAGCTCGATATGGACTAATCAGATATGCATTAAGTAGAAGTACTCTTAGAGATGTAATTGCAACGCTTACAGAGTTTGTGCACCATTTACTCTTCTGTACCTAATGAGGTGGATGTGCTGTATACACCCGAGCAAGGCTTGACATTAGCTTTATCTCTTGCCGGCCACTGTGGCTAGTTGTCAATAGCCAGCCAGCTGTTCTACTAGCCACATTTTTTTAAATCATGATGCTGTACATCTAACCTCAGAAGATGAGGTGCTTAAAGCAAGAAGATGAGTGCATGGGTTTCAACATGGAAATAAAACAAGCAAATAGAAACTGAGTAACTGAGCTTTTTCTTGAACTTAAATACAAACAATTGATACACAAGGGGCAAAGTGCAGAATATACGCTATTATGATATGTCATATCATAGAATGAGCTACCTGCCAAATTGGCTAGTGACACTGAAATTGTTACCAGCCACAGCCAAGTTTTACCAGCATTTGGCCGGTTGGCAGGTGCCAGTGTCAAGCCCTGCACCTGAGACTCAGACACAGACACAGACAGCTACTTGCTCATTTGCAGTCACAGAGCAGAGCCACCCCTCTGAGCGTCCAGTGCTCCACGGCCTGGCTGGTACGCAGCAGCAGGGAGAAGATGAAGGTGAGGTCGGTGCGGCGCGGCTTCTTGTAGACGGGACACGGGTACAGGCTGATGGACGCCGCGCGCTTGGCGTCCGGAGGAGACGTGCTGCTGATGGCATAGACGTGCACCACCGGCAGCGGAGTGAAGAGGACCTGGAGGAGGAGGAGGATGGGGGGGGGAGGGAGAGATGAGGAGGAGGGGGAGAGGGAGGAGAAGAAAAAGGAGGAGGAAGACGAGGAGGGGGGGACAGGAAAGAGGAGGAGGAGGAGGAGGAGGAGAAAAAGTAGATTAGGAAGACGAGGAGGGGGAGGACAGCAAAAAGGAGGAGGAGAGAAAGCGGAGGAGGGGGGGAGGAGGAGAGGAAAGAGGAGGAGGAAGAGTAGGAGGAGAGAAAGTGGAGGAGGAGGAGGGGAGGAGTGGGAATAGGAGGGGAAAGAGGAGGAGGAGAGGAAAGAGGAAGAGAAGAAAGTGTAAAAAGGAGGAAGAGGAGGGGGAGGAGAGGAAAGAGGAGGAGGAGAAAGTGGGAAAGAAGTAAGAAGAGGAGAGGGGGAGGAAAGAGGAGAAGGAGTATAAGGAGGTGAGGAGGAGGACAAGGAGGAAGAGGAGGTGTAGTAAGATGATGAGGAAAATTAGTGGTAGGAGGAGAGTCGAACCACCTTCCTAACCATTAGGCCACAGGTACCCCATAATAGACCCCCTCCATGATACACAAGGCAACAACACAACACAACACAACACACGACTGTCTGAGCAATGTGACCGACAGGTGCTTTCCTGGGACTTTCCCCCACTGATAGCTCGCTACACATTTTGTCAAGAGGGCAATTTAAATAGTCAGCATGACACTTGATAGGATCGGCAAATTTACAGCATTCGGACCCTATCATGTTCTTGCCCAACAGCCACCAGTTAACCTACAGCAATGCCACACTGGGCACCAGTTCAATGCATTGTTACATGGGGGCCTGGATAATGACCAGAAATGACATGACATCCATGGAAGGCAAAGGAAAGTACACAGTAAAAAGTGCTATGTGAATTCAACACTTAATGAGTCGATTCAACATCACTAGAGTGTATTTGGTCCTAGAGTACTCTGTAAGAGTTTAATCAACACTGCATTTTTCCTGTACATAGAGAAAATGGTGGCAGAGGGATCTCTGACAACGTTCTTGACACCTAACGGTGTCAATACTATATTTGGCAACGTTTCATACAGTTCATGTTGCAATGTCTCATTAGCTTGGCTGTCAGACCAAGCTTGTAGGCAGCCTGGTCTGACACAACTACCATTCCATAGACAGAGAGTACTCACAGCCATCTAGGAAATGCCAGCCAGTTTGGGTGGATCTACTAGATTAATAATATCTCATGACTAAAACGAGCAAAACTAAAAGTGTAGATCATTAGCGCTAGACAATATCAGTTTTATTGGTATATTACACTACACCAAATGGTGCAGTTAAATGTACTGTAACATATGTACAGTACAGCTAGTACAGTACTTGTCAGCAGGGAAGCTGATGGGGGGAGGACACACAGGACAGTTGTCCTGGGTCCAGGAGGGGAGGGGCCCCAGAATTGGGTCCTCATTATATTGTATGTCTTGGGTGGGGGGCCCTTTCAGATTACTGTTTCAGATGGCCTTGCTTGTCAGTGTTGTATTATTATTACCTTAGGAGAGGCCTCTGTTAGTTTGGCGTTCCTCTTGTCCCAGCCGGCTCCCTCCAGGAAGAGCCCATAGATGTAGACGCCCCCGACATCGCTGGGCGGGGGGGCAGTGACGTCCTCCTTCATCATGCGCGTGACATCATTGTGAAGCACCACCGTGTCCAGGGCCCAGCCTTTGGACAGGTTCATACGGGTGGTCTCCTGGCGCATGGCCGTCAGAAATCCCTGCAGACAGCAATGAAGAGTAAAATAGAAAAATGAAATGTTAATTCAACACCTAGGGAATAGATTTAACATCTTCTACATTGTATTTGGTCTCAGCAGGGCCGCTGACAGCTTTGACCGGGCCCGGGACAAATACATCTGATAGGGGCCCCCTCTTAATACATACAATGCTATGAGAACTCATTTCTGTGTCCACTCTCTGAATGAGCCCTGGACAACTGAACCCTTTGTCCACCCCTGTCAGCTTCCCTGGTTCTCAGAGTACTCTGAGTGTTGAATTAACACTGCATTTTTTACTGTTCGGACAAAGAAAGAATAAGCCCAACTACACAAATAACTCCTAGAATACAGACCTCCATCAAACGGATCAAGTCCAATCTAATGTTTCTTTTTATGAGCTTCCCCATGGTGATTGTCTGGGAGATAAGCAGTCAACGCAATTGTACCCTAAAAGGATTGACTTGAAGTGATATTACTGACAATACGGACCACAGCACAAAATCAACAATGACATACTAGTGTATATAACAAATACAAAGAAAGAAAGAAAATAGATAGAGGAAAACAAAGAGGCAGATAGATATGGGCAAATATCCCCTCTTTTGCAGAGATAAGGATAAAAACCGTTCAGGTATTATGCATTCCCAATAAATGTTTTATCAAGCATCACGTTGGATTATTTAATTGCCGTTCATGATGCACATGCAGAATGTTAAAAGATGAGTAAAAGGACTAAATAAAACAGTGCTTAACGATTATAATCATCCTGGAGAGATATTCAAATTTGAAACATGCTTGTTTTGCGCAACTTGTGTATTTTGAAATTGTAATGAGTCGATAATTCATAGGTAAAAAGGAATGAGTAACACTTTCTTTACTTATTGTAGTGCACCTTCAGAGACATTGCAAATGGTCTTCTGAGATATGGTCATGTTCCTGTTTACTGAGTGATCACCTTGATGAAGTTTAACCCCTTATCCTAACCTCACTACTCAGACAGTTTTGAAAGATTTATTTACTGTCAGAATCTGAAGACAAATTCAACATAATTCAACCCATATAATCATTTGTACCAATCAACTTTAAAACTAAAGTTAATGAACACTCATTTGGTATGATATATCATGACTAATTGATAAGATGATGGGTCATCACCACAAGTGAAATCATGCCGAGTGTATTTCCAAAGAACCATGTACGTGTCCTCCGACCTACTCCATATCACCCATAAGACCCATTTTAGACACATTTTTTAAAAAAAAAGTCTCAGCATCTGTAGAACTTCATCCAACCATGTAAACAAACCTAAAACATGTACAGTAAACAAAACCATAATTAATAAAAAAATAGCAATCAATATAAAAAATAGCAATCAATTCATCATTGTAGCCAAAAGCATTGCATTGTAGCGTCGCATTGTAGCGTCGCATTGTAGCGACTCATACTAGTGAGTAGAAGAACCCAGTGAGCAAGAACTGTTTGTAGAAAATGAAAAAACAAAACCGAAAAATCATTCAGGATTCGTTCAGCCACATGCCCATCCTTGCTGCCACCCACCTGCACAGCCGCTGACAGCTTTGGACGAGCCCAGGACAATGCCATCTGAAATGGCCCCCTAACCAATACATACAATGAAATGGGCTCCCCCTTGCTCTTTCCACATGGACCCTGGATTAATAAAGGTCACTCTACTCTTCTCCACTATACTCTACTTTACTCTACTCTATGTCTGAGATATTACCATCTGGAAAACGGTATAGAAGCTTGAAAACTCACACTACCAGACTCCGAAGTAGTTTCTTTCACCAAGCAATTAGATTTCTGAACTCATGCTGAAGACTAGGCACTTTCTTTTGCACTTTTTCCAACCCCCCAACCCCCCCCTTTTTTAATCTTTTTGATTCTTTTATAGGTTATAAAATTATTTTATAGGCTACAATGAGATGTAATAAACAAATCTTGAATCTTCTCTACTCACCTGTGGGTTGAAGAAGCCGGTGAGCCAGAACTGGTTGGGCCTGCCACCAAAGGTCCAGCTGTGGAACTGCTGGTTCCTCTCCAGGAGCTCGGTGAACCAGAAGCCCAGCGTGGCCGCCTCCCAGGAGATCCTCAGCCACAGCCGCGGCACCCGGGCATCGTACATGCTGTCCAGCGCATCACGCAGGTCCTCAGACATGATGATGGTCCCTGACAACGTTTCAGACATGGCACAATATGAAATCAGGGTTCCCACTCAAAGTAAGACTCAAAATTCCATGACTTTTCCATGTCTTTCCCTGACCATAAAACAGAATTTCTATGACCTTCCTTGAAAGGAAATGCCCAACATATTGATTGTTTTTTGGGAGGTCAGTATCAAATCCCTATTTTCCGCCTGTCTGCCTTTCAGTCTCATTGCTATTGCACTATTTGCTCTCTACAAAAATGTATGCTTCAGTTGTTCTTCAGGTTGGAAATGGATTTGTCTCTAGGAGAAAACAGTACAGAGATGTGACTGTGTACACTTATAGCACACAGAGTTCTTTTCACAATTTTCACAAAAACAAACAAAACAAAGTTGAAAAAAACAATTTGATGTTGCTTTGAATGATGATGGTCACTGATAATATTTTATGTTAGGGTGAAAAAATACAGTACATTACTGCTGATTGTTAGAAGCCTACAAGACGCACTACAGGTTCGAAGTGCCATTTTCTTTGTTGGAGGATTACAGAAAGCGAACCAGCAAAGTTTATTTCACAGTTAGAAATTGATAATAACTGAAATCAAAGAAACTGAATTGAAATATTACTAGTGTTGATAAGTGATATCTTTGATAGATCGACAACTGAAATTCACTCTGCATAAAAAAATCATTAATAATGCTACATTACAAACCGTCTATGGCCAGTTTGAGGTCGGTGAGGGTGCTTCGCACTCTTCCGATGATCCGCTGCATGCGGTCAATCTCCTGCCGCAGGAAGATGGTCATGGGCTGGAAAGGGCCCATTTTCTGTAGATGTGACCGCACCTACGCATGACACAAGAAGCAGAAGCGTCAAAAATAACAGTAAAAGTAAATTCATGGTGCAAGTACAACACTAGCACATGACATTACATAGCTGTTACACCACTTACTCCATTGCACTGAATAAGACTGTTGTTACTGAAAAACACTAAAAACCTAATAAGCACCCACCACAAACTTGATCCAAACAGTGTGGAGTCAGCTGATCATAAGACAAGTACACAGGTCTTACATGTGTTGTGTAAGTTACATGTGTTGGAAGGAAATGATGTTTCTTTTTGACACCTCTGACAATAAGCATAATCCACAAAGCATGGTAAGGCACTAGATTGTGTGTGTGCGTGTGCCATGTTTACAATATTGAAAATAAATATACAACTGCTTATTTCAAACTCTATTCATTGTCAAGTAATTCATCGTATAATGCATTTCACTGGTGTACAGAAATCAGTATCAATATACAGTAGAGAGGATTAGCTGCAGCTCTGAACGTGTCTCCTTTAGAATCTCTGTCTAGTTCTCCCACTGCACTGTCAGACAATTTGTGTTTATTAAGCAAGTGAGTGATGATGAGTTAAAAATAGAAACTGTGTTTCAAAGGCACACAGTGTAACATCAGGGATTCATATCACACCAAAAGCAATTCCACTCAGCAGTAGCAGCAGCAGCGGTAACAACAACAGAACAGCACAAGCACCAACTCCTCCACCATCCCCATCCCCACCACCACCACATCACAAGGTCTTCCCAGTACACAGTATAAAATGCACTGTCAATTCAACACTTAGAGAGTACCCTGGGACCAAATACACCATAGAAAGTGGCAAATCAACTCCCCAAGAGTTGAAAAGACACAGCTTTTTTTTTTTTCTGTGTACATGCTTACACCCCAAACATGAAATCACATCACAGACAGCAGATCCCCTCAGCAACAGCAGTAGCTGAAAAAAAGAAACAAATAAAAGCAACAGTAACAACCACCTCAACACAACCCAAGGTCTTCCTGATGCAACTCAAACATGATTTATCGTCTCGCCTTTCCCAAAACTCATCTCCCCTCGTCTCCCGTGCCCGGGACCCCTCGTCTCACCTCGTGGGGGACGTAGTCGGGCGGGAGCTTCTCCAGCATCTCATTGGCCAGTCGCAGCACGGTGCTCTCGCGCGTCTCCCCGCCCCCGCCGCCACTGTCCTTGGGCTGGATGCTGATGATGGTGCTCAGCGTCTCCTGCGCCAGGTTCGTCTGGTAGGTGATGTCAGCGTTGGGATGGAGGCCGAACACCTGTATGTACGCCAGCAGCAGGCGGTAAACATCCAAATCAAAGGAAACTTTATGATCCCAAAAGGAAATTCGACATCAAGGAAACATCGGGATAACATCAGGCAAACATTGGGAAAACATTCAGCAAACCTCGGGCAAACACTGTGAAAACATCCGGCGAAAACATTGAGGAAATATCAAGAAAACATCGAGAAAATGTTTGGCAAACACCAGGAAAAAATGAGAAAACATCAGGCAAACATGTTGGGACAAAGGAAGCTTTTGACATGTTGTGATGGAGGCCAAGCACTTGCACAGGGGCGAGGAAAAAACATCAGGAAAACGGCAGGCAGACATTAGGCAAACATGTTAGGGCGAAAGGAAGCCCTGTATTCACATACAAGCACATCAGGAACGTGGTAGACAAATACAAGGAAAACATGTTGGGTAAAAGGAGGCCCTGTACTCTCAAACAAAAACATAAGGAGACATTGAGCAAAAACATCAGGCAAACACGCTGGGTCAAATGAAGGCCTGTATTCCCATACAACACATCGAGCAAAAACGTGTCGCAACAAAGGAAGGGGCCTGTGTTCACAGCAAACAAAGCTACCGCTACCCAAAGAGCTGTGCTTTGATGCCAATGCACTTGAAATCCTCACGCTTCATAGAGGGACTTCACAGAGGCATTACAAGGAGGTGGAAGAAGAAAAAAAGTTGTTTTGGGTTTACTTATCATTAGTCACACACACACACACACACACACACACAGACAGATACGCACACACGCACGCATGCACACACACATCAAATGCTTATCTTACATTAAAGGAGCATATCACTAGAAAGTTAAAGCTCTGAAATGTGTTCACACACGTCTGGTGTATGTTTAATGCAATAAAAATCTCCATGTCCATCTGCTTGTCTGATCTCTTGGTGTCTCAACAACCACTCACTCACACAGCATCAACTTTACACTTGGTGGGTGCATAGAGTGGGCGTGTGGATCTTAGGACACTAAGTGTTTGGAAGTCTAAAGGATGCCAACAAAGATCTTCATTATACTTGGCAGGCACTGACACATAATGCAGTGTGCTTGTGGGTGTCAACACAGGCATTGCTTAGAGCATCTTTTTTTAACTATCCTGATGCCTCTCACGTAATTTGTGACTTGAATATTTTCAAATGGTTGTTCACGGTTGGATTTAATTAAATCTTCATGTACACCCTTTAACTTCTGGTAATTTTTGACACTGTTTTGTGTTTGACACTGTTAATCATTGCCTATAAAGGACACACATTACTATGAAAGTTATGGCAAACAAATATTGGCCGCAATCATAGGACATTTTGTTGAGTTAACTGACATGATAAGTCATAATGAATAATTAGAATTTCATGGTGGTCATCATGAAAACGGTTTAACACTTGTGAATGGGCAGCATGAGCTCTGGAAATAATCTACTAAAAATATTACACAGTGCACCTTTCAAGTCTGTTTTCATAAGCCTGAGATTCCTACCTCAAGGGGAGTCCACCAGTGGCCAAATATCCCTTCATGTTTCCTGAAAAAAAATCCCTTATGTAGCACATTCAAATGTGACAGTGAATTTACATCTACCCATGATCCCTACCTCAGGAGTGTCCACCAGTGGAAACATACTCGGATAGAGATGATTGATAAAGAAGAGATGGCTCATTTAAAGTTCCTACCTCAGGGGTGTCCACCAGTGGAAACATACTCGGATAGGGATGATTGATAAAGAAGAGATGGCTCATTTAAAGTTCCTACCTCAGGGGTGTCCACCAGTGGCAGCATATCAATATGGCTCAGGTAGTCTTGCACGGTCTTGACCTTGGGAATGGTATAGCCCTTGTAGAAGCAGAACTTGTCCCCGAACATGTTCTCGCTGAACCAGATGCTGGCGAATGTGTTGAGCAGCCGCTTATCAAGGTCGTCTGTCACGCGGCCGCCATATTGGACCTCCCCGAGCATGTAGCGCAGGCAGCTCCAGTTTACGCCACGCTTCACGTCCACCTGGTAGTGTATGTAGCAGGATTAAACCATTGATGCTGGATGTTGCGTATACGCAACACTGACCAAGGTGCCTGGAGCTGCATGGACGTAGCATTCAGGCTTATGATATTTGAGATTTTTTTAAATTGAAAGTGTGGGTATGTTATAGCTGAATGAACATATTCTAATGCAAGATGAGGGTCTTAGCCTTTAAATGCTTCATGTTACGTAATATTGCATGTTTTTTATGTGCTTGGGAGGCTGAGATATGTAGGTTTTATAGGTTGAGGGCACCTTTCTTAAAATGGGCTTGGGCATTTAGCGGGCATTTTTTGCAGGTGCCTTCAAAATGGTCAAAATGGGTTAGTGTAGACCAGGGTTTCCCAAACTGGGGTGCGTGCACCCCTGGGGGTGCGTGGCCTGCGAGTTGAATAGAGCAATGGCAGATATGTGTTTTCATCAAGTCTATTGTAAATGAGGTTTCCCTAAATGGCTCTGTATAATGTGCAATGATTTGTGCTGTGAAGCCATATTTAAGTGGCTATAAGTACACCAAAACATTTGCTTAGGGGGTGCGCAAACCACATTGACATGTACAAGGGGGTGCGCAAAGAAAAAAGTTTGGGAACCACTGATGTAGACTGTAAAAGAGACACAGCGGAGAACATTCATCAACATGCATTGTTCTGTTGCATTACTTCAACATCACACACGTAACATTTGACACCAGTTTAGTGCCACCGCTGGACGTAGCATACTGTACTGTACCACGCACCTCGTCCAGGTGGTTCTGGATAAACTGCATGCTGGAGGTGAAGTCGGCCTGGTTGAACTCGTACGGGATGTTCCAGCCCAGCGGGCCGAACTTGCGCCTCTCCTTTGGGACACGGGAGAGGAAGCACAGTACAAGGAGTGAGGAAAGACTGAGAGCTACATGCACTCTTGACCTGAATGAGATAATGTTATCGACATATTGGCATACAGAACATACAGGTGATTTGACTTACTCGCTTGTAAATCAGAAAAGTTTGTTCAGCAATAAATAAAGACGTGGAACCCATAAAGTAAGTGAGGAGGCAAAGACCAGGAGTTAAATGCACTATTGACCTGAATTAGATCATTTTATTGACATACTGTCATGCATCACATACAGGTGATTTGATAACTTGCTTATACATCAGACTGAAAAGTGTGTTCAGCAATAAATAAAAATGTGAAAAACAAAGTGAGGAGGCAAAGACAGGGAGGCACATGTAAATGCCCTCCTGACCTGAATTCGATAATGCTTAACATTTTATAGATCCAGCCTAGCTCGGATACATGAAGCAGTTCAGCCCCACCTGCACGGTGGTGTGTAGGAAGGCCAGTGCGTAGAGCAGCGGTCTCCACTGGGGCATGTTGGTGATCTCCAGCTGGTCCTGAGTCAGCCCTCCATATGTCCTCCGCAGCCCCGCCTTCATACCTGCACAGCACAGCACAGCACAGCACACACACACAGCCATGCAGCCAAACGGGCAAACCGACAGTGGGGGACAAAGGGATTGGTTGTCCCAGGCTCAGGAAGAAGGGGGTGGGGCAAAATTAGGTCCACATAACATTGTATGTACTGAGAAGGGGGGGGGGGGGGGGGGGGGCTTTCAGATGACTTTGTCCAGGGCCTGGCTAAAGCTGTCAGTGGCCCTGCATCCAAAAGTGCACCTCCAAAAGTACTGTAGTTTATAGACAAAGAGAACCGTGTTGCTGCAGCAGCCAGCAGAAAACCACGCTGGCATCCAGCTTGCGGCGAACACCCACTGACAATATGGCAATGAGTAATATTCGGGAAGTCGCGACACATCTCGTCAAATCGTCTAAAAATATACAAATATAAACAGGAACAGTTCCCATATGGGTGATTATACAAGACTTCACAGAGGATGAATGTAATTATATCCAGGATTATAATACTGTGAAGCGATCATAAATATGCAAACACTGAGATCTTCTGACTTCCTCCCAAGTCGGCCTGTTCCTTGACAGCAAAATCAAAATGATATTCTATGAAGCAAAAAACAGTTTTGTGTTTTTTTAACTCTTAAAGATCTGGAGACTTTCAGGCAGTCTGCTACACCTCGTTATTCAGCTAACTGAACATGTCTCGTGCAAAAGTGGAGCATACGGGTTATGATCTGGAAATTCTTAAAAGTGAAAGTGAAAAAAATAGTTTTACATTAACAAGTTTTACTGTAATGTCAACCTTGCCAAATTCCTAAACACTCTTTCTCTATGGGAACGGAGACCTAACTATTTACCATAATTTTGACTCTGGTAGGGCGAGACACTATGGCGTACTTCCTGGCTAAATAAAGGTCAAGTGACAAATGAAAGTGCAAACCAATTCACCTTGCGGCGGTTCGTTGGTGAACTTGATGGAGGACTGCAGCAGGTTGATGGGGAACTTTGGGTGCACCTCGGTGGTGACCCAGACGCGGAAGCCGTCGTGGACGCCCTCGGCGCTGGTGACGCTGTCCAGCAGCTCGTCCAGGAAGTCCAGGCCCAGGTGGCAGTTCTGGAGCAGCAGCCAGCCGCCATCCGCCATGCTCTGGGACAGCAGCCGGCGAGCGTGCACCTCCTGCCCCTGGCCCATGGAGATCGGCCTGCAGGGCACCGACTGGGGAGCAGGAGAGGAGAGGGGAGGAGAGGGGAGGGGAGGGGAGGGAAGGAGAGGAGAGGAGAGGAGAGGAGAAGAGAGGAGAGGAGAGGAGAGGAGAGGGGAGGAGAGGGGAGGGGAGGGGAGGAGAGGAGAGGGGAGGGGAGGAGAGGAGAGGAGAGGAGAGGAGAGGACAGGAGAGGAGAGGAGAGGAGAGGAGCGGAGAAGAGAGTGGAAGAGAAAAAGATGACAGAAGAGGAGAGGAAAGGAGAGGGGTGGAGAGGAGTGGAGAGAAGACCAGAGCAAATGAGAGGAGAGAGGAGAGGAGAGGAAAGGAAAGGAGAGGAGAGGAGAGGAGAGGAGAGGAGAGGAGAGGAGAGGAGAGGAGAGGAGAGGAGAGGAGAGACGAGAAGAGAAGAGAAGAGAAGAGAAGAGAAGAGAAGAGAAGAGAAGAGAAGAGAAGAGAAGAGAAGAGAAGAGAAGAGAAGAGAAGAGAATAGAGGAGAGGAGAGGAGAGGGGAGGGGAAAGGAGAGAAGAGGAGAGGAGAGGACAGGAGAGAGGAGAGGAGAGGAGAGGAGAGGAGCGGAGAAGAGAGTGGAAGAGAAAAAGATGACAGAAGAGGAGAGGATAGGAGAGGGGTGGAGAGGAGTGGAGAGAAGACCAGAGCAAATGAGAGGAGAGGAGAGGAGAGGAAAGGAAAGGAAAGGAAAGGAGAGGAGAGGAGAGGAGAGGAGAGGAGAGGAGAGGAGAGGAGAGGAGAGGAGAGGAGAAAAAGATGAGAGGAAAGGACAGAAGAGACGAGAAGAGAACAGAACAGAACAGAACAGAACAGAACAGAACAGAACAGAACAGAACAGAACAGAACAGAACAGAACAGAACAGAACAGAACAGAACAGAACAGAACAGAACAGAACAGAGGACAGGGATAAAAGAGGAGAAGAGAGGAGCACAACACTCACTTTTTACTAATGCCGAGACAGAGGAGAGAGATGGGAGCACAGCAGAGCAATGCAACACTCCATTCCTCCATTAAGAGAGAGAAAAATAAATTGGACAGAGCAGAGGAGCACAACACTCACTTTTTCCCCTACTGCCAAGGGCCTTGTTTTGTCAATATCTGTCTGTCTCACTGTGTCTCTCCAAAAAACATGAACGTACAGCATGGTTTTGAAATGTTCATAGTCTGTCAGTATTTTCACTGCCTTCTTTTTCTGGTGAAAATCAGTTCACTGTTTCTGTTTCCCAACTCAATAAAACTTCCCAACAATAAAACTTACAAATTTGAACATGGGAGGCACCTTTGATAAAAAAATAAAAAAAAAACATACAGCAAATGGTAGATTTGTGTTCTGACCACCTCTCTAGATCTAGATCTTAACATTTTTTTTGTTAACTTGGTCCTTTTTGAACCTTTGTTCCTTCAGCGAGCAGTATCAAGCAATAGCACCCAGAGCCTGTGCAAAAACAGCACCATGGTCAGGCTATCTCAAAGGCAGTACTGGGTCAAATTCAGTCCTGCAATCCAGCAGGCACTACTCTTAAGAAGTGAACCACCAAGCCATGATGCCACACCAATGCCCCTGAAGCACTTCTGTGCTAGTGTGCGACAGCCAGGCACTGCTCATCCACTCCCTCTACACCTTTCCATTTACTTCAACTTCGATTTTATTCAGTTCAATTGTATTTGTTTTTATATACTACTATATAGCAGTGGTAATCCAATGTCAGTCAGTGTCTCTCGGCACTCTGCGGCAGGACCCAAGGCCTTTCTTTCTTTCTATTCTTTTTTTCCTGCATTGGTTTCCAGCGGTCCACCTACAATTGATCTCTGGACTGCCTGGAGACGAGTCCACAGAGATCGGTGCAATAGGCTCCGAAGGACGGTGGTATCGCTCATAGATGATAGTGTGTGTGTGTGTGTGTGTGTGTGTGTGTGTGTGTGTGTGTGTGTGTGTGTGTGTGTGTGTGTGTGTGTGTGTGTGTGTGTGTGTGTGTGTGTGTGTGTGTGTGTGTGTGTGTGTGTGTGTGTGTGTGTGTGTGTGTGTGTGTGTGGTGTGCGCACGTATGTGTGTGTGTGCGTACGGCAAGCATGCATTGCACACAAGTGCAAAAGTGAAAGTTGCAGCCCTATTTCACCAAGCTCAAAATAATACAAACACTAAATCTAGTTTTATGGCACATTTTCAAAGGCAACCGTAGCAGTTTATTTTATAGATGTGCTGTGAAAAGATCTCGCGGGAATCACATCATGCTGTGGTCTCATTCAGGATTCATCATTCAGATGGAAACAGACAACACATCAAACTGTTTCATTTGTAGCAATAAACCTACAGTACTGTGCGTGTACTGTGCAGGCATTCATGCTTGTGTTCCCAGACTACTTCAATCATTGTCTGTACATATGCTTGTGTTCCCAGACTACTTCAATCATTGTCTGTACATATAATACTGTACAGTATAGTAAACGTACTATAAAGTATACAGTGCAATGTGCAAGTGTATATGCATGTCTGTCTGCAAATGTACATGCATGAAAATGTGTGTGTGTGTGTGTGTGTGTGTGTGTGTGTGTGTGTGTGTGTGTGTGTGTGTGTGTGTGTGTGTGTGTGTGTGTGTGTGTGTGTGTGTGTGTGTGTGTGTGTGTGTGTGTGTGTGTGTGTGTGTGTGTGTGTGTAGCAGTAGCGGTTTTGAAAATTGGTGAAAAAACGGTCATGTGGGCGGATCACTGGTGGATAGCGATTTTGAGAAGCGGATGCATGTGTTTGTCTGCATCTTTTTATGTGTGATTGTACAGTATATGCATATCTGGGTCCGAAATTGTACGTGTCTGTCTGTGTGTGTGTGTGTGTGTGCGCGTGTGTGTGCGCGCGCGCGCGCGTGTGTGTGTGTGTGTGTGTGTGTGTGTGTGTGTGTGTGTGTGTGTGTGTGTGTGTGTGTGTGTGTGTGTGTGTGTGTGTGTGCATATTGTATATCTGTGTAGCCAACTTCAGCAGACAATGCTACAGCTACCTTGGCCTTAGCGAGCCGCTCGATATTCTCAGTGGGGTCGGAGCCCATGGAGAGGAAGCAGATGAGGGGAGTCCTCTTGTCGCTCTCCCCAGACAAGGCCTCCATATCCAGGAGCGCGCCCTCCGCATACCTGCTCCCCAGCGAAGCTGTGATGTACTTCCGAGCCTGGATGAGACATTGAGACACACACAAACACACACACACACGCACGCACGCACGCACGCACGCACGCACGCACGCACGCACGCACGCACACACACACACACATGCACGCGCACACACACACACACACACACACACACACACACACACACACGTAAACACACACACACACGTAAACACACACACACACACACACACACACAAAAACACATTGGGCCACATCCATTGACAAACCCAATTTGCCTACTTAGGTCCTTAGGTCCACAAATCACCCCTTATCTTACTTTAACATAGCATTGAGAGCATCTGTTCCCCACTTGTCTCCAAATTACAGACGAATACATTTTCACACACACACACACACACACACACACACACACACACACACACACACACACACACACACACACACACACACACACACACACACACACACACACACACACACACACACACACGCGCGCGCAAAGCCCAACAGGCTGTGTAAAATCGGCACAGCAGCAGTGTAATTATACGTGAGAAAGTCATTTTCTTTACGGCACAGCAATTGCTACAGTAGCGTGATTCCCACTCTTATATGAAAAAAAAACACACACACACCATTACCGGGTAAAATTACTTCGGGGACCGTGTTAGTCTCAGGACACATTGGTGGCGACTCAAAGTTGCTATTCAGATAAAAGCACGCCTCAATCAATTTAACACCGGTCACCGCCACCGACACAATCGTCGGCCACACATGGATGCTGATCGTGCAATCTCGTTCCAAATGTACCGTAGCCTATATAAAATAAGAGGGATTGGGAGGGGGGAGAGTTATCGCTTTACCATGAAACTGTGCTTTTTGCGGCGCTAACATGTGCGATGGTGACCCTCGCCAAGGCCACATTACCACCTCGGCAGGTGCACCAAACAGGAAGGTGTGCGGTAGCTAATTGGAAACAAAGTGAACTAAAGTGAACTAAATGAGGACATAGTACGTCAGTACAGGCGTGCACAAACTCAGTGGCAGCAGTGCGGGCCAAGAAAAAGCAGAGAAAGATACATTTTCGAAAACTTAACAGAGGCAGCAGTTGAGTCTTTTTTTAAAAAACGTACTAATAATAACTAACTACCATAATATTTTAAAGCGGAAATTTGAGTAGTCTGGTTTAATATTGTTACCTGAAGATATTTTACAGTGTAATTTCTGCTATACAGTAGTGTGTATCAGAAGCGTGATTTTCACCCCTCTCTTGCAAGGAACATCTGTCTGTCTCTGTGTGTGTCTGCTCCATGCACTGATCTCAATCCATCTGGAGCTCAAATTTGGTAATTGTCTTGCTAATGGCACGCGAGAGTGCAGTTTCCAATTTCATGCTGTTAGGACAAAAAATTGGTAAAAACCATGCAGCTTCAAATGCCTTTTGGCTGTGAGTCTCTCTGTGTACCGTAGCCACCCCATCTTACACAGCAAGGCTTCATTAACTGAGCTATGTACTACTCTGAAATACACAGTACCTGCTGCATATACAGTATACTGCTTATTCAGACAAATATGCATGTAATCAGAAAAGAAGGCGGAATATCTGCAGTAGTGGTGTGGATTGGCACTGCCCTCACGATCCGATTCGATCACGATTCGGGAGGTAGCGATTCGATTCGATTCTATGCGATCCAATCCGATTCAATTCTACAATGCATTGCAATGCATTACATTTCTACTGAAAGCAAAGCAAATGTTTAATCAGTCATGATGAGGCAATACAAGTAGTCAGATACTGAGCAACAATTTATTGTCTGTTTTCTGTATCAGTCTGTATCAGTCTTGCAATGTTTTGAAGTGCTTTTATTTAATTTAACATTCATTTGCTCCCGAAATATCCATGGAAGTAATTGAAACTTAAAAACATTGCCAGATCGATTCTGGAACTTGCCGGATCGATTCTGGATCGTCCATGCTCCGCATTGGATTGCATCACCGAATCGATCATTGTTGACACCACTAATTTGCAGTGGTATTGTCTGTCGTGAAGCGTATAGAAATGGGCATACTGTCTTCAAAACACCACTGACAACAGCAGAATCAACCTCTGTCAGGTGACAAAAAGTACTGGAACTACAGTTTGAGTCAGATTTCAGGTACAGTATGGCCAATGAACTAGCAGTGAACTACAGTAGGCTGAGGAGAGGCAACGAGAGCCTGCTGTACAGTTACTGTGCTCCACTCCACTGGACTAGTCTACTGCAATGCACTGCTCTCTGCACTGCTAAGGGAGGCTCCTAAAATTAGCCTGGCATGCTTACGTGATGAGTGACAGGGAACAAACAGGTGTGGTGCGCCACAACGAGCTGCTGTACTGACTGGAGTTGAGTTGAGCTGAGCTGAACGGCCTTAAGTGCCCAACAGCCCACGCAGAGCCAGACTTACGCAGACGCACACACACAGATGTAGACACAGGCACTGACTCAGGCGTGGGCGCAGTCACAGACGCAGGTACGGACACAGGCACAAAAAAGAACCCATGTCTGTTTTCCTATCTAAGTAGGGACTAGGGACTTTTGATCCTCAGATGTATAGCAATGTTAGGAGGGATGGAGAGAACGAGAGAGAGAGAGAGACAGAGAGAGAGAGAGAGAGACAGAGAGACACAGACAGAGAGAGACAGACAGACACAGACAGACAGAGACAAATAGAGACAGACAGACAGAGATAGAGACAGAGTGAGACAAAGAGAGAAAGGCACAGTGTCTCTGGGTGAGAGAGAGACCTGGGTGTATCTAGGACCCTGTGGAGTCTCTCCTCTCTCCCTTCCTTTCCCCCGCCGGTGCAATGACTCTCCTGCTGGGAGTTTAATGACAATCTGCTGAAGAGTTTATTTGCTGGAGTGCAATTACCCAAAAAAAGGAGGCCAAAATTGAGAAATGGGGCAAGATGCATAATGGTTTCATGCTGCACCGGCTCTATGAGCCCCCTAATGAACACTTAAGATCTCTGTTTGGTTTGGCTGTGTTATATCAAAGCCATTGTGCGGAAGTCACGTCTGTTTTGTTGCTGTGCGGTGGGGATGGGACATTTGGCCAACCGCTGGAAGGTGGAGGTGTTTGTGTGATGCTGGTCTAAAGCCTCGGCTGCCTCGGCTGGCAGTGACGTCTGTGCAACGCTGGGGGACTTAGTCTGGTAATCTCCCCGCGCTTAGGCCAGTCAGCTGTTCATGCTCATTCGATGGTGCGCCTTTTTATAGCCCAGCAGAACTGGGAGAGGGAGAACTGGGAAGGGGACATGCTCATCTCTCCTCCTATCCTCCCACACCGCCTCACCTCTTCAGCCCCCCCATGCCTTGTGCACACCCCACCTCACCACCACTGTCCGCCGTGCACACCTCCCCCTACCATTACACCACCATAACTCTTCTTCCCACTATGCCCTCCTCTCTCTTCACCACCACCACCACCACCACCACCATCATGCTTCCAAACAGCCCCTTGAGGAGTTCACCCCATCATGCCCTGTACACACCACCCAACCCTACCCATTACCTTCCTTCACCAAGCCCCCTTCCCTTCACGACCACCACTCACCTCGCTCCAAAAACTGCCCCATCATGCCCTATGATCTCCCCCTGATCTCCACACTTCCACCCCCTGACCCCCACACTTCCCTGTGCACATCCCCTGCCATTACCGCCCCCACCACCTCATTTCAAACCTGCCCCTAGAGGATTTCAACCCACCCTCATGCCCTATGCCCCATACCATCTCCCCGACCCCCACCCTTCCACCACCGCCACCCACCTTCCCCGTGTACCCCCTCCTCCCTTAACCGGCAGCAGCCCAGCCACCTCGCTCCAAAAACTTCCCTGTCGAGGACTTCATAAACTCTCAAAGTTCACACATTGCCCACCTGTGCAGCCCCGTCCACAGTTGTCACGGTAACTAAGTTAGAGTCTGTCAATTAAAACGCTGGAGCGCTGGCTGGCTGGCGTATTGGTGTATTTCTGAGGCGGCGTTAATCAGTCGCTGATTGCTGCGGCGTCTCCCGGTTTCCTACAGTCGCGTTATTTATGGCTTAGAGTATAATTACAGAGAACGAGAAAGAGAGAGAGAGAGAGCCACACAGACAGCAGAGAAATTATCTGGCAAGAAACACACATGGCTAACTGCACATTGTAATTTCACAAAACCACTGATTGTGGTGCCAGAAGAAATGAATTTCTGTGAAATACTCGAACACACAGTACACATCCTAATACTGTAGAGAGCATGTGTATACTTGAAAATTCCAACGCCTTCCCGGTCGCAAACAAATAGGTCAGAAGTGTTTTTATATGAGCGCTAATTTAGCCCTTGACTCTACTGTATTTTGCACTCCGAGTCAAATCTATTAGATGCTGTCTAATTATGATGCATCTTTTCCTATCTATAATATCTGCACATCCTGCACATACTGTACAAAGAGTATGCACTTCTGCTATTTGCACTACTGATAAGGTGTTAAATTGCTGCACAGCAATCAAACCCTGTACTCCAGTGATTCCTAAACTGGGTCCAGATCCTTAGGGGGGGTTGCAGAAGTATAGCAGCGAGAGTCGCAGAAAGAAGGGACTAGTCATAAAAACAGCAAAAACACAAGTTAATTTTTTACCATAATTCCACAAATTGGTTTGTAACAGTACTCACTTATATGACTGATAAATGCATTTACCTTTCTTGTGAGTCTGAAATAAAAAATGCAGCATTAATGGACAAGTTGTGTGTGGCGTTTGTAATATGGGGGGGGGTATATACTTGGGGCCAAAAGGGGGTTACTGTAGATAAAGTTTGGAAACCTCTGTTGTACTCTAACGTGTAACGAAACTTAAGTTGAATCGAATAAAATCTAATCTAATTTAATCTCATTTTCTGCTATTAAAAAGGTGTAATAATTAATAGAGACAACGAGAGGTGGAATTTTCCACCTTGTTTTTTTTTTTTACCGGAGTTTTAGTGCCAAGGAGAGGTGGTGTAGGAAAGAAGCACTGAAAAACAGTGAGCTGAATATGCGACATGCATTTTAATCCTGCTAAGCAGTGAGCAGACTGTGTGGGTGCAGACAGCCTTCACAGATGATATATTCATACCTTTTCATTAAATAAAACACCCCCAGCTTTCAACACACTTGCACCTCAAACTCAAAGACGTGCACTAAAAAAAGATTATATATGCAGAACGGATTGTGCTGTAGTGGCTGGAAAACATCACATCCTTCACTTCAAGGTCCAAGTGCACAACCTCCGTCAATTGTGTGAGTTGACCTTGTCACATAATGCCACGTCGTCTTGGTGACAACTAGGATTGCTTAACCTTTTTCCAACAGGTATTTTTTTTTAGCAAAATATTATAATATGAATATGTTAGGCCTGAAATAAAAAGGAATACAAATCTAGAGGACTCTGGTGAAGATGCATGTTTAAATGTTACTCTGATATCACTGAAGAAATAAATGAAATAAAAAAACAGAAAATAAACATCCGTGTGGCACCAGAGTTTTCTTCCTTTTTATCTATGATTTGGTCCTGCTCTGGTTGCATTGGATGGTTACTTCAGAAGCGACGAGTACGCATTTCCTTTGTTCTACATGTTAGGCCCTTTTTGGTCACTGTTGTCCACAAAGGTATTGTTTAAAAATCACAAGAGGATGATGGTTGTTAGCCGGTTGGGTCACAGCCAATGCCCTGTCATGTCATACTGCCTACATTTACATGGGATATTTAATTCCGAATTAACTCACTTTAATTCTGAATAAAGCTTAATTCCACTTTGAAAACGTCATGTAAACACTTCACAATTCGGAATTAAATGAAAGATCAAAGGGAACTCGACCGAAGTATTTAATTCGGAATTATTAATTCAGAATTAAAAACGTCATGTAAACGTTGCCATTGTTTACTCCTCATACCTGTGAACTGTCCTTACCTGAGCAATGGTGCGGTCAGGACACCAGCTCCGGATCAGCAGAAGCTTCCGAAAGGCGTCCACCAGGCCATCGTAGTTGTCGGGGAGGGGGGCCTCCTCGGGCGCGGCCTCGTCAAACCAGCACCGCCAGGGACGGTCGTTATGGGCCACCTGCGTTTCCATGGATGGTAGTGTGTTTATAAAGTGCTATTCATCTTGTCTGCTTCTATCTATCTACTGTACTGTACATACTGTATTTATCTGGATCACCTTCATTCACATTCAGTGTAGTGTTTATATCTGCTGCTTTCTTATGCTATTTATCTCGCCTGCTAATTAAACTGTTACATCAAGGAGGTCTATATAAGTTGTGGTACATGTATCAATCTACATGTGTCCTTCAGCCTGTTTTTTCTTTCATAACAAGCACTTAGGTGCCATTCCTCTCTGTCTTTCATATCCATCCATCCATCCATCCTCCCTGATCACCCTCAACATTAGAAATCTGACCTTGTGGAGCCATAGGGCATCATTCCACCAATTCATCCCTTAAATTAACATCCATCCATCCATCCATCCATCCATCCATCCATCCATCCATCTGTCCATATATTCATCCATACATCCATCCATCCATCCATCCATCCATCCATCCATCCATCCATCCATCCATCTATCTGTCCATGTATCCATGCATCTTTCCATCCATGCGTCTGGCTACCTGCATGAGTAGTGCAGTGAAGGGGTGCAGGGAGGAGAGCTGCACCAGGTTGAGCCAGGTCATGTCCAGGATCCAGCGCTTGGGTTTGGCCTCCACCGAGTTCAGGTCCAACGACGCACCACCTTGAATTACAAAAAGGTTATGGAGTAGCGGTATGACGACAGTGTGTGTGTGTGTGTGTGTGTGTGTGTGTGTGTGTGTGTGTGTGTGTGTGTGTGTGTGTGTGTGTGTGTGTGTGTGTGTGTGTGTGTGTGTGTGTGCGTGTGCATGTGTCTGCATGCATGTGTGTGTGCATGCATGCAAGCGTGCGTCCATGTATCCGTGTGAAATAAACTTTCACAGAATCTCAGATTCGGCCCGGCCTTCACTGAGTCTAGCGCCAGAGAAGCACCGGTGTGAATTATAGCAGTAATAGAGATCATAGTAGAGCAGAGATGTTTTATTAACCCCAGAGGAAATTAAGGTGTCCAGCAGCATATAAATCATGTATGTAAAGCATATCTACATTCTACATCACATCTATAGGCTATGTAGTTGTGTTGCCCATGTTAGGTCCTGTGTGTGTGTGTGTGTGTGTGTGTGTGTGTGTGTGTGTGTGTGTGTGTGTGTGTGTGTGTGTGTGTGTGTGTGTGTGTGTGTGTGTGTGTGTGTGTGTGTGTGTGTGTGTGTGTGTGTGTGTGTGTGTGTGTGTGTGGTGGAAACAAAGTTGTACAAAATATCAGTATTTGCCAGCCACTGACATATAAATGGCAACATTTACCAGCCACGCATCAATCATTATTTTCTGTCTGAAAACCACCAGCCACTTTCCACTTACCATGTTCCCCATATTTTGCTGTGGGCTGAGGCCATGTTCCATTCAATGTATGAAGAGGTGCATTGCAAAAGGACGTATATCCATTTTGGAACATTTGGGAAAATTAGTATTTTTGTATTGGGCATTACATTTAATTGCGTTGCAAAATGCAGTTTATATAGGTTTAAGGTTTAAAACTTTGGTTTAAGGTTTTAGGATGTTCTCAAAATATTGTAATGGCAAGAATTCACACACCGATGACAGGATGTCTGAACAGTCATTTCCTATGATAAAATGTGAAAGTCCAAAATGGTGGATCGTGTGGTCGAATGGTCGAATGGTCGAATGGTGGTCGTTTTGCAACAATACTCTTTGCATGTTCATTAAAACTAACCTGCTTTGTCCACTAGTGTTTAACAGTTGCATGTAGTATCACCAATTATTTCAGATGAAATGCTATTTCATCTCCACAATGAAACAATAATGAAAACCTCCCTGAGATCATGTGCCACCGAAAGACATCACAACATCCAGGAAATTAAATATATAGATACATTAAACATCGAAAGTTGAACATGAATTCCAATTATGCACGGTCGTGATTGAAGCTCACCAATGAAATGAAATTTATACGCACCTATATAGCTAACAATTACTTCTTCAAAAAGCCATGGACTAGCTAGCTTTATACAACACAGTATATCACTGAATTTTCATTTTCTTTTCTTTTAAATTCAAATTACGTCCTGACATCATCCATACTTAATGGAATTAGATATACCACTTTTTGTTTGACTGCACACTTTGTAGCGAGCACTTCAGATCACTGCCTATTACACAGCCTGTCTTTATTGCCTCACATTATTGGATTTTCATTCTCGTTCAAGGCAGTATTTGCATTTGTTGGAGACACTTTGCAGAAACGTGCTGTAAAAATGGGTCTCTTCTTTTCCTTTTTTTCTCGAGTGCAACCAATCCTCATCCTAACCATAGCAGATCAGCTTTCTGGTTTCCATTTTTTTAGTGCTTCTGATGTTCTGGGCTCATCTTTATTTTGTAATGCAGAAGCGTTTTTCAACTAGCCAGTGAGAGTTCAAAGAGATTCACCAGACCAAAGTGTGGCCACAGAAATGTGGAATGTTCTGGAAACTAATGTAGAGAAATGTCAAACAGTGCCTCTTAAGTACAGCACTGGCTGAGCCAGAATCCCTGGCCAGAGGACTACAGCATTTAACTTAACAACTATTCTCCAGCGTCTTCCAGAAAAGCCTCCAAAATACCAAACACTATGCCATACATGGCATTGAACTTAACAAGTCTTCTCCAGTTATGCCAAACAAGAATTCACCAAAAAACACCAAATGGTGTTCAAGTGCAGCCTCTCAACCATTCTAAATGACATCTTTAGTGATTGGCCAGCACTGCAGATTAATGCGATTTGTGGCTATTAAAATTGAATGGCCCCCGTCCGCAGGGGAAATCCATCTGTGGAGCCTTTTTGGAGGGAGATCAATATACTATATAGCCAGGCAGTTGTGCGGCAGGCAGCCTGGCCGCCATGAATTATGCTCTGGTAATCGCTTTATTAACTATGCAGCCGATTGTGCATTTTTAAAGTGTGGAGGGGATGTATAATGCAGCCCCGTGTGTCGGAGCTGCACAAGAGCATACGGATGGATAAATATGAGAGGAGAACGTGGCGTCGAGTAACACGGCAGAAACAAGACACCGAACATAGCATAACATTTATGTAATGTGATGTTTACGCCTCTTGCGAAGGGCCTACACGAGAACAAGTGGGTGGATAAGCACAAGATGAGAACGTTGCATCAACTAACACAACAGTAACATGACAGTAGGCCTAACATTTATGTTTTCATACATATTGCTGGGGCCTACACAAGAACAAGCGTCTGGCTAACAAGAAGACGAGAGCGTGGCATCAAGTAGCACGACAGAAACAAGACTATAATGTTTATGTAATGTTATTTTTACGCTTTTCTAAGGGGCCTTTACAAGAGCAAAACGGGGATAAATACAAGACGAGAGCGTGGTATCAAGCAACACAACAGAAACAACAGTGTAACAATTATGCACTGTAATCTTTGCCCCTTTTGGAGGAGCCTAAATATATAAGAACTAATGGGTGGAGAAATACAAGACCAAGGACCAGGATGTGGCATCAAGCAGCTGAACACTAATAAAACAGTAACGGTTTATGTAATGTTTGCATCTATTGTAGGAGCTACACAAGAACAAACAGAGATAAATATTAGACGAGGACATGATGTCAAGCAGCAACAAGACTGTGACGTATACACGTCCACGTGTGCCTCTGCAGGAGTGAAATAAATATCGCTCTAATCATGATCTCCACGGTACGGTAGCTGAGTGGCATCAAACAGCCATAGCAAAGGCTGCCTGGCAGGCACGAGCAGGCTGGCTGGGTACAGAGGGAGATGAGTGTGTGCTACCAAGGTGACACACAGCGCCGTAGCAGCAGCAGCAGCAGTGGCGGCATAGGGACCCGGGCGGCAGCTTGCTTTCTACTAACTCTGCGCTCGGATGCAAATGAGAATCCCTGTGGGGCGCCATGAAAGAGCATGAATACATTTTGGAGGCCGCAACCAGCCAGCCAGCCAGCCAGCCAGCCAGCCACAGCGTAGCAGCAGGAAAACAGGAGGCGGTAGAGCAGGAGAGGAGAGGAGGAGGTAGAAGAGGAGGCGGAGGAGAGGAGAGCAGAGAAGAGGAGGAGGTGGTGGTAGGAAACGAGGAGGTAGAGAAGATAGAGGAGGAGAGGAGAAGAGAGCAGAAGAGGAGAGGAGATGAGAGGAGAGGAGAGGAGATGAGAGGAGAGGAGAGGAGAGGAGAGGAGAGGAGAGGAGAGGAGAGGAGAGGAGGAGGTAGACGAAGAGAGGAGGAGAGCAGGAGTGAAGAGGAGGAGGTAGAGGAGAAAAGAGTGGAGGAAGAGAGGAGAGGAGGAGAGGAAATTGAGGGAGCTGCTGCTTCTGTTTTGTGAATCCTTGTCTGCAGCCAGCCTCAGCAACCAAACGGCTGGGCCTTCCTTGTTGATGCAGCTGCATCGAGCATATGAAAAACAAAACAAAACAAAAAGGGGGAAAAAACGCAAGCATGCTGCAAGCATACGCTCAACCCTTACCCACCACCACATCCCCACTTGTCCCCACCCCCACCCCCTCCAGGGGTTATAGTGTGTCTGCGCCATCAACACGCCTCTAGAGACATGGAATCGAGAAGGGAGAAGAGAGAGGAGAGGAGAGGAGAGGAGAGGAGAGGAGAGGAGATGTTTGGGAGGGTTGGAAGGTGGATAGGTACGGTGGGTGGGTAAATAGGGTGGGGGGGGGGCAGACTGCTAAAATAGGCCTGGCTTCAGTCAGCATACTGCGGTTGAGCTGGGATATCGCCTTACCTGTGTGTGTGTGTGTGTGTGTGTGTGTGTGTCTGTGTGTGTGTGTGTGTGTGTGTGTGTGTGTGTGTGAGAGAGAGAGAGAGAGAGAGAGAGAGAGAGAGAGAGAGAGAGAGAGAGAGAGAGACAGAGAGAGAGAGAGAGAGACAGAGAGAATACAGTATGTGAGCACGTACTGTATGTGCGTTTGTATGTGCACGTACAGTATGTGTGTGCGTGCGTGCGTGCGTGCGTGTCTGTGTGTGTGTGTGTGTGTGTGTGTGTGTGCATGCATGTGTGTGTGGTGTCGCGGGGCTATGGGACATGAGATCATGGTGGAGGAGGGGGAGTGAGGGGGCTGTGTGTGTGTGTGTGTGTGTGTGTGTGTGTGTGTGTGTGTGTGTGTGTGTGTGTGTGTGTGTGTGTGTGTGTGTGTGTGTGTGTGTGTGTGTGTGTGTGTGCATAGGTCTGTGTGTGTATAGATCTGTGTGTGTGTGTGTGTGTGTGTGTGTGTGTGTGTGTGTGTGTGTGTGTGTGTGTGTGTGTGTGTGTGTGTGTGTGTGTGTGTGTGTGTGTGTGTGTGTGTGTGTGCACGAATGTGTATGCATGTGTGTGTATGTCTCCTGAGCTGCCATAACCTGCTAATTGACTCAGGCACATGGAAACCCATCTTATCCGCAGGGCTGTATTGATTCAAATGAGTAACAAATAGGCTTAATAATTTGCATTCTGCGACTCTTTGGCCTGAGGTACACTGCATGTAGCATAACCTTACTGTGTGGATACATTACATTGGGGTGTCGTATTTATGCACACGCAATATGGTTTTAATATGCTGCTCCTCTTGCCAGTTCCAAAAGAAAATCAGCCCACTGTATCTATGCATGTATCTATGCATGTATCTATGCATGTATCTATGCATGTATCTATGCATGTATCTATGTATCTATGTATCTATGTACTATGTATGTATGTATGTATGTATGTATGTATCTATGTATGTATGTATGTATGTATGTATGTATGTATGTATGTATGTATGTATGTATGTATGTATGTATGTATGTATCCATCCATCTATCTATCTATCTATCTATCTATCTATCTATCTATCTATCTATCTATCTATCTATCTATCTATCTATCTATCTATCTATCTATCTATCTATCTATCTACCATGAAAAGGCCCCCAATATGCCGGTAGATTTCAGCTAAGGCGCCCCTTACGTATATGGGTCATGTCACACTATTTTTCTGTGCACCACAGACCCTCTCACAAGTCACCCAAGGGTCCCCGGCCCCTCCTTTACAGTTTTTCTCGATTGGTTTGGCTAATTTATCGAAACTGAGATGACATTCTCGAAACAACACGGACAAATCTCCAAACCAACTTGCAATTTCCCACAACAGAATGGCATTTTTCATTGCTTTCATCAAATTTCAAATGCTTTGTACATGTCTCAAATGTTTAGTACACCTCGGCAGATGGCTATGTACAAGTACCCTACAGTTGACACATTGAGCATACATTTAGCACATTTTCCAAATAAATTGACCTTTCTTATCTGAACGAATTAGACAATTCTCAGTCTAATGGTTGCCCTCTCCAAAACATGTCAGCATGATTTCATTGTGTGAGTCATCATATGCAAAGTAGTCTACACAATTGTCTAAACAGTCAAGGACATAATATTTTAAGAATTTCTTTACTGTAAACAGTAAATTCATGACAGTGTTCAACAGGCCAGATGGTATTGTAACTTTACTAGTTTGTAGAAAATAATTTTACAACCGTGTATACTACAGTTTCCTCTGTTATTTGTTATTTTTTCAAACGGCATTCTGTGGAAGGAATTTAGTTTCGACACACTGGTAAACTGTTTTTGGATTGATATGAGCAAGTGAGGAGGATCCATGTAGTTATGCTGAACCATCCAGTTTATTTTGACAGAAGGACTAAATGAATGCAAATGAGCCAAAGCAATTGAGAAGGATCTATACCATTTTGATGATACTGACCATTTATGTGGGAGAAGGTCTAGTGCTGATTCAAGAATGAGCTGTTTTGGGAGGTTTATGACATTTTGCTGGTTATCTGATCTGTTGTGCAGAAGTGTAAGAATGTTTAGCCAAATGACCCAAAATTTATAGAAATGTCATCTCGGTTTCAAGAAATTAGCCAAACCAATCGAGAAAAACTGTAAACCACTGATCTAGCCCATGTGCTATGCCAGTGTTTCCCAACCAGGAGTACGTGTACCACTAGGGGTACGCAAGCACACTGCAGGGGGTACTTGGAAAAAAAATATTTTAACAAATGTATGGAGCATAGTCACACTGCAATAGAAAAAGTGATACTCATGGCACAAAGTGGTACTCATGGCACAAAGAAAAGGCTTAGGGGTACATACACAAAAAAGGTTGGGAAACACTGTGCTATGCAATATATTGGAGAACACTTTGTAGATACAGTACGTTTTTCTCTGAGATCAAGAGACATTTGATGTATGCAATGCTGTATATGGGAGAACCCTTTTGCAGATACATGTTCTTCTCAGATGAGCTGACCTTTGATGAAGGTCTGGAACTCGGCGTGGGAGATGTTGTGGGCCTGCAGGTCGATCTTGAGCGCCAGCAGCAGCGTGAAGAGGAACTTGTGGTTCTCGTAGAGGCCGCGGGCCGTGTAGCGGAACACCTCGTAGGTCAGGTGCTCCATGATGTTGGCCAGCCGCTTGGCGGTGATCTGGGACTTGACGGAGCGCTCCATGGAGGTGTCGAAGAGGCCCAGGAACTGCCGCAGGGAGGTCTGGTACATCACGTTCACCAGGCTCATCTCCACGATCAGGAAGTAGAGGATGCTGCCCCTGGTGGCTACGGGCCGGTACTCCTCACGCGCGCAGTTGATCTTCACCTCTGTCTCCGCGGCGACACTTAGCTTCTCGCTGACCTTTTGGAGCAAGAAAACATGTTAAGATTTATGTGACAGATGTTATGTTAAGATGAAACCAAACGTTGAAATACCAAAGGTGCCTACTGTCACAGATGAAGGCATTCCTTGTCCAAGGTGACAACTTTTAAGGTGTTGTTTTTACTTGCAAGAATGATGAAAAACTGGCAAAACTGACAAGGCAACTGCTAGAAAGAAAGGGAAATTCTTGGACCAAGGACATCCTTTGAATTACTACTTGCTGAATCCACTATTCACTGTGAGAATTGAAAATATCTGTTCAAATGGTATCTCCTATCTCCAAGACATTTTTTTCTGATAATTTCTCATCAACTGCATTTCTCTCATCTTTTGCTAAACATGTACCATAGTACTGACCTCATGATCAATACATTACACTCTACTCTACTCTATTCTGCCAAAATCTGAATAACCTATAGAAGAGTAAAGATCTAAAACCCAATTCTACTCAATGTATTCATAAAGTCCAGTTCATCACCCACTTCTGCCTGAGGCATTATTACTTTTCTCAACAAACAATGCACCCCTCAACACACATATATATATATATATACTGTATATATATATATATATATATATATATATATATATATTCCACCCATTAAAACAAATATTCGCACTGCCTCGTGTGTATGTGCAGGATATGAAATTGACCTCCATGCTGGCTTATTGATCTTTACTGCTCTCTCTCTCTCTCTCTCTCTCTCTCTCTCTCTCTCTCTCTCTCTCTCTCTCTCTCTCTCTCTCTCTCTCCAGCCAGATAGCATGTCCTTGAGGCTGCCACTGTAGAAGCGGCTTTTGTGTGCTTGTGAGGCTTGTGTGTGTGTGTGTGCGTGCGTGCTTGCGGATGGTGTGTATTCGACTTTGTGGTGTGTGTGGATGCACATGTGAGTGTGTGTGTGCTGGTTAGTTTGGGGCCACCTTCTCTGTGTGTGTGTGTGTGTGTGTGTGTGTGTGTGTGTGTGTGTGTGTGTGTGTGTGTGTGTGTGTGTGTGTGTGTGTGTGTGTGTGTGTGTGTGTGTGTGTGTGTGTGTGTGTGTGTGTGTGTGTGTGTGTGTGCGTGTGTGCGTGCGTGCGTGTTTGTGTGCATTCCTGTGTGTGGAGGTTAAATAATAATAATGGCTGTCCTTGTGAATGGCCCTAATGAATAATGGGGGCCAGCCAAGACCTCCCTCCCATCCTCCCTCTCTCCACCTCCCTGCCCTCCTCCCCACCTCCCTTCTCTCTTCTCCTCCTCCCATCTCACCTCCTCCTTGGCAATTCAGTGGACCTCTATGAAGGACTCATCCTCCACCAGTGAACCCTGGGGACTGGTCAGCAAAGACCTGCCACCTCCCATCCCATCAACCTCCCACCAGCTCACCTCCCCTCCTCCCTCCATCCGCCTCCCCACTCGGAGGACCTGTATACGTGACTCGTACTCCACCAGCAAAGCCTTGTGTGCTGGTCAGCCAAGGTCTCGTTGCTCCCTCTCTCTTCTCTTCTTCTCCATCCTCTCATCCCAGCTCACCTCCTCCCACCCCTCCCTTCATCTCCTCTCTCACTTCCTCTGCAGCTGACTCTATGCAAGTGAGTATAAAAAAGATCCCGCACTCCGTCCATTACACCAGCAAGCCTTAATAAAACGCTTTAGTCATTCGACCTTCACCTGAAGAAGGTGAGATGACGGAAACGTTGTATTAAAGCTTGCTGATAGAATGGACAAAGTGCGCTGGATCTTTTTTACACGTGAATGTCAACCTCACAGGGGTAATATCCTACGCACCCTGTCCAACTACAGACGTGTGCAAAAGCACCCCTTTTGAACCAGTGTAAGTGACTCATCCTCCACCAGGCCCATGTACTGTATAGGTGCTGGTCAAGATCTACCACCTCCAACCCTTCCTTCCCCTTCTCATCTCACTTCCTACCTCTCTCCCTCTCTCCCCTTCTCCAAGCCCAGATCTCCTCCCAGCTCAACTCCTTGGGAGTGGTCTTAGTGACTCGGAGGACCTGTATGAGGAACTCGTCTCTCTCTCTCTCTGTCTCTCTCTGTCTCTCTCTCTCTCACTTGCTAACCTCCCTCCCCCCCTCCCTCCCTCTCCACTGAACCAACTCCTCCTCCTCTCTCACCTCCTCTGCGGTGGTCTTAGTGACTCGGAGGACCTGTATGAGGAACTCGTCTCTCTCTCTCTCTCTCTCTCTCTCTCTCTCTCTCTCTCTCTCTCTCTCTCTCTCTCTCTCTCTCTCTCTCTCTCTCTCTCTATCTCACTCTCTCTCTTTCTCGCTCTCTCTCACTTCCTAACCTCCCTCCCCCTCCTCCCTCCCTCTCCACTGAACCAAGTCCTCCTCCCCTCTCACCTCCTCTGCGGTGGTCTTGGTGACTCGGAGGACCTGTATGAGGAACTCGTCTCTCTCTCTCTCTCTCTCTCTCTCTCTCTCTCTCTCTCTCTCTCTCTCTCTCCTCATGCTAATCTTCCTCCCTCTCCTCCCCTCTCACCTCCTCTGCGGTGGTCTTGGTGACTCGGAGGACCTGTATGAGGGACTCGTCCTCCACCAGGGAGCCCTGCGTGCTGGTCAGGCGGTACAGCAGGTTGTCCTCCAGCTCCTGCATCTTGCGCTTGTTGGTCGTCACCTCCTCCAGGAGCTTCACACGCTCAGACTCCAACTCCTGCACAAGCCACAGCAGATGCAGATGCAGATGCAGATATAGATACAGATACAATATTTTAGATTAGATTAGATCATATTCAAATTCATTGCCAGTACTCAGTATTAAAACAGACTCCAGCTCATGCACAAGCAATAGCAGATGCAGATACAGGCAGTATATGAATAGCAGAAGTGAATATATTACAGATAAATGCTGTATAGTACCAGTATATACAGATAAGCAGAATTTAGAGATGAATACAGTCACATGCACTAGTGCAAGTGAGATGGTTATAAATCAAGATGGAATACCGTATGTACAGATAAGTAGGATGTACTAAACTTTCTATACAATAACAATGGTTATGGGAGAGGTATGTAGAGGTAGGACTATAAGGTGGATATAAATTATCTTGGGGCAATACATAAAGTAATATACAGGTCAATACACAAACTAACTAACTTACTATATAGATGTCTATTGAATATTTAAGGAGTGAGAGTTAGACTAATAAAAAATTTGCAATGTTAATTCAGCATGTAGAGTGCAGAGTCAACACTTCGACAGTAGAGTAGTTAACTAAACAGGTAAAAGGTTAAATATGACAGTCTGTGTTAAATTAACACTGCAAAAGCTATTGTATCAATAGCAGTGTATCAATAAAAAGCTACACATGATGCTGTGACTGCAGCAACAATGATATTAAGTAAAG
This sequence comes from Engraulis encrasicolus, assembly GCF_034702125.1. Taxonomy (NCBI): domain Eukaryota; kingdom Metazoa; phylum Chordata; class Actinopteri; order Clupeiformes; family Engraulidae; genus Engraulis; species Engraulis encrasicolus. The sequence continues at coordinate 21,843,219 of NC_085865.1, read as the reverse complement.
TTAAGGCTGCTTAAGGGATTGACATTTATGCATATTTTATGAAAAGAGTATGTTATACACATTGATGTATACAGTCATTGGTTCTATAGCAATGCAAGATTCTGAAATCTCATATATTCGATGGAGCACAAATTTCGTCAACGATAGAACTATAAATTATTCCAAATATTGCTGAAAACTTTGAAGGTCAATGTATAGAGCACATTCACATACAGCTGAGCGACACCCAAGTGCTTTCTAAATAAGGTGACTAAGTGCAAAGGAGCACATTTAATGACCTAAGGCCAGATTGAGTAGGTAAGATTCCAAAAAACAGGAGAACAGTAAACAAAGAAGCCATCATACAAAGCCTTTTCACTGCGATCCAGTTCCTGCAGCACTACACACACACACAGCCAAGCATATGCAGCTGTACTGTACTGTACGGCATCCGCAGTGGATCATCAGTAAATTATGCTGATCATTATGGAGTCAATGCCACATTAGTATGTATATTAGTTATGTATTAGGACTGCGGTAAGTGCCTTAGCCCTGCATTATTGAGTTAGGATCATTATTGTGATGTCATTACAATGCTACAGTATGTTATTATTAAAGTATTAAGTAGCATTAGGTGTTGCAATTCATCATCGCTGATTATTTTAGAGATGACTTTCCACAGTGTACGCTTCCTTTTTCTCTATCAGTTACTGGTATGGGAATGCAGGTCTCGTCTTTTGTTCTACATTAATATATACGGGTAGATTTGTAACATGGCTTAATGCATTGTAACAAGTGCATGTAAGACCCATCCACAACCTCCCACCCTCCACCCCACCCCACTCCATCCCATCTACTATCTGCACACCAACCTATCCATAAAACTCCTCCCGTCCAGAAATACATCCCCACAGTCGTTTGCAAAGAGCACAGAGCTCCTCTTCCCTCTCTGGGGAGGGTAGTAGCCCTTACACTATACTCACGCGCCACCAAAGCCTTTTAGCCACCCCAGATCCAAATTCATAGACACACGCACAAAGATCCCATTCCCTCTCAGGGGATGCTACAGTAGTAGCCTGTCACAAACCCCTTTTGCAGTAGCCGTCCTATACACTCCCCACATTCATACCATACAACCATACAAACCTCCCATTCCTCCCCTTCCGATTCCCCTATCCCCTCCAAAGACCCAGTCCAAAGACAACCACACCATTGCCTCTCAAGGGATGACAGTACAGTAGATCCTCATCTCCTCTCGATGAGGATGACACAACCCAGAGCCTCCCCTCTCAGCAAGCACCCCCATCAGCACTCCCATCTCCTCCACAGACCCCCTATTCACCCACTGCCTCTTACAGTATGCCTGCCTTAGAACCCCCCTCCCATCTCCTCCCAAGACATCTCCTCTCCACAGTAAATGTTGCGGCGTTAATTCAACACTTAAAGAGTTCATTTAAGTCCAAATGATGTCAAATCAACTCTCTGAAGTGTTAAATGAGCACTGCAGGATTTACTGAGTCCGCTCCGCTCCACTCCTCCCCTCACCTCTCCCTCCACCATCTCCTCAGATTTTCTCCCCCCCTCTCCTCTCCTCTCCTCCTTTACACCTCCTCCCCCCTCCCCCACCTGTTTCTCGATGAGTATGACGCGTCCCAGCAGCTGGTCCTCCAGGCCCCGCATGGTGACGGTGAAGTCCACCACGGCCGTCTTGGCGCTGACCTCCGGCGTGTAGGCCGGGTTGGCCAGCTTGGTGGTGATGTACAGCCTGAAGCCCTTCATCACATCCACCTCCTTATCCCCCACCTTCACCTGGAGAGAGGGAGAGAGGAGAGGAGGGAGAAGGAGAAGGAGAGAGAGAGAGAGAGAGAATGAGGGAATGAGAAAGAGAGAGAGAGAGAGAGAGAGAGAGAGAGAGAGAGAGAGAGAGAGAGAGAGGCAGGCAGACCGAGAGATATCGAGAGAGAGAGAGAGAGAGAGAGAGAGAGAGAGAGAGAGAGAGAGAGAGAGACAGACAGACAGAGAGAGATATATATATATATATATATATATAGAGAGAGAGAGAGAGAGAGAGAGAGAGAGAGAGAGAGAGAAAGACAGACAGAGAGAGAGAGAATGAGAAATCGAAAGAGACAGAGCGACAGATAGAGAGACGGAGAGAGACAGAGGGAGAGAGAGAGAGCGAGGAGAGAGAAAGACAGAGAGAGAACGAGAAAGAGAAAGAGAGAGGGGGTGCTTAGTGGGGAGTCAACGGGGCGTGGTATTGTGGCTAACAAGGTCATTAGTTGCCATGATGAACAACTGTTGTGGCATCTCGCAAATTGGCCAGCTGGTATTTTTAACCTTGGCAATGGATAGATGCACTGCCAACACTACAGGAACATGTTCTATGTAAATGGATGTTCATGATTATTCAAATCAATGGCAAATCAAGGCCACTCCATCTATTGTTCACGGCAAGTC
>NC_085865.1:21795780-21835780 GCF_034702125.1 Engraulis encrasicolus | reverse complement strand
GCTGCACACATGCACCCACATCAAAAGAAAAGAGAACCAGATGACCACCACCCATCTTTGCGACTGTTCCCATTATGGGCTTAATGGCATTAAAGGAGAGGCAGCGTCTGCTTACAGCCTCTAACTGCACATCTCCAGGGGGACACTGCCAGGATTAGTAGATAGCTTAGCGGATAATATTGTTTTCCAGCTAGCTACCGACCTTATACTGTAAAGGCATCGCTCCGAGCCGGTGAAACAAGAGAGATACTATAAGGGAATTATATTAGCATGCAAACATGTATTTTATACGCATCCCTGTACGCCTCGTAAAACGTTACATAAATTTCATGGACTTTACAGGGTTGGCTGTGAAATTCTATCACATCAATATTCACACTAAGCAAATTAATTACAAATCGACGAGTGAGGGTGGGGCTGGAATGGCCACTTGTGGAGTATGGCGTCTATGGGAAGGTACCGTACTACTGTAAGCTTTTGGCTGTAAGTGTAAGTGTGTGGAGAGTGGCTTAATATAATGAAATGAAATGCATCATTCGCTTAATGACTGGGGCAAGAGACACCACCTTTGGGGAAACCAAACAACTAAAGACTATACCAACATGTCATTAATTTGGCTTGTTCATGTTGGCCTATCAGTGTCCTGTGAGAGCGAGAGAGAGAGAGAGAGAGAGAGAGAGAGAGAGAGAGAGAGAGAGAGAGAGAGAGAGAGAGAGAGAGAGAGAGAGAGAGAGAGAGAGAGAGAGAACAGAGAAAGAGAGAACAGAAAAAGAGAGATAAGAGAGGAAAAGAGAGAGCGAGAGCAACTGACCATGTGTTTATGTGCGTATGTGTGTATGATAAACCCATCATTTTCTGAGCAGTGGGCCTAATCTCCCCCCAAAAAAAGGAAATACAAAAAGCAAACATGGCCGCCAGCTGCACCATTGGCCACAATCTTCTCTCCTGCCAGGCCGCCGAAGGAGCGAGACAGCAACCGACTGCTGCTGTGTATAACAAAGTCATCATGTCCTGTGCAATACCTCTAATCCCTGCAACAACAAAAACAATTTTAAAAAACCATGGCTGCTGGCTGCACTCTCCAGGCACCACATTCTCTCCTCCCAGGCCGTCGAGGAGAGAGAGAGAGAGAGAGAGAGAGAGAGAGAGAGAGAGAGAGAGAGACAGACAGACAGTGATGCAAGCAGCCACTTGCGTGTATAATGAACTCATCACTTCCTGTGGAATGGCTCTAATCCCCATAAAAAAACAAAACAAATAAATAAACACACAAAACAAACATGGCTGCCAGCTGTGCCGCCCACCACCACCACCTTCACTTCCCACAGGCCCTCAATGAGCAAAAAAGAGAGCGAGAGAGAGAGAGAGAGAGAGAGAGAGAGAGAGAGAGAGAGCATGTGAGAAAGAGAGGACAAGAGAGAGAGAGCATGTGAGAAAGAGAGGACAAGAGAGAGAGAGAGAGAGAGAGAGAGAAAGATGTCCGTCCACCCCATACCCCACCACCCCCACCTTCTCTCCACCCAGGCCGTCGATGAGTGCCATGGCGTTGGACATCTTGTGCCGGCAGGCGTCGGCGTCGTCCAGCAGCGTCTGCTTCTCGCGCATGGCCGCCTCGTACTGGGCCTGCGCAGCGTCCAGCTCGCGCTGCTTGGCGTCCAGCTGCTCCTGGGCCTGCGCAAGCTCCCCCTGGGCCACCGCCAAGCGCGCCTCCTGCAGAGTCAGGTTGGCCTGTGGTGGGGGAGGGGGAGGAGGGGAGCGGATGGGTGGATGAGTGGATGGATGGAAAGGGATGGAAGCGGATGGGTGTGGAGAGTGGAAAGGGATGGAGGGAGGTGGAGATGGAGGTGGGGATGTAGATGGAGGTGGAGCAAAAGTGGAGGGTGGAGGGTGAAAGGTGGAGGGATGGATGGGTGGATGGTGAATCAGTAGGGGTGGAGGGTGGAGGATGGGGATGATGGTGGAGGGTGGAGGGTGGAGGATGGGGATGGTGGTGGAAGGTGGAGGGTTGAGGGTGGATGGTGGGAATGAGGAAGGAGGAGAGTTGATGGTATATGGGTGAAGAAGGTGGATAGAGAAAGATTAGGAGTGGAAATAGGAGGAGATCGTTGGAAAAAGATGCATTCACACAGTACAGACATGGAGGGAGGAAGGTGGAGGGAGGAGGGTAGAGCGAGGAGAACGCAGGATAGAGGGTGGAGATGTGGAGCGGGGTGGAAATGGGAAGGAGTGGTTCCAGACAGATGCATTCACAGCAAAGACAATAGTGATGTATTATGCACCATCTCACTGACACGGAGCATGGAGCATTACACACCTGAGACACTGATTAAATAGAGTATATGCAGTCTGTCTGACTTACACTCTCTTCTGCCCTGAACACACACACAGCTCATACAAACAGACAGACAGACAGACAGACAGCAAGGCAGTGAGATACAATACTATGGTAAATATGAGCTATAAATACAATGAACCATTTTCTTAGGACCTGATAGCTGACATTACAGTGTAAGCGTTGGCTTAGTATTTTCAAAGACAAATTGAATTTAATTTCAATCATAAAAAGTAGTCAAACAGAGACCAGTATTTACCTTCACTAATCTACACTGTGTTTAAGCAAGGCAGCCCAAACACTGAAACAAAATCATATAAACGGTTCTCTCAATTATTATGAGATTTATATAAATATAGCGAGGGGAAAAACTCTTTTGTTCCAATTTCATAGAGAATGAGCCTTAGCCACACAAAGCCGACTGAGAGAAAGATGTGGTAAGACACGGTAATAGCGGGACTTAGAGTCTGAGGGCTGTGAGGCCCTGGGTTTGTAGCCCCGGGGCAAGTAAGGATTTATCCTGACAAAGACCTGACATTATTCTGGATGGATGTGCCAGGTTTCACATTACGTATAATGGACCCTTTTATAATCATGCGGGCAAATCACTGTAATGACAATACCAGGCTTAGCTCGCTCGTGAGACCTCATTTCCACTACTACGTTTTTTTTGGAGGGGGAAGTTCGCCGGCACACACCGTTTGTCATTGAAATTCACTCCACTCAGAGACAGTGTCATAATTTAAGTGATGAAGTATCATCATGTGTGGGTCTCTTCCATGTGGATGAAAAAACACACACACCTAAACCTTTTGGAGAGGATTTTCTTTTTTAAAATATAGCGTTGATGGGAGCGAGAGACCACTGGCATCAGTGGAAGTGTGTGCTAGCGAGAAAGAGAAAGACCCTTCAATAGCATGCCGGCTGCACCAACCACACAAGGAATGCTGTGGCTGGACAGCGCACTCGTATTCATGCGGTCTGATTTACAGGCCATCACGTTTACACATAATGCAAAAATCACATAATAACAAAGAGGGCCTTGCGGTCCACTCCAATCCACTCTAGAGGGGATAAATCATGACAGGGTTGGCCGTCGTAGGCTACTTGATGAAAAAAAAAACCACTCTTCCCCCGGCGCATTCATTTGCGTCCCCTGCATAAGGATGCCACTCTTTTCCCTCTCTACCACTCCCTCTCTCTCTCTTTCTGTCAGTCTCTCTCTCTCTCTCTCTCTCTCTCTCTCTCTCTCTCTCTCTCTCTCTTTCACACACACACACACATGCACACACACACGCACACACACACGCACACACACACAGCATCTTGCAGCCACTTAACCGAGGATGCTGATTGGACATGAGATGAGCATGTCACAACCAATCTGAAGAGGGTCACAGTAATGTTGCTGTGGTTTCTGCTGCTTGTCATGTGAGCAAAACGACTCTAAAATTGGCCTGCTATTGGGCCAATTTGCTTGAACACACATTATACAGATATGAACATGCTTTGACAGATACAGTACGTATATCATCATGGTAAGATGACAAAATCATATTTGATTGGTGTGTTTCATAAGATAGCGTATGATCCATCCTGGCTTTAGACAGTAAAAACACTGCCACATCACCACTTCTTCACTACTCATTATGATCATACTGATACATCTCCTGTATGATTTAAAAAAAAAAAAAAACAGTTTTGAGACAAATATTAATTCCAGAAAGTTAGACTCCATTAGACATCTCAAGATGACAAAATCAAATCTACTTGGTACAAAAATCCACCCAAATACTACTGCATACAGTCTATCTCCAACCCCAGGCCTCTGAACAGCAGCTCCTTTCACAATGATGGAATTCATTTGAAATCTTCAGATGATATAAATCCTACTTGATAGCTGTGTATCATAAATGAAGGTCTTAAATAAACTACTGCATATTACTGTATCTCCAAGCTCACCTTCAATGACAGTACCTCCTTGACGTTGATACATCTACAATAAATCTAAAAATGAATCAAGGCCTTGAATATTTAAGATCAATTTCAGGTCTCAAAGTGACAAGATCAAATCCTATGTGCCAAAACTCCACCCAACCACTACTGCATAAAATCTCCAACCTCCTCTTCAATGGCAGCATCACCTTTCATGAAGACGAAATCCATTTGGCATAATAAAAATATCAAGGTCTTCAATCAAGTAAGATACTTATGTATTTTTTATGTCTAATGTTGTATGTATTTTTATTTTTAATTTAATAGCGATAGTGAAGAGATGACAGGAAATGAATGAGAGAGAGAGAGATGGGGCAGGGCTGGGAAATGACCCAGGCCAGACTCGAACCTGGGTCGCCATGGGTATGCAAGCCCAGATGTGGAGGGCTTAGTGCTAGGCGCCACAGCGCCCCGACCATGATTTATGAAACTGCAATCAACAACTGCATATTATATCCAAGCTCACCTTTAAAGGCAGCACCTCCTTGTTGATGCCAAAGAAGTCCACCATGGCCTCTGTCCAGGAGCACAGGCCGGCCACGTTGCCACAGATCCTCTTGGCCGCCTCCAGGTTGTAGTCGTCCATGCTGAGGTACGGAGCCAGCAGCTCCACCATCTCTCCAGTGATGGTGTCCTATTTTAAGGAGGATATAATTTGTATTTTTTTAATTTATTTTTGTCAATGGGTAATGGCTCACTGAGGTCATTATATATTTTTTAATTAATTTCTAATTTAATTAGTTGTAATTTATTTTGGGGTCAATGGGAGTGGCACACTGAGGTGCTAGAATGGTGCTATAAGCTTCACCCCCTCTCCGTTGATGGTGTCCTGGTATAGGGTGGAATAATTACAAGCAGACATGCGGGTATATGTTTTGACTTATTTATACTCGTATTTTAACTAATTTTTGACTTATCTACATGCCTAATTTAACTTGTTTTAATTCTATTTTTGCCATGTGCTTGTCAATGGGAGTACCATGCTGAGGTATGGGGCTAGCAGCTCTCCCACCTCTCTAGGGATGCTTTCCGTTTTATTTAAGATGGAGGGGATAATGTTGTATGTTAACTTACTCAGCATACAGTGCTGCTTATTTTGGAACCATGTGCTTGTCAGTGAGAGTACCATGCTGAGGTATGGGGGTAGCAGCCTCATAGGTGATGGTGTCTTTTTAATAGATGGAGGACCCAGACATTTAATCAGGAGGGATATATTATATATTATATGTGTGTGTCCAATCAATCATGTTTCAAGATGAGAGACCAACTCTAGGGTTTATAGTCCCTTCTTGTCATTAACTACCCAATTACATTAACATATTACAACTACTCAATTACATATTAACTGATTAATTTTCAAGGTTCAACTTAGTGGAATAAATGTAAGCAGATATAATGCTGTATTTTTAACTGCTGATATCTTGTATGTACAGTACAAGCATGTGCTTGTCAATGGAAGAACCTCATGTATGTTCATATTTGATTTTATTGAATGTGTGTCAAAGAATCTTCTGCAGTTGCCTGGGAGTCCATGTGGGAAGTTCTGTTTTAGTAAGTAAGTATTGAAAAAAGATGAAAGTGGATAATAATCTGGAATGTCTTCTGTGATATGCAACTATTTGAACATTTTCTTTTAACTTCCTGTCGGCCTGACTTCCAGTGTAAGCTCCCATGCAGGAGGAGATTTGTTTTTCTACAAAGTAGAGGAACTGGGTAAAATATAATTTTGCTAATGTTGCTTTTATTTTATTTTCTAAAACCCTGCAAAATGATTTATAATGCATCTGTACATGGTAGAATGATCTGAGATCTTGTGAGTTTGCAGTTTTCACTTAAAAAGTAATCACTTCGGAATTGATTAAACTTTGAATATACAGTAAAGCTACTTTCCATGGAGGTCTTGGCTTTTTGAAATGGCAGAGCACCAAGTATTTGACTTTGGGCTCTGTGTGTGTATCTATATTCCTCCACAGTTCAGACAGGATTATCTAGTGACTGAATTTATATTTCAGTGTTGACAGCCTTTGTAATCCTTTGCATAGTGCAAGTCGAGGTTTGTGTGTCTTTGTGTGTGTGTGTGTGTGTGTGTGTGTGTGTGTGTGCGTGTGTGTGTGCGCGCGTTCGTGCGTGCGCACACAGATTCCTGTAAGCGTATTGGCTGTGTAATTGAGTATGCATCTGTAAGCCTGCATGTGTGCATCCAAGCATGTGTTTACCTGTGCAAAGTCTGCATATCTGCGGGGCTCAGTGGTGTGCGTCTGCGAGCGCACATGTGAATCTTTTGACAGATCCATTCAAGCATGTGCGAGTGTGTGATGCGTGTGTATAAGGGATAGTGAGAAATAGAAAGTGAGATAGCGTGGGAGACGAGAGAGAGAGAGAGAGAGAGAGAGAGAGAGAGAGAGAGAGAGAGGGGGAGAGAGAGACAGAGAGAGAGAGAGAGAGAGAAAGAAAGAGAGGGCGAGAGAGAGAGAGAGAGAGAGAGAGAGAGAGAGAGAGAGAGAGAGAGAGAGCAAGAAAGAGAGAGGCCAAGAGAGAGAGAGAGACAGAGCAGAGAGTGTGAAAGAGAGAGGGCGTGGAGAGATAAAGAGAGAGACAGAGCAAAAGAGAGAGGGAGCGAGACACTGAGAGCAGAGTAAGCGAAAGGGAGAGGGGGAGAGAGAGATAGAGAGAGAGGGAGAGAGAGAGAGAGAGAGAGAGAGAGAGAGAGAGAGCTGACAGGGAGAAAGAGCGTGCATTGCTTTGACAACCAGCGTTTCCCACTCTCCCCCTCCACAGCAGCACAACTCAGCGCAGCTCAACACAGCACAGCAGCACCCCCTTCACACTTCCACTGTCTCTCTTCTCTCTCTGCAAACTGACAAGGGCTGCATGCCCAGCGAGATTTATGAGCCAGTGTGTAGTATGACACGCGGGGCGGCCGGGGCTTTCCAGTGGACCTGCTCCTGTTAGAAGGTGCAGCGTCTTAGGCCCGCAGCCTTGAAGTGGCCCCCTTCACAACAGCTGCTGCTACACACAAGATCAGATCTGGGGTGTGTGTGTGTGTGTGTGTGTGTGTGTGTGTGTGTGTGTGTGTGTGTGTGTGTGTGTGTGTGTGTGTGTGTGTGTGTGTGTGTGTGTGTGTGTGTGTGTGTGTGTGTGTGTGTGTATGGGGGGGCTGATGTTAAGAATGGAGGCTGGGGTAGTCCCCCCTGGAGATGGGGGTGTTAGTGGGGGTTGTGAGTGGCGGGAGGTGGGTGGTGGTGGTGGTGGTGGTGAGGGTCAGTTGAATGGTGATATGAAGAGTGGTAGAGGTGGAGGTGGAGGTGGTGGAGGTGGTATGGTAGTCCCCCTGTGGGGATGAGGGTTTCGTGTGGTGGGAGTTGTGGGGGGAGAAGAGTGGTGGGTGGTGGTAAGGGGGAGCGGTCAGTTGAATATGGAAGTAGTGAGCTCATTGTCACAGCGATAAGGTCACCATCACTTGCTGGTGTCCATGTGGGGTTGGTATCCTGGCAACAGGCCAGGCGGGTGACATGTCCCCCGGGGAGAGAGGGGGGGTGTTGGGGGCAAAGCCCCCCGTGACCTACATCTGTAAGGATGACCAGAGGGTGCAAATGGCACGTGCATCAAACAGAAGGGAAAGACCAACCCTGCTGAACCCTGCCAGGAGGAACAATGACGGCTGGCTTTTGATTTACTGATGAGGAGTGCGTGCCGTGAAGAGGTCTAGTGTAGTGTGCGTTATGGAGGGAAGTACTGAAATGCAAATATGACCTTCTTGTGAGCATATTGCGTGTGAGTGTGTGTGAATATGTGTGTGTGTGTGTGTATGTGTGTGTGCGTGTGTCGTGAGTCCGTGAGTACATATTGGTGTGTGCGTACACGTGCGCACAAGCATGTCAATATGCTTGAAAGTACAGTGAATCCAGTATGTGTACCGAAACCTGTGCATGTGTATGTGCATGAGCAAGCATTTTGAGTGTGCATGCACGTGTGCACCTGTGCCCGTGACTGTCCTTGGACGTACAGTATTTGTGTGTGTAATGCATGCAAATATATATATGCGTGCAAGTATGCATCTTTAGGTATGCGTTTCCCACCTTCTTGAAGTTGAAGAGCTGGTTGAAGAATGTACATTTATATGTGAGGGTGAATGCATGTGCATATTTATATATACTTCACATTAACACGTTATTACTCATGAAGGTCAATGCGTTTATGTGCTATATGTGTCTCTGGGCGTTTCCCACCTCGTTGAAGTTGAGGAGCATGCAGAGGAAGCTTGATGATTTTGTATGTGAATGCGAACATTGCGTTTATTATTTATTATTTTACTTTTCTTTTTCAGGACATTGCACATTACTGAATATATACAGTAGTACATAAATACTGTACATCTAAATGTGTCAGATTATAGCACAGAGCCTACTTTCCATCTGGTGCATACGTATGTGTGTACATCTGCATACAAAATCCAGGTAATAGTACGTTTGTGTCTCTAGATAGGTGTTTCTCACCTTGTTGAAGTTGAGGAGCATGCCGAGGAACCCTGAGTTGTTCATGAGCTTGAGGGCTTCTGTCCAGGACGGCCGCAGGCAAGGCCTCTCGGGGTCCATGGTGACCGCGTCCACTCGCCGCTGGAACAGGATCAGCACCGCGTCCATGATGCGCATGATCAGGTGCGGAGGCTTGCCCAGCTTACGCACCGTCGCAATGTCTGCCGGCTTGATTGTCTAGACCAGATCGGAAAATCAAAATGAGTTACAGTATGAGTAGTAATAAAAGGACTAGTTCCTGGACTCATTTTCTGAATTTTCAATGTTCACCAAAAAGGCATCTGGAACAAACCTCAAATGGCAAACACACTGTATCATTGTGCAATGCTTTGCTTCGATTTCATCTACTGCAATCTGAACATATTAGCTATCTATTTGGTAAGGTATAACAGAGCTATTTTTTTTAGATTCGTAAATAATAATGACATGTTTTTGTCAATGATGTGCATGAAATGGAACTTCCACAGCCATACATAGAGTGACCTACTGATACACACACATGGTTACGGCGTAATGTCACCACATGTTCCAGTATGGTCTATTACCCATACATATAATACGGAACAACATGGAGTTGAAATACAATTAGAAACTAATGCTCCAGGAGGCCCCTAACGTGGAGGTCAGTCATACCTGCAGGGCAGCCTCTGCGGCGGCCAGCGCAGGCTTGGCAGCCTCCAGCTTGGACTCGGCCACCTTCTTGTCGCCCTCGATCTCGTCCACGATGGCCTGGGCCTTGTCTTTGACCTTCTGCACCTGGGCTTTGACCTTCTCGGCCGCCTGGGCCTTCACGGTGACCTCCTGCAGCACCCCGTCAGCCTTCTGAGAGGCCACAGCCAGCTCCTGCTCCTTCACCGCCAGCTCCTTCGACAGCCCATTGACAGACTGCTCAGCTTCCATCAGCTTGTCCAAGCCTGAGGCCACACACACACGCACGCACGCATGCACGCACACACACACACACACACACACACACACACACACACACACACACACACACACACACACACACGTGTGAAGGAATGGGAAGGGCACAGTATACACACACCTGCATACAGATAGATGTTGAGTTGTGGGGAGGAAAACAACAGGATGACAGATGGAGGCTGGAGAAGGAATATGAGAAAGACAGCCAGATGGACTAATGCCTCTTTTCCACTGGTATTTTTCTGGTAGACCTATAGCTCGACACAGCGCAACTTGGCCGCCACTTTTTGCTTTTAGATTAGGCACGACACAGCTTAATTGTGAAGCAAAACGTTGAGCTGTAGGCCTACCAGCAAAACGCCAGTGGAAAAGAGGCATGAGAGACAGACGGACAAGATGGGCAATGTGTTGTTCTGTCCGCTGGACACCAAGTCAGAATGTAAGGATCTCTAGCATGTTGAAAATTAAAATTGTTCTTAAAGGTGCATTGAGTAGGATGGTCGCCAGAGTAGGTATTGCAACCATGCTGCTCATTGAAACTGTGCTGTCTACTGCCAAATTGTATTTTTCTTCATGAATATTTACCTAATACTTTACCTAATAATACCTAGTACATATTAACTACCTAATATTTACTAGTATGAACAAAGTACAGTAAGCTTTGCAGCTGAATATGTCTATTTCTGGAGAAGATCCCCCAATGGAAAATATCCCCCTTTTCATGAATGAAAAGTACAGTTTTCCCAGTCATAATGAATACTTAGAATTTGTTTGATAGTTGTGGTAAGTATTCATGAAAAAGGTAACAATTGTGAATGGGCATCATGTATAATCTATTTTTCAGGTTATACAGGTGTATGGTATACTGTATGCACATATACTGATAATAAAAGGAATTCTTTCTTGACCTGATTATTAAGATCAGCAAGCAAACGCACCTGTATTCATGCGTTCAGCCAGCATTCCCACGTGTGCAATCTTCTCAGAGTAAATGGCTTGGTATCCTTTAATGAAGGAGAGGTAGGATTTGGGCGTGACGTATGTCTGCCGTCGGAAGCGTTGGAAGTACTCGGTACACATCTCCGCCACCAGATCCTGGAAGGTGCCCATGGTGCCCACCACACTCTGCTTCACCTGTTATGAGGAACATTTGGAACCCATTTGTGGAAAAAGTGGTACCCAAAGTTTGTGAAAAAATGTTTTCGGCCCCATTTAAACCATCCTGGTGATGCAAAACATAATCATTGTTGCGTCCGCTACACATTGGTGTGCGCATTCCACATTGGTGTGCCCAAGTGATTTTTAGCCTACTTCTGGAACTTACACCCAAACAGATTTGTCAGTTCTTTGTTTTGCAATATTCTAGCAATGTCTGATACACTAATGTGAAATAAACCAGGGCTTTGAACCGGTTCAAGGAACGAAAACGAAAACCAGGAACTTTTTGTATTTTACAGGGAACAGAAACGAAACCGGAAACGTTTTTTATGTTCTGGAACGGGAACACTTATTTAAAAATAATGGTAACCGGTTAATACCGGTTAATACCATTCCTCAAAAAAGAATATATATATATTATTTTCCTGCACATGTTACCATCACGGCTGAGGTTCACGTCCTGTGTGACATCAGACATTCTCTGACTGAATGGAGAGAGAGCTGTGGATTACAAAGTCTCCACTCCACATCTTAAATAAGAGAAACCACTGTCATACAAAAGGGCAGAGTTTCCATTGCATCATTGTAAGATATTGCAGAGAAGCACATGTAAAGCGCACCGAGAATGTTCAACGTTATTGGGCATCCATGGCCGCTTCAAATATGCACAAACTCACAATGTCCATCATAGCGCTCCCCGTCGTCCCTGAATGACAAAATTCTGGAGGATATTTTTTTCATCCACTTGAATAAACAGTTTGGAAGTAGGCCGACTCATTTGCACTTCCGTCTTTCTTGGTTAATTAACGTCAGTTAGGCCTATGGGGAGTAATCAGCTGACAGGAACGAAATTAACCGTTCCGGGAACAATATTTTTTTGTTCTAACCGGTTCGGGAACGTAAATTTATTGGTGGAACTCATAACCGGAAACGTTATAATTCCGTTTCTGTTCGGAATGGAACGTTTGGGAAAAAATAATAGTTCAAAGCCCTGATTGAAACCCATCCATTCATTCATTCATTCATTCATTCATATTCACTCATCCATTCCTCCATCCCCTCGCTCACCTCCTCCGTGCAGCGGAAGGCGTATCCGGCCAAGAAGTGCTGTGCGACGGCCACCAGAGCGTCGCGGGGCCACCTCTGGAACCAGTCCACCGTGCAGCCCGAGATGAGCCCCGGGAACCTGAGCGCCCGCGAGCGCAGCTTCTCCCCAACGGGCGAGAAGCACAGCGCCACGTGCAGGTTGCTGCGCACGCGCGACAGGAAATAGTCGTAGAGGTTCTCGGCGGTGGGCGGGCGGCGCGGGTGCTCGCGCTTCATGGCGGGGATGAGGTCCTGCGTGATCTCGTCCATCTCGTCGCGGGCGAACAGGTTGGAGACCTCGCCCGACGCCAGCACGTTGTTCATGTACTCCAGGAAGGCCTCGTCCTTGATGTCGTTGTCGGTGAAGATGAAGGTCACGCCCTTGCCCTGCTGCCCGGCGATGCGGTACAGCGCCTTCAGGTCGTCCATCAGGTTGCTGATGTTGTAGGTGCTGGAGGGAGAGTTTTTTTGGTTGGAATATGAATGTGACAATATTGGCAAGTGTGATAAAGCATTTAAGGACGTAAAGGCAACTGAATGTGCTTTATATAAATAATTGTAGAGAAGAGAACAGATACTAAATCCAACACTGGAAATGCAGAGACAAGACGTCTTACTGTACATAGAGGTAAAGTATAGAAATAAAGTGGTTACAGACATAAAAGACACAGATATATAAATATACGGAAATGGCATCGCTTTATAAAACACACCATATTTGCACATTATATTTGCAACGTTACAAGTAAGCTACAAGCAAAGGAACATTTTTGGCTCTAGGAAGTGACTAAAGATGACATTTCAAGGGCTGTGCTGTGATGCTGCTGCGTCAGATTATCCCACAGAGTCTCTCAGAACTGTAGGTGATATTTGTGCTACTGACCCAGAACTTTCCATTTCACAGAGGTTACTGGTGTAGGAGAAAAATGTGTTATTGCTGTGAAAGCAAGCATGTACAGTACCGTATCCAGGGCTGTTTCTTTTTTTCTTCTTTTTTTAAAGATTTTGTTTTGGTCCTTTTCGACCACATTGAAGACAGGACAGTATGAGAGGTGGACTGGAAGCGAATAGGGAGAGAGACGGAGGGCTCGGCAAATGACCCGGGCCGGGAATTGAACCCGGGTCAGCCGCATGGCAGAGGAGTGCCCTACCGGTTGGCAACGGCAGGGCCTACTCAGGGCTGTTTCAAGGTATTTGGGGGCCCAAGGCAAATAGAGACGTGGGGCACCTTTTTTCTCTTGACACGTTTGGGGGGCAACATAATTGTACTCTTCGCTTCTTGAATGTAAGGAGGTTTTGCAAACCTCACAAAATTGTCATCCCTGTCATTTGAATAGACATACATAACCAGTCATTATTGGGGGGGTTTTCAACCTGGGGGCCCTTGGCAGTTGCCTTGTTTGCCTGCCTGGTTGCGGCAGGCCCGAGCGTACCGTGTGAGAGTGATCTGGAAGCTCTGGTATCCGGCGATGAAGGAGGCCAGCCGGGTGAGGCTCTGCTTCCCTGAGCCCCCCACCCCCACCAGGAGAGCGTTGCCTTGGGGCGTGCGGATCACCCGCGAGATCTTCACCAAGTGGATCATGGCATCCTGGTAAAGAGAAAAAAAAACATCATTTGTTTGATGTTTGTTTTTTTTTTCCATATTTTCTTTTTTACTTTCTTTCTCCCTTCTTTTTTAAAAATAATGATGAGGGAGCGCACAAAGACTTAGTCCCAGAGATGAGACTGTTTTTTGTACTCTTTTGAAAGTCGCTTTGGTTATAAAGTGTCTGCCAAATGCAATGTAATGTAATGTAATGTTTTATTTTTGTGGCCGCGCCCAAAAGGTTTATTGGTCGTTACCGGTGCAAAAAAGTGTGAGGAATTCAAAAATATAACTCTTACAAACCCAGAGTTCGGCACAAATGCACAATATGCACAATTTATACAATTTTGCGGTGCTGATTTCAAATTTGTGCCTTTTTTTACAGAATCCAGAATGTGGCTGTTAGCGGTCGCTTCAGGGCTGAAGGGTCCATATATGTTTGATGTACAGTAATACAGCGAATGAATGACAACAGATAGGTTAAACAAATTCAGACATTGTTGTACGAAAAGCACCAACTTATCATGTCGGAGTTGCGTTCATGGAAATGCAGTAAAAATTGCAATGTAAAAAATGGTGACGTAGTGGTGGCTATTCCAGTGGCCACGTAAAATGGCAAATTAGAGGGTCTAAAGACTGTTTAAGAGCAAAATAAGTCACAAATTTGAAATTAGCACCACAAAATTATACATAGGGCCTGACTTTAGTGGCATTTCCTTTTACGTGATGAAGGCACACGTTACTCGAAGCCAGTCTCTCAAAGAGCGCAACACAGAGAGTAGGCAGTACCTGACTTCAGATGAATATTTAGAATTTTTGCACACCTCTGGGTTTGTAAGATTTGCATTTTTGCATTCCTCACACTTTTTTGTACCAGAAACGACCAATAAACTGCGACCACATAAATAAAACTGTCTCATCTCTGAGACATACTCTCTCCCATACCTGGAGCACCATCCTAAGGGCACAACTCTAACAGCAGGAGGTGTGACCAACGTCACACCTCCACAACATCAGCTGATTTTACAGCATGTCACGCATCAACATCCATGTGACCCTCAGATGAAGACAGAAGTTACAGCGTCGACACATGTCAGGTAAAGGATACAACTTTTACATGTCTGACACAAAAGAAAAACTCAAGACTTGGTTTAGTCACTGTACTTCATCAGATCTTCAAAAAGAGCAGTATGACAGCTTTTCTCAGTCTCAATAGTTGCATAGTTACAATACTGTGCATACATACATACATACTGTACATGCATACATATGTACATACATACATACATGTACAGTACTGTATGTATGTAGAGTAGAAGAGTAGAGTACTTTTATTCATCCCGAGGGATGACAGCCTACACAGATACATAGATACGGGACATAGACAAAGACGTAATACACATTATTGCACCTTGTAAACATATAGCATCAGACAGACAGACAGACAGACAGACACACACACACACACACACACACACACACACACAGACACACACACACACAGTTTACTTCTTTATTTGTGCCCACAATTCAAAATTGAGTTTCCATAGACACAAATTTACCAAAGATGCAAAGATACTCAGACACACACACACACACACACACACACACACACACACACACACACACACACACACACACACACACACACACACACACACACACACACACACACACACACACACACACACACACACACACACACAGTTTACTTCTTTATTTGTGCCCACAATTCAAAATTGAGTTTCCATAGACACAAATTTACCAAAGATGCAAAGATACACACACACACACACACACACACACACACACACACACACACACACACACACACACACACACACACACACACACACACACCTATTATGTATAAATAAATACATGCAGTCTAACTGAAACCAATAAATAACTAACAAAATACCAACAAGAGAGAAATCCCATAAACACTTCAGTCCCACTGACAGCCCTCTTGTCTGACCTTGAAGAAGACCAGGTCCATGGCGCTGCCCCTGACGGCCTCGTTGTACTGCTGCAGGAAGTAGCCCAGTCTGTCGGAGAGCGCCTGGAAGGAGGGGATTGGCTCGTACTCCTTGGGGGTCTCGGGCTCAGCGTCCTCAGGCTCGTCTCCTGTGGTCTCAGGGGCGTCACGTAGGAAGTCCACAAAGTAGGCCTCCGTCTGAGCATGCTCCATTAGCTGCGAGCCGTGGTCCTCTGTGACAATCTGGGGTTTAAAGGCATTTTAAGTTGTTTTGCTTTAAAGAATATATTTTTATTTGGGCTTTTGCCTTTATAATGACAGAGGTAGTGAAGAGTATCAGGGTTCCCACACATTTTTTATGAACAAATTCAAGCACTTTTCAAGCACCTTCAAGCACCAAATTTTCAGTTTTCCAGCACCTTTAATAGCTTGTGGGAAGGGGGTGTGGGGGTCCTCCCCCAGAAAAAAATGTGTTTTTAAGATGCAATTTCCTGCATTCTAATCAATTTTAGGGTGTCGAATGGCAAATCCCATCTGACATCTCACTCCCTCAGATTTTTTTATGTACCTGAACAATTTATTTCTATTATTTGGCTTACTGAGTTTGACTTGACACAAATTTCAAGCATTTTCAAGCACTTCACCAAAAAATTCAAGCATTTTCACAACCTTGAAAACACTTAATTGAAATTCAAGCATTTTCAAGGAATTCAAGCACCAGTGGGAACCCTGAGTATGAGCGGGAGGTGGCCAAAGTAAAGTTAGACAGTTTGGAAGCAGAAATATCTCTCAAAGACAACTAGAAAGAGATCATCTAGGGTTAAAGAACATGTTACAGTGACAATTTACTCATTCTTATAACGTATACTCTTAAGTTTTCTGCAGACACTTGAGTACAACTGTGGTTAACAGAGGATAGCTGCAGTAATATGGAATAAAAAAAAGTGATTCAAAAAGATACAAAAAAATATCCCATATCACTTTTTAGCGGCAACATCAATCAACAATCTGTGAATTATCTTTAATAACATTTTGTAATTCAAGAATGTCATTAAATAGCAATAACCACACAGCTCTCAATTTACTGCCACTGTATGTTGTGGATGTAGGAAAAAGTACAGGCTCAAATGGAAAAGAAATACCTGCTGAGCTTTGGCCTCAGCCCCATACCAGCTCAGCAGAGAACACACATCGTTTCCAATATGCTGCCCAAACAGCCTGGAAATCCACAGTGACACAAAGCACTGCCTTGCCTCCAGCTTTCTCCTCAACACAGTTAGATCATCAATCTACACCAGCTACCTATCCATCAACCTTTTCCATAAGCTCCCCAATGTCAATTACCACCTCAGATGGAGCTGTCGTTCACCTCACTCACAATCCCATCGGTCTATCCATCTACTCTACTGTATCTGTCTGTCTATCTACTGTATCTGTCTATCTATCTACTGTATGTGTCTGCCTGTCTATCTACTGTATCTGTCTGTCTGTCTGTCTCTCTGTCTGTCTGTCTGTCTGTCTATCTATCTACTGTATCTGTCTGTCTGTCTGTCTGTCTGTCTGTCTGTCTGTCTGTCTGTCTGTCTATCTACTGTATCTGTCTATCTATCTACTGTATGTGTCTGCCTGTCTGTCTGTCTGTCTGTCTGTCTCGGTCTGTCTGTCTATCTATCTACTGTATGTGTCTGCCTGTCTGTCTGTCTGTCTGTCTGTCTGTCTGTCTGTCTGTCTGTCTGTCTGTCTGTCTATCTACTGTATCTGTCTGTCTGTCTGTCTCTCTGTCTGTCTGTCTGTCTATCTATCTATCTACAAGTGTCTGTCTTTCTATCTATCTATCTACAAGTGTCTATCTATCTATCTATCTATCTATCTATCTATCTATCTATCTATCTATCTATCTATCTATCTATCTATCTATCTATCTATCTATCTATCTATCTATCTATCTAATTACAGCATCAAAACTAATATGGTCCCTCTGCCTGTGCTCTCAACTAAAGTGATTTCATAAACTGGATCACATACAGTATGTACTGAACTGTAGGATCAGCTGCATGAGATAACTGGCTGTAACAAATATTGCATGTGGCAGGAGGACTTCTACTCTCTGAACTCAGGATTTCTGCCTCTGGCTGTTACTCATCTGTGGCACAATCCTGTCAAACATCCTTCCATCCATCCATCCATCCATCCATCCATCCATCCATCCATCCATCCATCCATAATATTCAACACCAGCTGATCTATCTATCAATCTATCTATCTATCTATCTATCTATCTATCTATCTATCTATCAATCTATCTATCTATCTATCTATCTATCTATTAGTGGTGTGGATTGGCACTGCCCTCACGATCCGATTCGATCATGATTCGGGAGGTAGCGATTCGATTCAATTCAATTCTACAATGCATTGCAATGCATTACATTTCTGAAAGCAAAGCAAATGTTTAATCAGTCATGATGAGGCAATACAAGTAGTCAGATACTGAGCAACAATTTATTGGCTGTTTTCTGTATCAGTCTGTATCAGTCTGTATCAGTCTTGCAATGTTTTGAAGTGCTTTTATTTAATTTAACATTCATTTGCTCCCGAAATATCCATGGAAGTAATTGAATTGAGTAATTGAAACTTGCCGGATCAATTCTGGAACTTGCCGGATCGTTTTCTGTATCGTCCATGCTCCGCATTGAATTGCATCGCTGAATCGATCATTGTTGACACCACTATCTATCTATCTATCTATCTATCTATCTATCTATCTATCTATCTATCTATCTATCTATCTATCTATCTATCTATCTATCTATCTATCTATCTATCTATCTATCTATCTATCTATCTATCTATCTATCCACCTATCTATCTATCTATCTATCTATCTATCTATCTATCTATCTATCTATCTATCCATCTTATCTGAATGTTGGTCACAATCCCAGGTACTGCTGCCACTCACCCGGGCCACTATGCTGTCGAACACCTCGGTGTCTTTGAGGTTGATGAATCGATCTGCGATGACGCGGCAGCATTCGTGCCGGAGGAGGGGTATGAGCGTGGCCGGGCCCTGGCACACCTCCGCCCCCACCGTCAGGACGCCCTGCCAGATACGACTCAGGTCCCGTAGGTTGAAGATGTAGTGGAACTTAGCAGGCGACGGCAACATCTGATGGTAGAGGAGAGATTTGTTATGTAAACACCACAAGACTCGACACTGGATTCAAAATGGCTGGCGATAGATAGTACAGAGAGAGAGAGTAACGTATCATGTATGAATCCTGGGTGAAATGAAGGTGTACTGTAGCATACACACATAAAAACAGAACACACAAAACATTACACAGATAATTTCACATATATATTAACCATATAGCACACACATAAATACATTTAGTCAAAGGCAGATCAAAGGCACATACAGAGAGAGAGAGAGAGAGAGAGAGAGAGAGAGAGAGAGAGAGAGAGAGAGAGAGAGAGAGAGAGAGAGAGAGAGAGAGAGAGAGATGTAGTGGAGTTTAGGTGATGGCAGCATCTGGTAGTCAAAGAGAGACTTGTTACGCTACTTGTTACTTGTTATGTAAAACATCTCAAGACTCAACACGACTCAAGATGGCAGCATCTGAAAGATTAAGAAGGCCATGTTAGTTATATAAAAAACTCAAGACTTCAGAAAAGACTTCAGACGTCTGCTTCAGTTCTGTTGAAAGAACAGGCCATGCTCAGTAAAGATGCTTACAGAATATGTCTCGCTTTTCATCAAATATTCAGGAGATGCAGTGACTACCATCAAAGTGATTTTCTTTAGGTGAAAAAAACACCACATAACTTGGCCACTGCTTATTTCTTTTACACCTGTCCAAATTAAGTGACTGTCAAAGTACTGAAATAAACAAGTGAAATAAACCCAAATACTATATAAAAGCTGCAGAGGAAAGGACTGTTGTCCAACTCTTTCATTTCATATACAGTAACAAGAGCAGCCATGAGTCATGACTCGTTTTACTATTGAATATAATTCATTTGTGGGCAGCTACCATATGTCCTAGTGCTTAGGGAGTCGTACTTGCACACCTACAGTATGTGTAACACCACCCTGTAAGCAACAGCCTGTAATAACTCTTTGGGTCACTTTGGGTATAAGTGTCAGAATAAATGCAATGTAATGTTAATGACATGATCAGAAGACATTGAACCCAAACCAACAGAGAAAGAGTTCTCACCTTGACTTTGACGGCCTGCCATATTCTCCTGGAGGTGGGGACGAGGGCGCTGGCCAGGGCACACACCTCGTCAGGGAAGCCCCTCTCTGGGCAGAAGTAGCCCTGCGCCAGGGTGTGGAAGATCTTATCAATGGAGGAGTTGGAGGGCAGCGTGCAGTTGAAGATGCAGAACTGCCTCTTTAGGCGTTGAGGGATGTCATTGCGGCCACCTGTGTATTTATTGATTTAAGTATTAATGTTGGTGTTCCTAAGATACATAGTTTCGTTCAGCACATTTACATAAGCCCCATTTATAGTGAGGGCCAATCCTGTTTCTTGAACTTAAGCCAAGCCCATAGAAGTGTTTGTAATGGCCTGAGGTAGGTAACCTGGCTGTCGCTAGATGAATGGGTTCTGCCTTGCTCCAGGAACATTCATCTGGAACTATGCCATATGTGTAGGTTTGCGAAGGTGTGGTTTTATTTGAAAAAATCCTTGCACGTGATTGGGGAAGCCACATGTCTGACATTTTAATGAGGTACTACTTTAAATACTGATGCCTGAAGAAGCTCTATGATCGAAACGTTGCTCCTAATAAATTAAGTCTTTTGCAAGCAGTGTGCAGATCCTTTCCCGCTACTACTTTAAATACTCACAGATTCTAAAATATAGCTGAAATTACAGAATCATTGACGACAAGTCCATGCCAGCGGCCATTGTTGTCTGAAAACTACTGTCGCGTTTCACAAATTTTTCCCTTTTCCATTTAAACTTTGATGATGTCACATATCTGAAATTCACGTCATCCTTCTTGATTGGCTCGGCTGCATGGTGGTTATGGAGGATGGTGAATCTGAAGATCCTCCAAACCCTGGTGCAAGCTCATGAAGCTGAGCAGAAATACACACGGTGGTGGCGAGGGCCTGGTGAGGAGGTAGGCCATGTACTTGTATGCACTCTCCTCCTCACCTCCTGGGTGGATCATGGCGGCCACCAGTTGAACATCTACTACAGTGGTGAACTCCCCAGGCCTCTCCAGACTGTAGAAGCCACCCTGCTCCATCAGCTGACGCACAATCTCATTGGTGATCTGACAAACAGACAGACATACAGACATACAGACAGACAGACAGACAGACAGACATACAGACAGACAGACAGATAGAGAGACAGGCCCTCCAGGGGGGCAGGTAACAAGACAATTACAGAACAGTGACTTGGAGTCATAGCAGCATAGAAATAAAAAATATTTCAGCTTTCACGTTAGTCATCTCATGGACAAAAATGGGGAAGGATTCAATGTCCCATGCTGGCTAAGTTATCTAGGGCAGCCCCTTAGGAAGAGAAATAAATATCAGTGGAGTCGACTTTGGAGTCGCAACTCTCACTTTTAAGGGTCCGTTCTGTTCTGGGCTAATGGAAGCACATTCAAGTTCCATATGTATCGGATAATAAATTGCACAGTGTTGGGAGAGACATCTTTGACAGGATATTACAAATTGCTCTGGAAATGGTCCGTGTCTACTGTGAATGCCTTAATGTTCATACAAAGTCATAGCAAGTTTCAAGGACAGGCCTTTTTAGCATGCAAAACTTTCAGATAGATGTCAAATGGGCATTTCATAATTATCATTTAGTAAATTTCATAACGATGATGAAATTCATGCAGTGAGAGAAAGAAAGATTCTTTTTGAATGTTAACAGTAAATTGAAGGCCAACAGTACTCTGGCAATTCTCTGTACTGTAAATATCAGGAGTTTGAGATACTGAGCATGAGCTGGTGTTTCTAGCAGAACACAAGGTCACATCACTGTTCCTATATCTATGGGTTCACTCTTCTACCCCTCACTCACCTGGTCTCCCCATTCATTGATAATAGGCATGTTGATGTCATCCACAAAGACGGTCATTCTCTTCCCAGCAGGCGGTCCGTAGGTGGAGCCCATGCGCTTGTCTATGTAACTTTCTATGGTCTGCTGAAACATGCCTGGCAACGTAGCTGATGAGAAGTTCAGACTTTTGCTCAGCTGGGTTTCTGGGTCGTACTTACTGGTGTAGCCCTGCAGAATATCATAGCCATGCATAAAATATGCGAAACTACACTCTGCATTACAACTTTATGCTATATAATTATACACTTTATTAACGCAATATTGCAGTAACATGGACAAAATGCAGAGGTATAAATGTCTGTGAAGATTCTCATCCATCCAAGTCATCTTAGTAGTATGCATTAGAGTTCCAAAATGCTCAAAAATATCCAAAAGTGTTGAGTTTAGTTTTATACAACTGAAATGATTTGCCTTTGACATGCAAAAGAAGAAGTGTAATTATATTAATTGAATTAGACGTGTCAATAGAACCTTGATCATGACTGTTTTGGCGGTGCCTTGTTCCCCAATCAGCAGCACCGCTTTGCCCTGTTGCATTATGGTCCGCATCAGGAAGTCTGTTCGGACGTTGTCAACGTTTGGCACGAGGATAGAGGCATAGTCAGGGACGACATCCTTTGGATACTGGTACTCTGGAACCTAGAACATGGAATAGAGATACAGCAGGTTCTAAATCTGGTTTTGCATGGGAGGAAATTTATTCTGGACACTACCACAGGAGTTTTTAGGTAGGCCAAGCTCTGAGTATTAAGGACACTGTAACATAAAAATAGGATAAACAAGTGTACCTATTTGGGATACAACTACCTATATTCTACATGATCATTATTCCAAAGAAGAGGTCAGCATGGAGACAAATGTAATCTGACATGGTGTTCTTTATATACCCAATGCTGCTACTGTCTAAAGTTCAACCGACACTTCATAATTTCTACATTTGCTAAGACTACAACAGCCTTTTTTAAAGTTTTTTTTGGGGGGGTTTTCAGCCTTTATGAGACAGGACAGTGGAGGAGAGACAGGAAGTGAGCTGGGAGAGAGAGATGGGGAAGGACCGGCAAAGGACCCGGACCGGGAATCGAACCCGGGTCAGCCAAGTGGTAAACGTGTGCCCTACCATATCAGCCACGGTAGGGCCACAACAGCCTTTTTTAATAATCAAATCCCAAGTCACCTTCTTGGACCAGTGGTCCCACTCGCCGGCCTCATTGACCATGAACTCGAAGATGGTCTGGTCTCCCTGGGTGCGGGGCAGGTCCAGGGCGGCCGCGTGGCCCTTGAGGAAGGCCTCCAGGGCAGCCCTGTCGTCCAGCTCCAGCAGGGCCCCCACCGACCACATCACCGCAAACACAAACAGCCGGCTGACGTGACCCCGCACAGCGCTGCTTCTCTCCTCCGGTGAAGGTAGCAAGCCCTATATGCATCATCACAAACAAACAGAAGGACTAGGATGAGAGTTCAGAAAACACACTGCTTACTTACTTACGTAAAACATTACTGTTCTTTTTTCTTATTTTATCTCAGGGAGCGAACAACACATTATGCCCAATGCGTCATCAGGTTTCGCCTAATCGATGTGCTATGCTTTCTGAACTTTCAACCTTGATCAATTTTTTCCTGCCTCCCACCTGCTCCTGCATTACTGAACGCTTGTACGCAAGGACTCTCTTGAAACCAGAAACAGAAGAACGTCTTAAGAGGTCTCTGTGTATGATTGGACCTGAGAGGTAGCTGTTGTGACCTTGCATTCTAAAGAGAGTGATTCCGCAAATGTTTACACATTCATACTGTGTGTTATAAGAGTCACCGTAACTATACACACACACACAATGTAGAGCACTATAGTGAGCAAGTGGATGCTTTGGACAATAGCCTCAGTACATATAAAAGCAATTGTTTTTCTTTTTAGCAGCACATAAAAGCTTCCTGTTTGAACCAGCACAACTCTCCAAGCGAACTGACAAGCCAATTAATGAAATCACCCGTACTAAGTGCACAAAAAAGACCCACAACCAAAACCTGTCAACACCTTCACTCCCTGAGGCCAGGGGGGTTGAGGTCCACTTCAGCCGCGGAGAGGTTTCTAATGGAGATAGAGATAGTGTGTGTGTGTGTGTGTGTGTGTGTGTGTGTGTGTGTGTGTGTGTGTGTGTGTGTGTGTGTGTGTGTGTGTGTGTGTGTGTGTGTGTGTGTGTGTGTGTGTGTGTGTGTGTGTGTGTGTGTGTGTGTGTGTGTGTGTGTGTGTGTGTGTGTGTGTGTGTGTGTGCGTGCGTGTGTGTCTGTGTGTGTGTGTGTGTGTGTGTGTGTGTGTGTGTGTGTGTGCACGCGTGTGTGTGCACGCGTGTGTGACTCTGCTAAAAGCTGCGGTTTGACCTGTGTGTTTTGTCTTGTCGTGACTGCCTGACTAACCTGCAGGAGGTCGAGTGCCTGCTTGATGTACATGCACTCCAGGATTTGCATCTTGGGAGAAACCGCCGTGAAGATGAAGTTAATGAGGTCCTGTCAGAGGGAGAGGAGAAGAAACGGCAAGAGCGAGAAAAAATATGAGTGCTGCTGCCAGCTGCATCGATTCACATCAAGGTTACAAACGCTAATTGGCCAGAACTACATCTATTATCAGTCATAATTACACAAAAATTACAAGAGCGAATTTTAAGGACTATGCCTAGATTCATTCCTAGACAATATTCGGTGTGCGGGTAGTAGCTGAATGCACCGTTTTGTCCTCCCAAAAGACTTTCAATTATGCTTAAAGCTACAAAAATGTGGTGCTCCATCTCATTGCAAATGTGTTTTTTTTCTGCACAGGGTCTCTCTGGTATTCCTGCTTGCCGAGAGCAGTAAGAACTGCCTTGTTTGTCTCTGAAAAGAACTGTTTTGCTTCAACTACATCTCAGCACATAAACAAGAAAATAGCAATTATCGCCTTCCTCTAGGAATGTGTGATTTTGATGTCGACAGCGACACTTGCCATCTCTGTGTTGCGTTTGTTGTGTATGAAGAAGTAATCGAAATATGATATTTGTTATTTTCCTGACCTGAAAGACACTCTTGTACCATCTTTATTGTAATGCTGATGTAAAGATCAGAAGTACTGTACGCTCAACATGTAAATCTGCAGTTTTTTTTTTTTCCTGACCTTGAACTGTTATGTTGCATGCAGAGAAAAGCAGTAACCAAAAATCTTTTCAATGGCATTCACATTTACAGACCCACTTCATGAATTTCACACTCACCATCACAGATGAAGGAAGCTAACCAAGATTATTTGAACAAAAAAGGGATTTTTATGACAATGGAATATGTACCCTCATAACGCACAAACAACGATGCTGTACTAGTCATTGAAAAGACTTAACTACCTTCGTACTACACAACTACGACATTAGTCGCTGCCATGGTCATGTCTTATGTACGGTAACACATTAATCAGCTCACCTGGAAGATGCTGTTGAAGCAGCCGAGTAGCACGTCCGCCTGGGCCTGAGGAACGTTCTGGAGCCATGCTTGGAGAATGGGCTGCCAGTCGAGCACCGAGGAGCTCATGAAGACCATGCCGTTACGAGACACGGTGGCCGGGGAAGCGTTGTCGATGTTGTGGGGCTCAAAGACGACCTTGCAGTTGGGCGCCATGGGGATGCGGTCTCCGTTGGCCAGCGTCAGGGTCTTGTTGTCGTCCAGGACCGAGTTGAGGTTCTCGATCCAGATGGCATCCACCGGGCCGTCCAGAACTATCCAGATGTGTTCACCCTTAACGGAACCACAACAGTGAATGGTGAGATTATTCCACTTTGGATAACATACAACATACATACCATATACAGACCACTGTGCCGTATATATTAAAGTATACATTCAACATATAATATCTAGAAATGACTGAGCAGTAATTATTGATTCACTTAGCATATTAAGTAGTAGTAGTAGTAAGTGGTGGTAGTACAGTACTGTAGTAGTTCCATGAGCAATAGTTGCGGTACTTAAAATTCCTTATAAATAAACATCTAGCCATAATGTGATTCACACTAAGGCTACAGATCCCATTTCAGAATGGAAAAGGCCACATTAGATCCACTCTGAGCCAGTGACGCAAACCCAGTGTTCCTTCACAACTGAATTAAAAACCAATTACTGAGAAATGACTCCATGCTGAACACAGAGACTCCACTGTAGCTTTGCCATCCAGTGTGTGCTTCACTTCCAGACCTTCTTTGCTTTGAGCGTTTTCCTCCAGAGAGTGGAGAAGACTCCATCCGTCCAGTCGTTGGTGGCCACATCCAGCGTGCCAAACATCTGCGATGCGGTGATGGCTTTGGGGTTCATGCGCATCTCCTTGTGGGGGGTGCCGCAGTCTGTCATGGCCCTCATCAGGGTGTGGATGCACGTGGTCTTGCCAGTGCCACTGGGACCCAGGGTCATCATTCCTGGATGAGGAGAGAGAGAGAGGAAAAGAGTGAGGTTGGAACAGACTACAATGCATAACACACTTGACAATGACAAAGGCAGGCTGGCAATGACTCAGCCAAACTGTACTGGTACACATATACTGTAACCAGAGGTGGCCAAAAGAGGGGGAAATATTAGGATGTAGTATTAGGATTCTTAGGATTAGGTCCCTTTTTTGTGGTGATGATGATGATGATGATGATGGTGATGATGATGATGATGATGATGATGGTGATGATGATAACGACGAAGATCAAGATGAATAATAATAAGATGATGATAACGATGATGACTAGTACTACTACCACTACTACTACCACTACTACTACTACTACCACTACTAGTAGTAGTAGTAGTAGTAGTAGTAGTGGAAGTAGTACTAGTAGTAGTAGTAGTAATAACAATAGTGGTAGTAAAAGTTGTATTCTTTGGCAGCAAGAAGTCATTAGTGTTATTTCATTGCATTTGCATTCAGCGTATGCTTTTATTCAAAGCTATTCATTTACAAGAGAGGATACAAACACGCTACACCTCTAAGACGATGCTGCATAAAACATAAATGCAAATAAATAAACGAACGAAATATAAACTAATAAAATAACTGCAACATAATCCCTTGGTGGGAGAGTAGTAGTGCAGAGAGGTGATTAAATCTACGTCTTCCCAAGGGTAAGTGTACGGGGCTTGCCACTAATCACATGGTTAAGGTTAGGACGGCGGTCTAGTCTGTGGTTACATGTACTCCATTGGCTATAAATATCTTTAAGAGTGTAGTGTAGCCTACACTGTATAGGTTTAATGACCTTTAAGTGTAGTTAAGATGCATGTTGCATGGTCAAGTGGTTGCACTTACTGCACAGTCTCTAAATGAGCTACTTATAATGTCTGAGGCAAGTTTCAACCATGTAAATTTAAGCAGTTCAGGTGCAGGAAAGTAAAACGCCGCCCACTGTTTTTTGTGTGTATAGAGACAATTCACAGTCCTCCCTCAGACTTCAAATAGGTGGTAAACAGCTATCTTTTCATTAAAATGTATTATGTGATTGCAAATGGTTGCAAGATCCATAAACTAATCAATGCACTAACAGGTACATAAATCTTTAAATATTGCATCATATTTGTGCACATTACTGGTGCAAGTATACATCGATATATGCAATGCATATTTATAATGATCGAAATAAATACATTAAAAACTAAAAAAATACATATACCAGAGGCTTGAAACATCCCTACAGTAAGAAAATCAAAAATAAACTGTAGCAAGACTAGGAAATCCGAGGCATTCAATATTTTTTCAAAATTTAATTTTTATACTGCGTGTATATGGCTACAAAAATACCCGTTTTAGCCTTCAAGACCTTCTTCCGGGCATATGCCTTCTTACACGCCAAAGAAAGCATTGTGTGCCAAAATTCACGGGCATCTTTACAGCCAAATAAATAGAAAAACTGGAATCATGAGTGGCTCAGATTTCCTTGCCTTGCACAAGCTTGAGAGTCCCTACGTCGGTGAGTTTAGTTTAGTTTAGTTGGTTTATTTCATCAGGGACCATGTGCAAAGTACATTAGTTACATAGTAAAAAGATGACCTGCACCAGATTATAGCTAATAGCTAATTTCCATCTGCAGTCCCTGATTTCCATCTGCAGTCCCTGCACCTAGGAGGAAAGGTGAACAACCTGAAGCACCCCCAATTCGTGTTTGTTTTCTATTAGCTGTAGTTAATGGTGTTCTGCGTACCCTTACCGTACTGCGTCTGACCCGCTGGCTCTCATATAGCTGCCCCAACTGTCTTGCCAGATCCAAAAACTAATCAATTCACTAACAGGTACTGTATATAAATCCAGAATATAGCACTTATACCCATGTGAATAATCAATACAATATATACATTGACATACATATTCATAGAGTTCAATTGAATATATAAGTGAATGCTTAAATCATTCCTATAGTACAAACATTAAAAACTACTACTGTAGCTAATGGGGTTCTGTGTACTGTTCATTTGTGGCTTTGCTTGGGCACAAACCCTCGTGCTGAACAAAAAAAGTGACATTTTTTGAAAAAAGCTTCGCACACTCCTTTGGGTTTTTCTTCTTCATTATCTTTTTTTGGTTTTATTCATTCACTGGCATGAATCCAAAGGAGAGTGTGAACCTTTTTTCATAAAAAGTTCTGCATACTGTATCATGCCTGACCAACTGGGTCTCGTAGAGGTGCACCACCTTGAGCAGCCAGGTTGGTGAATATTGTATCATGTCAATGTGCATAACCAACTGAAATATACATCAATATATACAGTACATACATTCATAGATTTAACAGTGGATAGAAATACAAAAATAGAGGCAACAAAATAAAACATATACTGTAACTAATAGGATTCTGCATACTATACCGTGTCTGACCCACAGGGTTTCATCGAGCTATATCAGCTTGAGCACCCAATACAAATATACGTACAGTACGTCAATATACTATATGCATTTATTCATAACGATAAAATGGCCATAAATACATGGATATGAATGAGTACATGAATCATTCATACAAAAATCAAAAATAAACTGTGGCTAATGAGGTTCTGCGCACCGTGTCTGACCCGCTGGGTCTCGTAGAGCTGCACCAGCTTGAGCACCCAGGGGGGGTGGAAGATGAGGCCGGCCTGCTGCGCCTGGGCCTGGATGGCTGCCTCCAGCTCCGGGTAGCCCGCCTTGTCCAGGGTGATGCCGGGGAACAGGTCGTTTATCAGGCTCATGAAGAGAGGCTCGTCTTCATCCACCTGAGAGGAACAAGACACATCACACAGTGAGGGGGGGAAGGACCCAGCCTACATGGGCAACAAGTGGCCGTTTTTTCTTACCTATGTTAGGAAGTTAGGGAGGGTCAGTGAGGACACAGACCAGCACAGCCCACTTTCACGTTCACAACACAACAGGGAGACACTTAACCTCTGACCTGTAAAAGGTCAGAGTTCACAAGGTCACAGGTGGGAGCAAGTACAGGTAAGCGTTCCTGCTGGCAAGAAGCCTGGCATTTGGCCGGCTCGCCAGGACGCCGACTAGAGCCTTTGGACTTGGAAGTTTGCTGGACAGTGGGCACTACATGGACCTTTTGATAAGAAGTTTTTGATGTAATTCCTTGCAAAGAAGTTGGGCTCGCTTGCTGGAGCAATGGAGCAACTTGCTGGGGAATTGTTTGACGGTGTGCTAACGAGCTAGCTTGCACTACTTGAGAAACCTTTGGAACCTTTGGATTTTATGAACTGTACGTGGGGTCTTTACCCTGAAACACTGAACATTGGTGAGAGGAGCAAGTTGGAAAGAAAGCTCCTGAGCTGGAGCTGGTCGTCTGCTGAAAGACATCGCTTGCATTGGCCGTAGGACTTGGATCAGAGGTAAACGTTGCTCTCCCCCCCCTACAGACATCCATACATTTTAGATCATACACTCATACTGCCACGTTAATGGATACACAAATGTGAGGAGTTAGTCAGGAGCAACTAGCTACATTACACCTAATTAAGCAGGTTTCCCTGTTTGTAAAATCAGCAGCCAGAAACTGGTACGAAGTTATTTCATTTGAGAAATGCCCTCCAAAGGAAATGTAAGCCCCTTCAAAAGAATGCCTCTTCAAGTAAGGGTTGGCATCATTTCTGCCTCACAAGGCCAAAAAGCTACTACACAAACTTTGTCAAATTGAACTTTTGACTGTAAACACCATAATACCTCCACTGACACATACCTAAATACATACCTCATTGATTCAATCACGAAACTAGTTACACTGGTCATAGTATGACAAGGTTATATTTCCTTTTCTATGTAAATGTAGAGTGTACAGGCTTTGCAGGGCAAACGGATATATACATACCCCTAACCCAACTCATCACATGGTGTTGCCTCTGGACAATGATGTAAATAAGCCATTAATAAAGGTGACATGTACAAGTATGTACTTCTCAGCCAACAGGAGATAATAAGGAAGGTGAAAAAGAGCAAGTGCAAGCATAAACATAACACTGCAAGCACATGATCAGGATGACTTAGAGGACAGAAGTTTCCCAAAAAGTTATTGCACACATTCACGCTAGTGCTGACTAATGACTACTTTATCTTTGCACCGCTATTTTCAAGCTGTAAACGAGACACAAAGTACAGTACTGTACAGTGCAGTGCAGGGCCCAGGGACGCTAACAGCTTTGGCCGGGCCCAGGACAAAGTCATATGATAGGGCCCCCCTCTTAATCCCTTTAGACCCTGCCCTATAAATCAGCTGTTACCAGAATGGCAATGACCAAGTCGTAATGCATCACTATAGGCCCTGTGCACAATATGGTAGTAAAGTTTTTTCAGTGACTATTACAACGTTCCAGTGGCGGAATGGTGTGTGTTAATGGGCTACTACATACAATGCACTGAGGCCCCAGTTCTGTGCCCCCTCTCTCTGGGCCCAGGAAAACTGGCCCCTTTTCCCCCCCGGCTTCACAGTACCAGTTTGGAGAGGTTCATGTCCCTGAGGACCCTCATGACCACGGTCTTCTCGGGCTCGGCGGGGTTCGCCCTCTTCACCGCGCCCAGCGTCCTCAGCACAGACAGGATGTTCCTCAGCCCAAAGTCATAGTGAACCTGCACCAATAAGCAAGATTACTGTACAGAGGCCCATATTTCATCTCAGAGGGAAAAAAGTGCACACACGAGTACAAAATACAGTCTTAATTCAACACTTGGAGAGTTGATTTAACACCTTCTACATTGTATTTAGACCCTGAGTACTCTCTTAGTGTTGAATTGACACTGCATTATTTACTGTGCAGGACAAAAAAGTTTAAGTTTCTACACATCAGAACATATGTTGAAGACTGCATTAACTTTGCAACTGTGATTAATCATTTTATTATACCATTTATCAGGTGAGTAACTTTGATAAACTACTGCAGTGAAATATGTACTACTCAACTCAGTTTTTAACATACATTTTTATATACGTATATAATATTATTATTTAAAAAAAACTTTGCTACTGCACTGCACATGTTCCAACAAACTGTCAGCACTTGAATAGGAGACTGTATGTATACATTATGTTTAATGTATTTAATGTAACAGCTTTACATCATCTAACATAATCTAATTTATTTTCATGAACCATGATAAGGACCAGAGAGCAAAGGGGAATAGAGGGCAATATGTTGATGTAATTTAATCACTTTACATTTTCTGAAATATTCTAATTTGTTTCAATGGTAAGAATAATAGACAAGGACAGGGGAGCAAAAGGTGGTGGCATGCTCCATTTCAAACAAGAAATAAAATGCGTGACACTAGGGCTCCCATCAATTTCTTTTTAATGACGAAATTCATGGGAGCCTAGGTGCTGTGGACATTACTTCTTCTGTTATCTGAGTTTGTGCCTGAGTCCTGCTCCCAGGCTGTTATGGGTGGATTTTCTATTATTTGTTTTTCCGTATGTTCAGCTTCACCTGTTTAGACAGCTGCTCCTCGCACAGCTTGTAGAGGGTGTAGAACTTGCGGCTGAGGACCTGGTTGTCACGGAAACCGGCGCTGGCCAGCTTGACTCTCATGATGATGGCCCTGTCTGGCACCATCATGGCCACTGTGCGAAACTGGATCTTCAGGTTCTCAGGGAGCTCCTGCCTCCCCGCGTACCCCGGGTTCTGTCACGGAACAACAAGACACCGTTTAACTCCAAATGATAAGTGACAGCTACTGATGCTCTGTGTATTCCAGATTCTGTGAAGAGTGGCACACCAACATACTGTTTAACTGAAAATGACTTTTCTGTCAGAGTCACGACTGAAAGAGCTACTGATGCCTCACGTATGCCTGGTTCGTCTGACACAGGCGGCACAACAAGACACTGTTTAACTTGAAATGATTCTTCTGACAGTCACAATAGAAAGACCTACTGAAGCTCTGTGTAACCCACGGTTCTCTCGAAATGATTCTTCTGACAGTCAGGAATGAAAGTGCTACTGATGCTCTGTATATCTGAAGTACTGTAATGGCCCAAGATACAGATGCAGAAAAAGATTTGAAGTTGTCAGTGAAGTGTGAATAGTCAGACTCAGGGGTGAAACAGCTGTTAAAGTGATGCTCCATGTATCACAGGTTCTGTCATGGTACAACAAGACACGCAAAATTATTCTTCTGACAGTCGCAACTCAAAGAGCAACTAATGCTCTGTGTCTCCTGGGTTCTGCCATGGCACAAGGCACAGATACGGAAGAAGAGTTGAACTTGTCAGTATACGGCACTGTAAATTGTGTGAATAGTCAGACTCAGAGGTGAAACAGCTATTATTGTGATGCTACATGTACCCTGGGTTCTGCCAGGGCACAAGATACAGATACACAAAAAGAGTTGAACTTGTCAGTATACGGTAATGTGAATTGTGTGAATAGTCAGACCTGGGGTTAAACAGCCACTGATGTGCTGTGTACTCTGGGTTGTTGTCACGGTAGTAGAAGATACAGATAAAAGACACAAATGCAGAAGGAGTTGAACTTGAAATTATCCTTTTGTTCACTGATGTGCGAGATGAATAAGACCGACTCAGGGGTGAAACAACTACTCATGATCTGCGTGTTCTAGGGGCTGTCACGGCACAAGATACTACGTAAATACAACTGAACTTGTGCTTTCTGAAGGTGTGTAAATAAATAGTCCTATTCATGGGTGACACAGCATATCCTGACTTTTGGGTAACTCAAGATTCAGAAAGAGTTGAACTTGAAATGGTCCTTTTGTTCTACAATCGGTGCACGAATAGTCAGACTCAGGGGTGACACGGCTACTGATGTTCTGAGTATTCTGGGTTGTGTCACAGCACAAGAGTACAGAACAGATGGGTAAAAGAGGTGTAGAATTATTTGTTACTTTCTGCTCTACAGGCAAGTGGAGTGGACACTTGCTTATGTAACTGAGGTGATCTTGTGCAAATTCGCCACTCGGGGGGTCAAAACCCAGTTCAGGCATGGGAGGTACCGTACAGCAGAATACTGCTGAACTAAAGGTTCAGTGTTTCTCAAACTTTTTCAGACCGAGGACCACTTTTTCCCCCAACAAAATTTCAGGGACCACCTGTCAACTGAATTCACAGTTGACGGGTGCTATTTCGACACTATTCATTTTGATGCAGATCACTTACTTTTTATTCCCATTTACAAGCCTGTCTTATTGTGGTGAAAATATGACTTCAGAAAAGTTTGGCTTTGTAATAATGTTACAAATATAGCCTTCTGATAGCTTGTCTTGGAAAAGTAGAAATCCCTTTGCGGACCACCTGAGCTCTGTCACGGACCACTAGTGGTCCCCGGACCACACTTTGAGAATCACTGATTCAGACCAATAGCTCATCTCTACCAATACCGTATGAGGCTTCGGGAGGGAAGTTTACTAACGTTCTACGCCGAACTCTGCTAGTTGGAATCCGTTAGACTCACCCCCCCTTAACCTCACTCCTATCCCAAGTACTCATTACATCTTGCTACAGACCTTCAGGCAACTTTGCCAAGGATGTGGTTCACCTTCACCATTTTACATTTCCATTCTATTCAACTGAAGGCAACTTCTATTCAACTTCAAATGCAGGCCCATTTATTCATTCACACCCATGAATCATGTATCCATTAGCAGGAAGATACAGTAAATTACAGTGTATCTGTGATATTACACCCACATTACGCATACTCAGGGTCGCTGACAGCTTTGTCTGGGCCCGGGACAAAGACAAATGAAGGGGCCCCAAACCCAATACATAATGTAATGATGATCCAATTCTGGGCCCTCTCTCTCCCTTGGCCCAGGACAAGTGACCCCTTTGTCCCCCCCTGTCGGCTTCCCTGCACAGTAAAAAATATTCCCGTGATGTCACAGTGGCTTACTGGCTACTAATTGCATTCATTTCACAGTAGTTTACTGTGGCCATCCTCACTGTTTACTGTGATCTTCTCACAGTAGTTTACTGTGGCCACACCACAGTAAGTTACTGTCACCCTACCCACACTACCATGATCCCGCCCTCCATTCATCACCACAAAAGAGGTAGCTACCATGTTATTTTGGCACCTCCCATTCCCCACCATGACTGAGACAACTGTGGCATGGAACCAGTCCATCACACTGCTGTCTTGTATTGATAGACCGAACTATCCATAACCACAGAGAAACTCAAGTTTCTGCAGTATGTGCAATATTATTACCATTTGATAATTGTAATCTCCTGGATGATAGTACATTAACCAGTGTGCATAGAATACTCTAGTTGAGCATAATTAGACAAACCTGAAATTTCTTAATCAAGTAAGCAACACACCAAAAAGGATACCTGCTACCACAATACTCACTACCAACTAAACAGCTAGCCAGCCAACAAACCAGTCCACCAGCCAACCAAAAGAGTCAGTTGTCAGCTAGCCAGCCAAAGAGCCGGCTAACCAACTAACACCCAGTTAGTCAGCCAACTAACCAACAAACAAGTCAGTTGTATGGCTAGCCAGCTAACAAACCAGCCATCCAGTCAACCAAAAGAGTCAGTTAGCCAGCCAACCAGCTGGCCAACAAACAGTCAGTTGGTCGGTCAGTTAGCTCACTAACCAACAAGCCGGACAGAGAGCCAGCGAACCAGTCATTTAGGCAAGCAACTCAAGCATTGTGACAGTCTGAGTTTATATAGAGGTGAAAGTTAACCATGTGACCAGAGTAATCAGGCATGTGGCAGCTGCAGGTAGTAATTCAATGAACTTGTAACAGTCCTATATACTCAAGTGAGGGCAGGTACTAATTGACAGATTGATTGGGCACTACCATTGTTCCTGGTTGATGGTAGGCAATGTCAATCATGTCATGCAGCATTTGACTTTCAATTGTGCAATGGCACTTCACAAGATAGCCTAATTTTGTTTACTAGGTGGCAATATTCTGATTTAAAATTGGATGCTGGAGTTTTGGCGTGCACATCCAAGACAAAGGCATTAGCACATTGTTTGTGTAGCACATTGGTTGCAACTTAATTTATTGGAAGCAGAACCAGCAACATTTCCAATCATAGACCTTCTTCTAATTAGGCCTGACAATTAGTAATTACAATCAATCATGGCCAGGAGCAACCTAAAGTGACATACAGGTATGCAACATTGGTTACTGTCCCTAGGGTAATGCCGGGTTAGGAGGGATTAGAACCTGCAACTCTCTGATCTTAAGTCCACCTCCCTAACCATTAGGCCAAGACAGCCACATAATGCACCCAATCATGGCCTAGAGGAACGAAACACCTGTTATAACAGCACAGTAGTTAACTGTGATATGACGAAAGGTCTCTCTGGATTTCACAGTAACTAATAATGGCAGAATGTCACAGTATGTTACTGTGAAATTAATGCAATTAGTAGCCAGTAACTCATTGTGAGTTCACAGTATTTTCTACTGAACCCACAGTAAGATATTGTTACACACTTGAAGTGGGCGAAAGTTCAATGGGAAGGCATGTCAGTTGGGTTGAAGGCTGACGCCTTTACAGTAGTTAACTGTGATATGACGAATTCACAGTATGTTACTGTGAAATGAATGCAATTAGTAGCCAGTAACTCCCTGTGAGTTCACAGTAAGATATTGTTACACACTTGAAGTGGGCGAAAGTTCAATGGGAAGGCATGTCAGTTGGGTTGAGGGCTGACGCCTTTACTCAAAGTGATATACAAATATACAATAATGGTTGCTGTCCCTAGGGCAATGTAGGGTTTGGAGGGATTTGAACCTGCAACCCTCTGAACTTAAGCCCACCTCCCTAACCATTAGGCCAAGGCTGCCATATAGCACAATCTGGGCCTTCAGAGACTTCATGGACATTTACAGCAAACTATTTAGTCATCAACTTCTTGTTTGCTACATGTCTTCTAGGGGTGGTA
Organism: Engraulis encrasicolus; assembly: GCF_034702125.1. Taxonomy (NCBI): domain Eukaryota; kingdom Metazoa; phylum Chordata; class Actinopteri; order Clupeiformes; family Engraulidae; genus Engraulis; species Engraulis encrasicolus. Next base: position 21,799,710 of record NC_085865.1, on the reverse strand, counting down.
CGGTTCACAAAATTCACGGTTCGGTTCATATCACGGTGTCAAGGTCACGGTTTTCGGTTCTCTACGGTTCTTTTTTTTTAGTTCATGATAAATGGTGCACTGGCTAATAGAATCGGACTTACCACTAAATATCCTACATATGGTTTGTATAGGCTTATAATGTGAAAATGGTGTGATTTTAATTGTGTCATCCTCTGATTTGGTCTTATACGCTAATGTTTTAATCAGAGAGACTGGATAAGATACTCCTAGAATCTGTTCTAGATCTGTCTAGAATATGTTTTACATATTTTTCTGGGCAGTACATGAATTGCGGTTTGCGATGGATTGCACAGTTCGGTTCGGTATGTGTGTGAATTGTACGGTTTAGGTTTTCGGTGCGGTTTGTGCCATCCCTAATGTCTTCCCATGCTTGGTCATCTCCTTTTTTCTCACTTCCTCATGTCAATATGTACAACCTGAGGGGGAGGGGCATAGGACATACGGGCTTCAGATCGTGTCCCATCATGCAATGCACTTATGGAGAGCCATTTATCTAGAAGGAATATCTTAAGTGTGCTTCAAAATATTACTCCTTGTTATATTCTGTGTTTATTGTAGGGGTTGTACTATTTAAAGTGGTACACAAGAAATATGACCATATTCCCACTGTCATGAAGATGGTCATGTCTATCTCCCAATATATAAGCTCATTCTCCCAATATATAAGCTCATTCTTCTGTTACTTGACAGAGAGTGGGGATAAAGTAGTAAACTGATGATAGGTGTATACATGTATACCACAATACATTAAGAATGAAATAATTTGCTGAAAATGTCAATGAAAGGTGTGATTGTAATGATGAGCCCAACCTGTCTATGACTGAAGTTGTGCCCCAATGCACTAATAATTCAATAGATACTCCGCCCACACAGTAGTTTACTGTGATGCTTCCTAGTTTATCACTTTGGCATGCTGGTTATCCTTGAAGAGCACAGTAAAATACTGTGATGTGCAAGTTAGGTGAGAAATGGCAAGTGATACAATGATTTCAGACTAATTTGCTGTGTGTCGTGTGACCATCACAGTAGCACCAGAACATCAGAGTAATTAACTGTGAGATTTCACAGTAAATTACTCTGAAATCCTTGTAAGTTTTTACTGTGTGCACATACTAATCGCGAAAGAGGACAGTGTTTGGGAGTCTGCTTTGTTTCATTTTCGACTTCCTCCTCACCATAGTCAGGAAGATGCCAAACTCTCTGTCCATGTCCACCAGGTCCCCGTCGGTGAAGATGAACTGGGTCTTCTTATTCTTCTTGCACTGGAGCACGATGTAGATCTGCTGTGCCGCCACCGACAGAACGGGCAGCTCGATGCGGTTAAACTCATCAAAGCAGCCCCACGCGCCAGACTGGGCCAACCCTGATCAGCAAACACAAGAATCGCATTACACCTCGAGACTAGACCGACCAATCAGCATCTGGCGTGTTTACATAGCCTCATGGTAAACACAAGTCTCCCTTTGCGAAACAGCAACACGCTGTGTCACAGATCCGACTTTCTCCATCCTCTGGTGTCGCCATCAAATATTTAACTTCTATTTTGTGCATGTGATCATCTTGGATACAATATTGATTGCACGCTTTAATCTTTCATCAGAAACATTTCGTGATTGTTTGCGCCGGGCTGTCACTGCATCTGAGGCAACGCGGTAGAGGGTAAACACTAAAAGTTGGGTATCATCCAAATGAAAGACTGATGAAGAGAGAGAGGGGGGGAGGGGGAGAGAGAGAGAGAGAGAGAGAGAGAGAGAGAGAGAGAGAGAGAGAGAGAGAGCTAGAAGACCGCATTTGTGAAAAAGTAGGGCATGATGCTAAAATTCAAAAACGTCCTTAACTCATTCAACACTGAATTAATATCTTGGGTGTTTTTTCATTTCATACATCCTGCTCATGTATTATTTATCAAAAGTCAATGAAACATTGAAGGATATGAAAAATCATTTTTACTTTTCTTTTTTTTTGCACAGGTCTAATGCCTTTCTTGGAAAAGAAAGTAAAGGTCCGCAACACTGTTAAATGCTCCCAAATATTTAATGGCACGACGTTTCGGACTAACCGTCCTTCATCAAAGTGCACAGTTGCACTTTGATGAAGGACGGTTAGTCCGAAACGTCGTGCCATTAAATATTTGGGAGCATTTAACAGTGTTGCGGACCTTTATTTTCTTTTCAGTTATCTTACGTTTGGTCCAGCACCTGTGCCACTGATGTGCGCGCATTCTTTGACTTTCTCTAATGCCTTTCTCGCCCACACCTATGAATCATTACCGAGTCTGGTAGTCTGGGGCATCTTTTTGATGTGGGTTTAATGTGTGTTTATCATAAACACCACCATAACAAATCTGTTTAAATGAGAATATATTCGTTTCTGTTTCAAAACAGAACACCATAACTATCTTTAAAATATCTCTATTTCATATCTATACATCTATTTTTATATATACCGGCAAGTAAGGATATTCTTCACAGGAGTGAAGAACAAATCTTCAAAGGAAAAGTTCATTTAACAATGTGTGCAGTCAATAAGCAAGCCCAACCCACTGAGCAGGAGGCACGGAAATTTCGGTCTGCAATCAACAAATATTAGAGATTAGATTGGAGTTGTTAAAGAAAACCAAGTAACTAGGTATTTACTACAGTGTCCTAACATATATTGAATATTGACGTTTTTGATTGTTAATTTGTTGTGTGTACACAGTAAAAATGCAGTGTTAATTCATTGTCTAGATGTAATTTAGAGAGTATTTGTTCCCAGAGTGCTGAATTAGCACTAAATTTTATTACTGTGTAATTACTGCTGAGTACCCTTGTAAATGCGTCCCAGCCCCCTGTAGTCCATCTGGTCGGAGCAGTTGAAGACCACCACGTATTTGCCCAGGCAGCGGCCCATGTCCTTGGTGGTCTCCGTCTTCCCCGTGCCCGCAGGACCCGCGGGGGCACCACCCATACTCATGCCCAACGCCTGGGCTAAAGTGATGTAGCACCTGAGTGGAGAGAGAGAGAGAGAGAGAGAGAGAGAGAGAGAGAGAGAGAGAGAGAGAGAGAGAGAGAGAGAGCAACAGAGACAGAGACAGAGACAGAGACAGAGACAGAGAGAGAGACAGACAGAGAGAAACAGACAGAGAGAAACAGACAGACAGAGACAGCAATGTACACAGAGAAAGGCAGAGACAAAGGTAGAGATACAGAGAAAGCTGGTTTATTAAAACCCTGTCTATCAAAAATCAATAAAATAATCATCTTCAAGGATACATCAGAATGACGGAGGGAGAGACAGTCGTACAGTAGAAAGACAAATACAGAGAAACCAAGAATGACAGAGCATGTATGAAGGGTAGTACAGAGAAAAGAGACAGAGAAAGAGAAAGAGAAATAGACGTAGAGAGGAGAGGAGAGGAGAGGAGAGGAGAGGAGAGGAGAGGAGAGGAGAGGAGAGGAGAGGAGAGGAGAAGAGAGGAGAGGAGAGGAGAGGAGAGAGAATGGAGAACGGACAGTTGAGACGAGAGAAGAATATGCACAAGATTATGAGAGAGGGGAAAGGGAGTAGTAACAATTTTATATGAAAGAGCTAGACTAATGGGAGAGGACAAGACATGAATGCAGAATGAGAAGTGAAAAGAAATGGGGAAAAGTCTAAGACTGTCATTGAGAGATAATGAAAGAAGAAGGGGTACAAGGGTTACAAACAGAAAAAAATAATGAAAAAAGACACAAAGAAAAGAAAGAAAAAATGAAGAAACACGAAAAAGGGAAAAAAACAAACAAGCAAAATCAGCATGAGAAAAGGCAGGGCAAAAATAGACAGGTGGAGAATGTGAATAAGAATGAGAAGAATAAAGAAAGAGTTGACAGGCTAAGAAAGAAAGGTTGACATGTGAATGATGGA
>NC_085865.1:21743280-21790780 GCF_034702125.1 Engraulis encrasicolus | reverse complement strand
CAACATCATTGTGTGACTTCACTAATGCGCTTTTGGAAGGATTCCTATGAACACACTCCTCAACTTTGTGGGCAGCCTTCCAAGATTAGCTGAAGATGTAATAGCAGCAAAAGGTGGACTGATATCATGTTGAATCCTATGGGCTAGGAGTGTCATGGCAGTTAAGTTCATATGTGAGTCAAGGCTGGTTGGCGAATAGGCCTACTTTTGGTATAGCATATTTTAGCTTTTGCCTCCAGGCTTTTGTAAAGGAATCAAAAGTAAAAGTTGAAGTAAAAAAAGTGTGTCCTTCAAACACAGATGACTTCACAGAGTAAATGACAATAGACTACAGTGCCTGTCTTATGGTCAGCTTATTCTGAGTTGGTTGGACCAAATTTGAGGCCGTTTTTTTAAGGTTTTAAGTTTTTTTTCAGTACCAACAGTCTATTAACTTCAGTAGGCACAGAGGAATAACTGGTATAACAACTATATGATATCATGTAGTGATGTTGTATTTTATTGACACAATGAATTTACTTCTAAGCCTACTTTTACTTAAGACACCTCTGGAGTTTGCTCCCTAAACCTATTTGGAAGGTGTGTACCTGTCACCTTTCTCACCTTTCTCAATCATTAACACATTTTGCTTGCTCTAGTAACTTTGTTGGTCGGCTTTAATAAAATGCCATCCTCTTCTCCTTTTGAAGTGTCTGACTGTCTCCCCCACTTTCCTGTCCTCCTTTCGGAATTGGAACACCTCCACTATACCTGCTGGAGCACATTGCCAAATTGGAACAGCTCACCTATCCACTTGTTTACTGTGCGGAATTGGAACACGGGCCGCTCCTCCATCCAGTCTCCTTGGTGGAACTGGAACATCTCTCTCTCTCTCTCTCTCTCTCTCTCTCTCTCTCTCTCTCTCTCTCTCTCTCTCTCTCTCTCTCTCTCTCTAACTCTAACTCTCTAACTCTAACTCTCTCTCTAACTCTAACTCTCTCTCTCTCTCTCTCTTCCTCTTTCTCTCTCTCTCTCTCTCTCTCTTCCTCTCTCTCTCTCTCTCTCTCTCAGACACCCACACACGTATGCACGCACACGCATAGGCACACACATACACACATGCACACACACACACACGCATACACACACTCACATCCATCTGGTCTACTTTGCTGAATTTAAGAACAATAATACCCCCACCCACACACACAGACTCACTCCCAGACCAACTATCTTTCTCTCACACACGAGTACATGCACACAAGTACATACACAGCACACTCTGCATAAACTGTACTGCACACACATACACACACACAACACTTTCCCAAAATTCATGTCTGCTCTGCAAAACTGGATCACCTACCTACCGGTCTGCTTTGCATACTATTTGGAACATGCACACCTGTCATACCATCTTGTCATACCTTCCTGCGATATCTGGAGCAGAGTGTCTGTCCCTCCTACCTTCTTTTGGTGAATATATGGTATTGTTTGAGGTTTTGGGGGCTTCATTAGAGAGGAAAGTGAAGACCGGGAAATTATTAGGAGAGAGAGATGGAGACGGACTGTAAAGTGACTCAAGGCCATATTTGAACCTGGGTTCCCATGGGCACGTGGCCGGTATATGGTATAGGTGTCGTAGCCTCTTCGGCAGATGGGCCCGTCAGCGTGCCTATCCACTTCCGCTGAAAAATATTCATTTACATCATCTAAAACACTCATCTACCTTACTGGCACCACCTTGACTTGAACCTTCTTCTTCTGTTTGTAAATACAATGTAATGTAATGTAATGTAACTCACTGACCTTGATCTCCTCATTCACCTTCGACATTTGTCTGTTCCTCCTTCCCACACTAGATGCCACGCATGTTGTTATATTTTTTTTCTTGATTGCACCATTTTTGCTCTTTGCAAGATCCACCTCGGCTGGAGGTTTCAAAAGTAAAAGTAAAAGTAAATTTTGTGGTGTAATTACAACACTATCACATGGTATAACAAAGCTGTTTACTCCATTGTAACAAATGACATAGATAGACTGTGTTGTTACTGAAAAACATTAAAAACCCTACAAGGACCCACCACAAACTTGATCCAACCAATGCAGAGTCAGCTGATTGTAAGACAAGGTCAGTACACAGGTCTACTTTTTAATCAGATAAGTTACCTACTGTATGCTGGAAGGAAACTGTGTTTTGTTTTTTGACTTTTACTTTTGACACTTCTGACCTCGGCACACCTTGGAAGTCTCATGGAAGATATACGGTGGTCCATAATCTGCTTTATCACAAGTCTGATCATACAGTAACTAGTTGACCTTGAACTTTTTGGCCTGGAGCAGCATGTCTGCTCCACCTTCCTACTGCACCTTCTTGTCAGTCTTGTTCAGCTCGAGGGCCTACTATGCATTCCTGGGCATCAGAGTGTGTATCATACTGGGGACACTATAACTTGAACTCACTGAACTTGGCAAACTCCTTTACCTGGAGCAGTGTGTCTACTCCTCCTTCCTACTTTCTACCATGTGTCCCTGTCCCTGGTCCGTGTCCCTGGTTCATATCAGCTGAATGCCCAGCAGGCAGTAATACACTGCATCTGTGAGTAGACTACCCTACAGCCACTCGGACCTCAGGGATGGATAATTTATGACTCCATGGGCCCCTGGGCCAAACAACAAAGGATTCAAGGTTTTAGACCAGATGCATGTTATTGGAAGTTCTGTGGTTTGTGCCCGAGGAAATGTGAAAATTACAGTTGCTAAAAGTGTGATTTTAATGCAATACGAGAAAGGAAATGTAGAGGCTTGGGCTTCAGGGCACCCTTGACCCATGGGGCCCCTGAACCTGGGCCCGGTAGGCCTGTGCAGTAATTGGTCTTTGCCTGACCTGAACTCTCTGACCTGTAGCAGAGTGGCTCCCTCCTACTGTACCTTCTTGTCTGCTTTGCTCTGTTTGAGTGCATCTCCTACTGTACCTTCTTGTCTGCTTTGCTCTGCTTGAGTGCATCTCCTACTGTACCTTCTTGTCTGCTTTGCTCTGTTTGAGTGCGTCTCCTACTGTACCTTCTTGTCTGCTTTGCTCTGCTTGAGTGCGTCCTCCGCGTCCCTGGTCCAGATGAGCTGGATGCCCAGCAGGCCCACCTGGGCCGGGAAGACGGCCTGGAACTCCAGCAGCTTGAGGCCGGGGTCACTGACGGCCACGTGGGCCTGCCTGATGATGCTGTGGATGGTCTTCCTCACTCCCGACAAGAGCATGCCCAGCCACACCTCCACATTACCCTGGCATAACAATATAGGTAATATTAACACTTTTATACTGCTCTACACAGTAATATAGTATATTCAGTTCTTAACAGTTTGCATTCAAAGTGCATTAACTGACTGCCAAGAGGTGAGAAAAGCACAAACAACCCAACAAGAAACAGCGAGACATAAGGAGAAGCTATTTCAACCACATCTCCACGTTGGCTTGAGATAACAAGTGTAAGACTCTACTGAGTAACTGGTAAGGGACATAAAAGCCTATATTTCTAACTTCTTATTTTGTTTAATTAAAATATAAAATCATATTCCAACTATAGTGACTATGGTACAGTATGTATGAGTGTGAAAAGTATTCTCTTTGAAGCCAATTATATTCTTTTGAACACAATAGGACTGAAACGTGTATTAAAGAAAACAAAAATGGAAATGGAAAACCGAAATGGTCAGTTAATGGGTCATCTCCTACACACCTGCCCACTGATGTGTGCAAAAAAGTCACAAGTTAAACACAGGTTCCACCGGCTTAATTAAAATACTATGTGAAGGCATAACTGTAGTGTGAGTCTACTGTATAGTGTATACTGTATGAGTGTAAAAAAGCATGATCTTTCAAGCTAATTATCTTCTTTTGAACATAGTAACCACCCCCCTACCTGGGCATTGACGGGCTCCGTCAGGGCGACAGTCTCGCCCTCCTGGGACTGGAAGCTCAGGATCTGATCGTAGTTCTTTTCGTGGAACACCACTCGGTTCACATTGTCAAACAGACTCAACAGATGGACCTGGGAGCACAGACAATATGGATGCGTTAGTCCAGTGGTTCCCAAACTTTTTTTCTGCTGAGACCCCACTAATGTTGCTACAAGTTGCCATCACAGACATGTACAGTACCCCCCTGCAGGACCTTTCGTGACCCCCTTAGGGGTTGCGACCCCTAGTTTGGAAACCGATGCGTTAGTCTATCCATGTGTGGGCTGAGCACACAAAATGGATGTGTTGGTGGTAGTCTATCCCGGTGTGGAATACATACTGTAAAAAATGTCGACATTTTGTATTCTTCCTGTGTTTTTTCTCCCTTCTGCTGGGAAATGCGATTAAGAGAGGAAAGGAAGAGTAAGTACTGGGGTATAAATGAGTCTAAAGTTGTCATCTCAGCAGTAATCCTCACAGCAGAATAGGGCCTGAAACACACACACACACACACACACACACACACACACACACACACACACACACACACACACACACACACACACACACACACACACACACGGACGCGCGTGCACACACACTCACGGGCACGCACGCACGCACGCATACATGCACACACACACACACACACACACACACACACACACACACACACACACACACACACACACACACACACACACACACACACACACACACACACACACCCGCACAGTTCACACTGTGATGAATCTACAACTAATTCACTTCAAAGGCAAAAGATGAAGATCCGGCGCAGCATACGGATGCGGCTGATGTATCATTCAAAGCACATTAGTCTGGTTAAAGTAAACACTGTTGTTACATTGCCGAGACGAGACGAGACGAGAGCAGGAATACATTATGGGTAATGGGCCCAGAGTTTTCAGAGGGGGGGCCTTGTTGAAAGCAGACCGATCCCACATGGGAATTAAATGCAAAGACACAAAGGAAGCTAATCCACACAGCTCTCAGTCCCCCCAACCTCCCAACCGCTTTTCTTCTCAATAAGCAAGTGATGAACAGCCTGGCATCAGAGACGAGCGCAATCCAGTGCCTCACGTTATTCCAAACAAAGTGTCCATTAGTAACTACATGTGTAATGGTTAAGGAGGACGGAATTTGAGAGCGCTTCCTGTTAAGATGAAGTTGACAATGAAACGGTCAGAATGTGCTTTTAAAGACAGAGACTTGCTGTAGAGGTCTGAACTCACACCAGCAGATAGCCTTGAATCAAATCATTAGGAGAAACTTTTTAAGTGGATAAGTGCTTCCTGTTCAGGTTTACAAGGAAAAGATACATAATGGACCTTTAAAAGTTGCATAGTAACCTAGCAATTTAGAAAGTATGTTCCTCCTACAAACTTCCAAGCCCATGAAAAGCTTAATGGGCAGACATGAACCCTGCAACAGACCTGTGCACAGATACAGACATTATTTGTGCTTTCTGCTACAATGGATGCCATTCAATGAATGAATGAATGATTTTAAAAGTTATGAGGTGGGGCAGCCGTAGCCTAGTTGTTAAGGAGATGGACTTTGGATCAAAGGCTTGCAGGTCCGAATTCCACCCTCTCCTCTCCCTTGAGCAAGGCCTGCAACCAATACCCTCTACTTAAAACAACTGAAAGTCGCTTTTGATGAAAAAAGCATCAGCTTAATGTAATGTAATGCAATGTAAAAGTTGCATAGAAGTTAGACCAGTGAACAGCCAGGCAGCCAAACAGACCTGTATGGTGTGTGAGTCAGAGGCCTGTCCGAGGATCTCCAGCAGCACAGGGTCAGAGACGAAGAAGAACCGTGGGAAGACCAGCCTCTTCTTCTCCAGGTAGCCACTGAGGGACTTCTGGCACACCTCCAGCTGCTCCAGCAGGTGCGGCAGCAGCTGGCTCAGCGTCTCGTCTCCCACGCTGCACTGCACCACGCCCGGCACCTCGTGCGCACGCTGCATGATCTTCTGCCATGACTTGTCGATGTTCTGGAAGCGCTTGGCCTCCTGTTGGATGGGGGAAAACAATGAGAGAAAAAAGTTTTTGTTATAGTCAGAGAATCATACTGACTTGACTGATCACTTTCCACATAGCTAAACAGAGAACACACAGTAACCACGCATGATGGGCCTCTGCCACGACTTCAATGTTGAGCCACTTCGCCTCCTGTTGGATGGGGAAACACACCAAAGAATCTTTTGTTATGGGCAGAGAATCAAATTGATGTTACCATTCTTTTAAAACAACCTTTTAACCGTCTCTGACGTTACAATACACACAGCAGCAAATCTAATCAGATAACACAATAACCAATCATGATCTTCTGCCATGGCTTGCCATAACAGTTTTCTGGAAGTGCGTGGAAAATGATGTTTAACAAGAAAAAACATGCACATCCATCTCAAAAAAGTTTTGGGTGCTGGACTAGCAAAGTTACATGAAAACTCTAAATAAAGTCTGCACACCAAACTCCTTATTTTAATGTGACGTTTTGGGCAGTATGCCCTTCATCAGATAGGTTTCATGGGAAAAATAATGACACAGAAACTTTTGTTATGGCCAAAGAATCGTAATAAAAGGTAGAGAGACATACTGAATGTATGAAAAGTAATGTGCATAGTAGAATCTTTCAATTTACAGATCTCATCTAAGCCAGTGACAGCTGTTTTGCCCTCAGAATCCAGGAAGAAATGCTTGGAATATACATTGATTAAACAGCCAATCAGAAATCACCCACTTAAAGGCATGTCATGCCCTTCCATCAATGGCAAAATATGAAATAGCAGAGTTATTGACATATTGCAAAAATGACCTGTGGGAGTTGTTTTGCGATGTCTCCGCCCACAAACACGGCCTCCAGGTAGATCCAGAGGTTCTGCACCATGAGCCACTTCTCGATCACCTCCGTGGTGTTGGACAGCTTCTGCACCCACTGCTGAATGGTGGGCTTAAAGGGGGCGTTGTACCTGTGGGCCATGGAGAAAAGGCAGCATATTACGGTAGACCAGTGGTCCCAAACCAGGGATGTGTCACTAGGGGCATGCAAGCACACTGCAGGGCATATTCACCACTAATATAACAAATGTATGGAGCATGTATACGTACATTGGAATAGAGGAAGAGATATTGTGAGGGGCGCTCATGGCATGACAGAGAGTCTTAGGCCCAGGGTACGCAAGAGAAAAAAAGATTTGGAAACACTGTTGTAGAGTGTTCTGTGTTTACAATACATGGATATACTTGTAGAATTTACACAAATGTACAGCGCTCAGTGCTGTTCAGTGCTCAATTGCCAGATGAGCTTTAAATTGCTTGTCTCAATGAGCCTTGCGTACATATGGTATTACATGTCTGTGTGTTAAGTTTGCATTTACTAGGCCAAGTGTACATTTTCACTCATTACCTTCACCATCAACAACTAGAACACTCAGATACCTCATCTCCAGATGCTCCGCTATTTAAAACCACAAGGAACCATCTGTCGGTCTGTATGTGTGGGTGTGTGTCTGTCAATCTCTGCTCCACGCACAGCTCTGGAAGCTTTTGTTATGTCGATCTTAATTCCCTTTTATTTAAACTTCATGCTTGGATTGTTTTTGGTTTGTGTGTAACTCATGTTAAATGAACTGGTACTGCTCTAGTGCAGTGCATTGCATGATTACAGGTATGGGTTTGGCTTGGTTATAAAAGTCATGTTCATTGAACAACTAACAAAGTGAAGTTTAATTTCGGCTAATCAATTGAAGAACAGTATCTTTAATAGACAAGCCTTCTGAAAGTGTTCCATTTGCCCAGTCTGCTGTATAATGCAATAAGGAATTAACATCAGAACGAGACAGGAAAAACTGACATAATTTCAAAACGCAGACACCTTGAAAACATAACTCATAACTTTTGATTTTCTATGCTATTTATATGCAAAGACTATTTTAAAATAGTTATAACTTGAGACTGTCTTTTCTAATTCAAAAGATTGCTTCTGAAAAGCTTCAGTGCCAATCTGTGCCTTGAAAAATATGATTTTATTACAAAGCCCACTTGCTCCAGGGACTTCTCATAATGGTTTGGCACACGGCAACAAGACAGTGCCGTGCCACCTGTGCAAGGCTGTCACATACCAAACAAAAAAGATAATGAGTTTGGCTTGGTTAGACTGAAGTTTGGTATCTAAATGTTGTACTTTGAAGACTAAGCGGTTAGTTGTGCACCAAGAAGAATGCACACCATTCTATGAAACAGTTAAGTATTGACACATTGTTCTGTTTTGTGATATGACAATACAGTAAGGCCAGTGCTGTGTCACCTGTTGTACATGAGTGAAGCCAGCACCATCAAGCTGTCAAATACCGAAAGGGTAATGGGTTTAGCTTGGTTAAAGTGATGTTTAGTATCTAGTAAATGTTTATCTTGTAAAACAGTAAGCCCTAAAGTGCTGTGTCACTTGTTGCTCATGACAGTCTAAGTGAGTGAAGCTGCACCATCAGGCTGTCAAATACCAAAAAGAAAATCGATTTGGCTTGGGTATTGACAGTGAATGTGTACATTTTTCAAAACAGTAAAGTGCTGTATCACCTGTTGCTCATGAGTGAAGCCAACACCATCAGGCTGTCAAATACCGAAAGGAAAATAGATGCCAGGTGCAGTGGCTGCGGTATACCCTACCTTGTAAAGACACACAGTAAATGGCTATATTTTATAGAACAGTAAAGTGCTGTGTCACCTGTTGCTCATGAGTGAGGCCAGCACCATCAGGCTGTCCTCCATCAGGGCCACTTTCTCCGCCGTGTCCGAGCCCTTCAGCAGCAGTTCCCCGCGGTTCCTGAAGGGGGCAAACGTGAACACGTGGCTGCTCCACTCCGCCACCACATCCTTCAGCTTGGCCTCAATATCGCGCTCCTTTACCGCACTTATGCATACATCCTGCATAGGAAATAATGTGTAAGTAGACGTGTTTTCATATGGAAATGCTATATCCCACAGGTATGTCATCATAACCAGCCATAGACTGCATAGTGCATATGTACATTAGCCCGAGGCTAACTCTTCTACTATGAAGCAAATGGCAACATTTACATGGAAGATAGTATATATGCCCCTTGATGAATGAATGAATGAATGAATGAATGAATGAATGAATGAATTAATTAATTAATTAATGCATGAATTAATTAAATTGATTAAATGAACAAAAAGCTGGTACCAACTGTGATTTAGTTCACCGACCACATTATGGCACAGTCCAATATCCACATTACCTCAATGTCCTCCTTGTATTTCAGCAAAGGAGCCTCCATGATGTTTCTCAGAGAGAAGTTTGCTGCGTCGACATCAAAACTGTGTCCAGTGATGTCACTCAGGCGTTGCCAATGTCTACCCATCATGGCCTACAGACAGACACAGACTCAGATTAAAGACAGGCAATGAATAAGAAATTAGATTAGATTCAATTCTGTTTACAGCAACTACCGGTATATTAGACTAAATTCAGTTTAACTGTATTGCGCTACACATGGACATTCAAGGTAATGAAAATGATTTAGCATCTGATCAGAACAATTTACATGTAATTATTTGCGTAATTTTATAGATCAGGCTACATCTTACTCGTCAGATCACAAACTGAACCAGTCTATTTGTTTAGTTTGTCTCAAATGACCCCTCTCCCACCACAGCCATACAAGTGCAGCATCAAAGTCATCTTTCAAATGCCACCATCTTTGCTGTATTATGTAACGGCATCTCGGCTAAAATGTCAGTACCTTGTTTGCCATCATGTAAAGGAGCGGGCAAGTCTCGTTGAAGTCATCAATCTTCCTCTTCAGGTCGCTGAACGCTTGCCATTCCTTCAAGGCCTTTGGAAGCTTCCGGATGCTGAAAATACAGAGAGAGGTGAAAGGTCACAAGTTCACAAGGTCACTCCCCAAGACCTCTCCATTAATCATGAGACAAGTAAAACGACAAAGACCCACACCAATTTTGTGCTGGCTGTCAAATTAAGCCTTTATGAAGTACATACACGTAGGTCACAGTTGCATTGTATTGCTATTAATAAACAACAGATGGATAATTAAAAGTCAAGAATACTTTTCAATTATCCAGTGGATTTCTATGTGTTTCAATCGCATAGTAATAATAATAAGTAAGCAAACAAGCTATGCAGTGACACTCCCAGTATCACTCAGAATGTACTCCCAAAAAAAGTGTATTTATTTACCGATTTTGGAAGTCTTGAAGTTCATTGTTGATTTTCTCAATGTTAAGGTCAGCCCATTGAATGTCATAGTAACCATTCACACTGTCAATAACAGAGTTGTAAAGGCCATAAAGCTTGGACAATAGAGACAGCTCCCTCTTTATGCGGTGAAGGTCAGGATATTCTGCAGGAGGAATCATAAAAAAATTGCTTCTCCATGAGCATGATGCAAAAACTTCGACAAAGTTCAGTTTAAATGTGTTAAGCTTTCAGTGCAATCCAAATGATATTTGGACAGCCACCGGCTCATTATCGCAGTCAAATAATGATGAAGAGAGGTTGCAATGGAAAGGGCTTGCCGTCTCACAGTGTGTAGACACATATCTTGTCTGTATAAATATTGACCTGCCAGTCAGTTACTCTAGTATAAAAACAAAGCTCTTTTTAAAGACACTGAACCAACACAGAAGAAATAGGAGGGAAGGTCAGTACAAGTCAAATGTTCACAGGTAAATACTGACACTGACAATTGATTAACTGGATGAAAATGTTATACACTATTACGTATTAAAATTTCAACCGTTTGGACACCCATGAAAGGCGGGTAGTATATGCTTTGGCTTTTTGCTTTCATGTCTGTTTGACAGCGCGGAGAAAGAGAGAAAATGAGCTGTAGAGAGACAAATGTGGGGAGGATTGGAACATGACCACAGGCCAGGGCACATGGCAACTTCTACACTTCCCTTGAAGATCAAGGATTTTAACTGAAATGATAGTTGAGGGAAAGCAGATGGATGACTAAGGCCAGGCTAGCAATGCTGTAGAAAAGTTGAGCACTATTGTAAAGCTATATACACATTTCTAATGGAATTACTTTTTAAGTAGTCTGCTGCTGTTCCAAGTTCAATTGCTTAAGGTTTCATAGTGATAAACGGTCTAAGCAACATCTTAGGCCTACCATATAGTTGCCCAGAAACATCGCTCAAAAACGTACCCACTGTTTCATCAACCTTAGAGTAAAGAAAACCATTAGTGTGCCACATGTCCCTAAGAGAGTCCCTTAAGGGAAGCTGAGTCACCTTTGACAGGAAGCCCAAAGAGCTCCTCTCCCCCAGAGAAGGTGATGTACTTCCTCCACAGCTCGTCAAACTGGGCCTGGAACGCCTGCAAGCGGTCGCTGGCCTCGCGCGGTGCCAGTCCAGTCACTCCGGGACCACTTAGGGAGAGCCAGCCCAACGTCAGCCACCAGAGGACAGCCGGCAGATCGCAGATCATCATCGCCAGGGAACACAGCAAGACGTCACCAACACAAAGGGAAAGTTTATTGATTAGGGGGGTGAAGACTAAAGGGTAGCTCTGTCAATGCATCTGGGGGTGCTGATTAACAAGCTTGTTAGTGGCTCTCACATGGGGGCTGGGAGGGAAGGACTGGAGGGAGGAAAGGGGCTGAAAAAAATGTCAGTTTCACATCAGTTTCACAGTTTCACACGTCCTCCAAAAAAGCTCCTAAACTCCAAAACTCATTTCTGTTCGAGAAGGACAGGGTGACCCTGAGGACCCAGTTTGCAAGCATAATTATTGTTGTGCTGGCAGACAAAACAACAATGGCCTTTCGCAAGAGGGTTTCTCTGATACAGGCTAGGCAAGTATTTTTTTAACTATTGAACGCTAAAAGAAAAAGTTTTCCCCAAAAACTGTGTTCTGATTTTTATTTCCGATCAATATGTTTTGGAAATGGGTTTTATTTGCTAGTGCACCATAGGCCTACCTGTTGTCGTAATCGCCGTAGAACGTCTGCACCGTAGTCTGAAATGTCTCCACTCCCGCCAACAGCTCAGATTTCATTATCGGCTGGATTGCTACCAGGGTGTTTTGGGTCTGCAACACCTTCACATTAACAATGATGAGTTTTTCCAACAAAATGTCAAGTGGCTTGCTAAGCCAAATGTCAGCCATCTTGTTTACCAAAATGTTCTATTATGGAGAATGTGTACATAAAACTTGATGTTGGGCGTTATTGTTTACCCAGGGTTTCATCTAGTTTTAATAAAACTGTACTTCATTTGGGAGACTACCAAAGATTTTTCCAACAAAGTTGTTTGATTCTAATTTAGACATAATGTATTTTGTGTTTGAATTTATGTTTATGGGTAAGCCCTTTGTGGGTAAGCCCTTTGGGTAATCTCATTGCTAAAGAGGTCCTAAAAATACAAGGACAGCATATGCACTGCAAAACAGTGTGTAATCCGTACAGTATCTACAGTATCTTGTGCAGTGTGGCATCTCCCAGTCCCTACCAACGCACCAGTGTCATACGCAGAGAAAAGCGATAGAGGTATCCCTCAAAATCAACTGGTACTGTTGGAGGGTTGAACTCACCAGTGTGTTGAGGTTCTTCCAGGCATACATCAGACTATCCACCCTCTCTGCATTCCCATCGTTGAAGTGCAGCTCGTGGCGGTTGAGCAGGGCGAAGGACTCTTCCACGGGGCCGATGAGGGAGTCGATGTGGATCTCTCCCTCGCGCACCTCCCTGAGGGCCGCCATGGCCCCCCGCACATCCTCCAGGTCCCTCAGGGGCCGCTGCAGCTGCTTGCTGGCCCCGTCCACAAAGGCGTAGATCTCCGCCATGTCTGCGGAGGCACGGCGGTTCAACGCGGCCCCGAAGGCCCGCTTCCAGGCCCGGCACTCTTGCGCCAGCGAGAGACGCAGTTGCTCTGTCTCGTACACGATGGAGCCCACCGTGCATGTGGCTGACAGCTCCTCGATCTGGGCCTCCAGCGTCTGATAAAAGGACACAATATAGTCACAACACAGTACAACCACCCATGTTCTTATCCTTATTTAGATGGGCATCTGGGCTTCCAGCGTCTATTAAAGACGCAATATAGTCACAACCAGGGCTCTTAATTAACAACAGCCAACAGGCTAAATGCTGGTGAAATTTCAGTTTGGCTGGTAGGAAAGACCATCTTGCTGCACTGTCCTGACCCCTTAGCTATACACTGGTACACTCAGAGGTATTACAGTAAGCAACAGCATTAAACAATTTGTGACATTAGAGGGGTTGTATTGTAGATGCAGACTATATTAATAATTTAAAGTATAACTTTGGGAGATATGACTTTAATTTCCCAGTTTGAGGTCAATAAAGTGCACTTCACTTAACATTCCATCAACATTCTTTTCACAGTTTATTGTCACATGGCCCTTCGTTTGCCAGGGACAGGGCACTTAACTTCTGGTTTTGGAACTGAACCACTTGCTAAAATATTTCTCAGCATACTGTAACACAGCGAATTCTATTGTTCGATGAACCTTTGTACCAAGCTTTTGGCCATATTGCACTGGTGGCCATGGGTCCAAGGATCTGCATTTTTCAGATTTTTTCGTGAGATTTCACACCAAAAATTGGTCTTGGTGCTACAAGTTGGATAAACTGTGCATTGTGACAAGTCAAAAGTTTCCTCAAAGAATGCCAAGTTCAAGGGAGAAGCGAAGTGTGCAATGTAATAGAAATTTCAGTCAACTCTTCCTAGCTTATTCACTTTTTAATCTGCGGACTGACCTGGTGTCAGAAAGGAGATAGTAATGTGTCGTTAGCCAAGCTGTCATGCCCCGGTACACCGTAAAAAATAGAATTACGCATTGTTCAAGTAATTACATGTTCACAATTGAATGGACAGGAAATATGAATTATTATTAACCAACAGAAAAATCCACATCAAACCGATAGGTTGCATCTCAGTGATATGTGAATATAAAATAGTGAATATTGCAAATTGAAAATACTTAATTGCCACAACTGTTTATTCAGCGCATGCGCTTGTTGGCCACGACACAGGGTTTCCTGTCAACATGGGAAGGGCTGGCAGTGGCAGGCAACATGTGTTCCAGTTCCTCTCCGGTTGAAGTTTTCTCAACTTTGTTTGCAGGATGGCCACATTTCGAAAAGGTACGTTTTTAACAGGCTGTAAGCAAGTGTACAACATTGTGTCCTGTTAAAGAAGTAATTTAACATGTCTGTGTGTGTTTTTATGAATGACAAGATTTCGTTTCACCATGTGCTAGTTTTGAACCAGTGTTTGCTAATGGGCTAGCTCATATGGCATTCATGTTAGCTAACTGTCGACCGAATTCCTGCAGGAATGTTACGGACCGGCTGTTTGTTTATCTCATTTAAAAACTGTCAATGCATCTGTGGTACAGTATATGGCCCTCTTATTTAACCAGCGCGGTATTTCTGATTTCAATTTGTGGCATGTAATGGTTACAAGCTGACCGCATTAGTCCAATGCCACACTGCCAATCCACCTGGAGTAGCCATGTCATAACATTAAGGACTCAAAGTTTCTGTTATCATAGTCTGTGTTTTTTGTTACTGTTCAGCTGTTAGTAGGCTGAATAGTAGCGTGCGTCTGTGAGTCTGTGTATGCTATTGCACACGTTTGTCTTTTGTTTTTGTTCATGCATTCACTTCTAACTTGTGCACATCAAATGAGCTAGCAATTAAAAGTAATCTTCATGCAATGTTATGTTGGTATGCTATGCTCCTAGCAAAAGGCTTTTTCTTATGGATGCTAAACTTATTTCAAAATATCCTTTCTGATTATGTTTCAGATAAGAGCACCACATCTCCCATGTTCTTCAAGCACTGTGGTTTCTCCTTAGACCAGGACAATCTTCCCTGAGTGACACCAGGAGCTTCACCATAGGAGACCCCAAAAGGGAGTTGTGCCTTAAAGTCACGCCTTGTAAGATATCATCACAAAGGTGCGCTTTAGCTAATTTAGCAGTTGAATTTCATATTCAAATGTGAATGTTGTGCTTTTTTCAAGAAATATGTTTTAAAAGGGACTTTTCAATAATAAAAAAACACCTAGAAAATCAACATTAGAGGTGCACTGCAATGATTTTAGTTGTTAATTTGCAGAATTCAGGCCACCCATTCACAAATGTTTACCTTTTTTTTAACAAATAGTCACCACTACTATTACATTGCAAGTGTTCATTATAAGGTGGGAAATTTGCATTTTACATGCATGAAAAGGGGGGGTGCTCTCCATGGTTCGCCATTTTGAATAGTTTATTAATATTCAAGAAATATTAAATTTGGCAATAGGCAGAAAGGTTTCAATGAGCAGCATAGTTGCAATGCCTACTCTGGCCACAATCTTACACAGTGCACCTTTAAGTGTTCTGGTGTTTAAGTTATGAGATCATAGCTTACTGCTTAAAGCCATGTGTCCTGATTTTATCTTAACCCAAAACGTCACATAATTGAGCATCCACACCTCGTACGCTGTTATGGTCCTTAAGTGGAACTATATGTACATAATATTCTGAAGAAATGATTGTCACAGTTGGGCATTGCTTGGCTAAGTATTATTCTTGTTGCTTGCCATTATAGGTTCTTGAAAGTAGAGAGCAGTGTCTATGTTAAAATCATGGTTGCTGGCATCAATTAATTGAATCATTACTGTCCTTTGACAGCTGACCTTGTTGGGGGAAGGCTCTGGGTGACGCTGAGGACACATTGTTGACGGATCATGGTGAGTCTTGTGTTATTGCCAAATAAGTCATAAATTCTAACTCTATAAATGTGTTTGTGTATAATTTATTGCACTGCTACATAAAATGAAGGGAACACCTAAACAATGAAATGCAACTGTCAGTCAATCATACTTCTGTGATCCCAACCTGTCCAGTTAAGCAAAATGCATTTTGAATCCATTTTGCTTACTGTTCCTTTCTAGCTGAGTATTTCGTTGGAACAGTATAGTTGCTGGGGAAAATCTTTTAATATTGGAGTAGAAAGAAAATTAATAAGTGAAACGATTTTTGCTATAAAGAAGTGTTTGAACTCTAACTCTGACCAAACTGATGTTTTTTCTTGCTTTTTTGACATAGACCTCTGACATCCTCAGGCACCGCAAAGATGCTGCTCTTCGAGGACTTCCAGTATTTCTCTGTGAGGACCCCAAGGAACTTTTCAAAGAGTGCCTTGTAAGTAGTCATTAGCATCAGACAGGAACTTTTTCCAACAAATCATATAATGGCATACAGTGCCTTTATGTTTCATACTATGTACATTATACTCATGCACACTCAGACTGAAAGTGTGCTGACGTGCACGTAGTACAGAGTAATAGAATACAATAGAGAATAGAACTGGAGATTTAGTCTAAGATGGGGTAATGAATAGAGGAGGGGTGGATGTCTTTGTTGATTCACCTGTGGCACCTCCCTAAGGGCAACAATTCAAACTTCAGTGATGAGGTAACTGCCATTGATCGGGTGGGGGGTAAATGAATAGAAATTCAAAGTGAAACATGCAGTGGCAGGGGGTTGAGTGGCAAAGACTGAATAAGTGAGTGAGTTTGTGTATGTGGTGGTGGTACTGGCATTTCTCCTGGCATCCCCTCCATGCCCTGGACACTGCCGGGGGACATAGCAAATCTTCTTGCCACACATTGATGTGCCACCTTTGACAACCACTAGCTGAGCAACTTCAGTGGATTATACTCTGCCTCATTTAAACCTACATTGCAGAAGAAGGGGGTGAGGTGAGGGTGGAATGATCTGTGAATGCCACCTGCTGAAAAAAACTATTTCTGGGGCATACTTTGGTTATTACCTCCAATTGCTACTCATTGGTTGAAATTTACAAACTGTAGACAAAATGAATTCACAGTGATTGCTTCCTTGCTGGTAGGTTGTCAGGGAGTTACATTGCTTTCGGTTTGATGTTCCCTTTATTTGTATAATAGTGTCATGTAATGGGACCCAGCCCTATGAGTTTCATCATGAGTAGGTGGTACAGGAGGGGGCACAGCAGATTTACAAAGTCAATGTGAGAGTAAAAATACTTTTTTGTGCTTTTGTTGTCTGCAGGAGGCCGATGCAGATGGTGTGGCTGTGGGCATTCTATATGTTCGTGAAGACTGTGGTCCAGGTACATCTACGCGAGTGCAAAACATTGCCGTCATCCTCGAGGAGAGTTGTTTTGCAAGATATCCCAGATACCCCAACTGCTCTGGCATACCTTTTTGGCTTCCTTTATGCCCTGAATATCTCCTACCCAAAGGCTCTGAAGTATACCTTCGATACTTTGCAAAATGTCTTCATGGAGATTTGTCTCAAATGTACACGGCGTGTACAATCTCTGAAAAACAAACTGGCACTGTAAGACTGACGGCGAGGCTGTAATGTCAAGTTCCCATGACTGCCTATGTTCTCACAATGTTGGAGTATGGCTATATTTCTGAGGGAAAAAATGTGGATGACATTTGAACTTAGCTTATACTGTAAGACTGAAGACGAGGCTGTATTTTGAAATGTGTGGCGGTTACATCAAGTTCCTTTGATGGCCTATGCTCCCACGGTGTTGGAGTATGACTACCTTGTATTTCTGAGGGGAAAATGTGGAAGACATTTTAACAAACTTGCACTTGAAGAGTGAATACAAGGTTGTATTTTGAGATGCATACTGGTTACGTCAAGTTCCCCTTGATGACCCATCTTCTCACAGTGTGGAGTATCGCTGAGTTTTACCTCCTTACTTGGGCTATACTAGCCTGGTTCTCACCGATGGTGCGGGTGTGTACACAAACCAGCATCTGGTAGCGTTGCCATTAACATGCTCTTCTGGAGTCGAAAATAAATGGTGCATTTATTGCAATTCACCACCAACATATTTCAACTCGCCACCAACAAATTCCTCCAAAAATGTTTTCGGTTAATCTCTAGAGTCAATGTGAGCAGCCGTTGATCTTTAAGCAAGAAGTGATCCGTTTATTCTCTACTCGAGACGAATGTGTTAAGGGCAGCGCTATGAGACGGATGTGTGTGTAGCTCCACTCCACCGGGTTGCTCCGGAGCTACACTTGCGCACCGTCGGTGAGAGGCAGGCTAGGGGTATACTGGCCTTCAAAGGCAAAGTGCAGTAATTGAGTTCAAACTGAGAAGGGTGTTCATTACACCACCTTTTATGTTGCAAAAAAGACTAGCGGTCCAAATGTGTCCCGTTTTCAGAGATTTTGCCATGTCAAATTTGAAGTAACTACAACATCCAGTCTTAGGCCTTTTTCTCAGTTTGAATGTTAATGTAGGCTAATTACTGCACTTTCCCTTTGTATGGCGGTATAGCAATTTCCCATCATTATCTTTTCTTTTACATTATGTTTTATTTACCAGACATGTTAAACCTTATGTTACTTAGGTGCAGGGCCATGTTCTGAATTGGCAAATGTGTATTTAGGCTGTGTATGGGTCAATCAGTGTCTCAAACTTGTAGCTTGTGTTTCAGAACTAGTAGAGAGCAAGTAGATATGAATGGCATGACACCCCAATTACAACTGCACTTAATATTGCAGCTTGGTCTGTGAAACCAAATTTAAGTTCTGAAGGGCCAAATTTTGTTTAAAGACACTAAACCCCATTTAGCCTTCTATTTCCTGCTTAAAAAGACAGAAAATGGTTATGCTCTTAAATTGTATGAATACTTTTGATTCTGTTAAAAAGTACTTGTTGAAATAAAAACAAAATCAAAGTGTGAAGTTTGTTGTACATTATTGAAATGTTGTGAATGTCTATTCAGCAAAAGGACTAATCTGTGCTGGTATAATGAGGAATTGAAAATGGACTTAATTAAGAATTCTTAATAAACTTTACAGTGTTATCATAGTTGAGATTATCATGGGAACATCGTTGGCAGAACGTGCCGACTGTTCAGTAGAAAGACGAATTTGTGTTGGTAGAATGAGGAAATGAAAATTGACTGAATTAAGAATTCTCAATAAATATGACGGTGTATTCATAATTGAGATTATCATGGGAACATCGTTGGCAGAACGTGCCGACTGTTCAGTAGAAAGACGAATTTGTGTTGGTAGAATGAGGAAATGAAAATTGACTGAATTAAGAATTCTCAATAAATATGACGGTGTATTCATAATTGAGATTATCATGGGAACATCGTTGGCAGAACGTGCCGACTGTTCAGTAGAAAGACGAATTTGTGTTGGTAGAATGAGGAAATGAAAATTGATTGAATTGAGAATTCTCAATAAATATGACGGTGTATTCATAATTGAGATTATCATGGAAACATTGTTGGCTAAACCTAAAATTCTAAATGCAGAAGGTTGCCCTGTTTTTTTAAATAGTCTCAACTATTTTTTTTTTACAGTGTATGCTTTCATGTGGCTTAAGCGTGGGAACATAAAACAGAACCTGAGTCCTCCGGACTTACAGAGTATGATGAAATTTGAGCGCTGAACTCCGGCAGAGATGGGCTGGACTCCAGGAAGACCCTCACCTGCTCCTCTGCATCCTGGGACGGAGAGAGGTATAGGAGAGGGGAGAGTGAGTGAGTGCAGGAGCATCAGGTCCACAGGCATGGCTGGATTGGCCGTAGCAAATACAGGGCATTTGTCCAGTGAACTATTGATGATTTTGGCCTGGTCCTCCCATCAATGTAGTGATATTATTATTACTACTAGTATTAGGGTGATATAAGGTTAATTGTAGTGGTGTGGATCGGCATTGCCCTCACGATCCGATCCGATCACGATTCGGGAGGTAGTAGATCCGATTCGATTCGATTCTATCAGATCCAATCCGATTCGATTCCATTCTACAATGCATTGCAATGCATTACATTTCTACTGAATGCAAAGCAAATGTTCAGCCATGATGAGGAAATACAAGTAGTCAGATACTGAGCAACAATTTATTGGCTGTTTTCTGCATCAGTCTGTATCAGTCTTGCAATGTTTTGAAGTGTTTTTATTTAATTTAACATTCATTTGCTCCCGAAATATCCATGGAAGTAATTGAAACTTAAAAAAATTGCCGGATTGATTCTGGAACTTGCCGGATCTGGATCTGGATCGTCCATGCCCCGGATCGATTCGGATCGCCGAATCGATCATTGTTGACACCACTAGTTATTGGGCCACTTTTTTTGATATAAGTGAATGGGAAAAAGTGGCCCAATTTACCTGAATGCAACCTATTATTATTATTATTATTATTATTATTATTATTATTATTATTATTATTATTATTATTAAGATCAATACATATATACTGATGACTGCACTTCACCAGCACCTGGAACCTGGCTGTGCATAGGAGTTCCAGATCTTTGATCAATACATATATACCTAGTACCTTCTATGTTATTTGTCCTGATTCTAAGAATGAATGAAGCGAAGGACAGCACTCTTCAGATTTTTTCTTTGCAAACGCCATTACACGCTGAAGAAGGGCTCTGCCCGAAACGTTTGTGGGCGAATAAACAAAGAAAAAATCTGAAGAGTGCTGTCCTTCGCTTCATTCATTCATTTATGTTTTATGTGGGATTAAGCACCCAGTTAAGAACTGTTACAATATTTAGGCGATAGTGTGAGCGCGTCTTCTCCACTTTTGAAGTTTCCTGATTCTAAGACCCACCCTCCAATATTGAACACAAAATTACGCTGCTGAGTTAGTGAATGTGTGTACACACGCAAGTCCTTGGGGAACACTAACTGCTTGTTTACCAAGAACAAAGAGGTGCTGGTTTAAAGGCACCATTCAATTCAACGGTGCCCAGGGAGAAAAGAAAACGATGTTTCATTGCCCTTCACATCTAATTCATTGCGAGGCTTCATCAAGTTTGAATTCGCCATGGCAACAGTACAATGTACTTATGTTCCTCTCTCTATGTGTGTGTGTGTGTGTGTGTGTGTGTGTGTGTGTGTGTGTTTATTTGTGTGTGTGTGTGTGCGTGTGAGTGTGCGTGCGCGAGTGCGCGTGTGTGTGTAATGATACAGATCAACTGAAGAGGCTGATCCTCTGCTTGGTTTTTCTTTCATGTTTTTTTGTCCTCTTATATCCACTCTTATACTATACTGATATATGGAGTGATGCAACATTTGGCCTTTGGCATGAGTGGCCGGCAGGTCCTAAGGGAGTTGTTTTCTAGTTTGAAGTCATATGAAAACAACAGGGGTAAAGCTGAAGTCTGAATATTTTTAACAGCATATTTGCCAATAAAGTAAACAATGGCCGATGGGTGAACTGCATCTATTTATCCTGTTGGACATTTATTCATGCTTTGAGATATGTTGTTACTTCTGAGAAGTGAAGATGTCAATAAACTCCTGCCCAAAACATACAGTTTCATTGTGAACTGAACTGAATAATGTACCATATTTTTGGGCTGTAATGCCCCATTTGAGGACTCGGATGTTTGTCTAATTCTTCAATGCTATCCAATCCACCTCTCCCAGCCACGGCCGGGCCATCTTACAGTAAAAGTAACCTCTGACTAAAGCCGTATGAAGGAGTTTGGCCTTTATATTCTGTACAGAACATAGAGAACAACAGAGAGATGCTCTGCTACTTCAAACCTGCTCAGAGCACTTACAGGCAGTGCTGATTCAAAAGCCTACGGGCCTAATTAACCACTATTAAAAACAATTTTAGAAATCCAATTTGAAGGAAAAAAGGTAAAAAGAATGGAACAAAGATAGATAGATAGATAGATAGATAGATAGATAGATAGATAGATAGATAGATAGATAGATAGATTGATTGATTGATTGATTGATTGATTGATTGATTGATTGATTGATTGATTGATTGATTGATAGAAATATTGATAGATAGATAGATTGATATATTTTATTCATTTGTATTTATATTTATATTTACTATATAGGCCTATATATACAGTATATATATTTTTTTTTTGTCACAAGCCACCTGGTTCCAGAGGGTTGAGAAGTGTGCCAGTCCGTCCAGTACGTCCCCGGCGTCGGCCTTGAGAGAGGAGACGATGGAGCTGAGCTGCACCACTGCCTTGGTGACGTCCTTGTGCTCGGCCAGTTGCCTATCCAGCGGTCGCAGGGTCAGCTGCTTGGTGACCGGCCCGTCGTCGCCCAGGTCTCTCGCTGCCTGCTGCTCCACCTAGTGGGAAGGGAAGGAACTGAAGAGGCTTTGCTTGTCTCGCCCCCCTTTCACACACCTGGTCAGGGCTTACCTGATTAACATCAGACAATAGGCTCGTTCATGACGAAGCAGTACAATTTTTGCTAGGCAGTGGGCATGCACACTTTGCCAGTTTGATGCATTGTGGTTACCAGAATGCATCAAACTGGCAAAGTGCGCATGCCCACTGCCTAGCAAAAATCTTACTGCGTCGTCACGACCGAGCCCAATCTCACAGGTGAGATAGTCTGGAGACTACCTATGCAATTTCTCAAAGGTGTGATTTACGACTACTCATGGCCATTTATTGGGCATTACAAATGTGTCATTTGGCATATGAGCAGCCCAGAGCCAATCGTGTTAGTTGTATCTATTCAAACAAATTGCAGTCATCTCCTCTCCACCCCTCCCCGCTCTCTGATCGGCCCCCAAGATCTAGTTGCCTCGCTGAGCAATAGAATCCATGCTGTCTTTCAGATCGGAACGATTGTGGAGAGCAGCATGGGATTTCCCAGGCTAGGCCTAGGCTTTTATGTTTCCCAAAACCCTAATGGTAAATAGTACTGTAGGCCTAAGGAATAGGTCACACATAATCATTAAAAGTCACATACACTATATACGTATACATGCACTACACAAATGCAATACATGCCTTTTCCTGATACATTGGCCATGGGGCACCTCATATATAAGTACTACTTAGGCTTAAGCACTGTTAAAGAGTTTTTGGGAAACGATTCCCAGAGGGAATAGATATGGCCATGGGACACTTTTCAATACCAAGGCCGTCTTCTCTAGCAGGACAGGTGGGACCAGACCACAATGGCTAGGCAACAAACTTCTTCAGCTGGAAGAAGGTGTCCAGTGCTTAGAACTAAAGTCCTTTGAATAGAATATGTTGTTCTCCCTCCACCCACCCAGTCCTACCGGAGACACACACACACACGCACGCGCACACACACACACAAACACACACACACACACACACACGCACACGCACACGCACACACACACACACACACACACACACGTGTCTATTTGGTTACCGCCATCTAACCACAATGAAAACCAGCCATTTCTTGGCCATCAATGTCAAATGATCATTGGCCTATGCACAGCATAATAGCTGCTTTTCACAGTGTGCAATTACTGTATATAGGGGAAGCAGCAGTCAGTACCGACCATGTGGAGGCTGTGCACTGTGCTGCCCATACATTCATTTACCATGGCAACACGGCAAGCAGAGAGGCAGAGAGTCATATATACAGGATCATAATGAGGACAGATGACAACGCCGTCTCGCTCGCTTCTTTCAGAAGCATGAACGAGGGCAGATCATGTGTACAGTAATATATATTATGCTACAGGGCCTCAGATACTGTATGCATGTGGATGACAGCTCCACCACAGTTCCCACACTTGGAGGAAAACATTTATTGAGAAAAACATTGTGGTTATTCCAGAGGTTGGTTGAACTCAGTAACACTGTCAGACCAAAGTGACACAGAGTAAGCCTAAACACAAGTGCAGAAGTATATGATCATTATTTTGTTGCAAACCCACAGAGCTGATGTTGGGATGGAAGGGTATTGTTATTCGATTTAAATCATAAAGTCGATCAAGACGCTGTGAAGTTACCTGCAGCTGCTTGTGATGGAGATGGGAGTACTGCCAGAGGGGGATGTCTTTGGCCATGGACAGCACTGTGTTCACCACTTTGTTCAAAATGCTCTGCGTGGAGAAAAAGAAGACATAATAGCCAAGTAAAGCAGTGGTCAGCGCAGGAGAAACCCACAGACTCACCACTGAGCTCAGACGACTGATGATAAATTACAGCCTGCCAAGCTGTGGTTCATCAACGCAAACCATAAACTTACACCAAAACAACCTCATGATTACAGCACATTGCGAGAGGGACATTCAATTCCAGTAGGGAAAAAGAATGAAACAGTGACCAAAAATAAGTAGCAGTTGCCTATTGGCTTTGGATATGCTTTTAATTGGCATATTCATAAGTAGAGTACTGCGGGATGCTGATAATTCAAATAAGCTGCACCTGGCTGCACAGTGAATAGCCTCTCACATGGGACTGTCATCTAAAATAAATGACCAAACATTACCTAAAGTACTACAATAAGGCCCATGTGGAGTCATGCGGCAATTTGGTAAGAGAGGGACAGTTAATCTAATATAATATTTCTGAACTGGGGCTCTACAACCCAGAGCAGCGTTAGGGATGCCTAGAGGGCATTAAGATGGATACAGCTGAAACGTGGAGTGCTCAGTTGCCTTTGGGAGACATTAATCTATTTTATTTTGTAAAACTAAGGGAGGCGTTGGCAGGCTTGTGATGTTTTCAAGAGGGCGTTGGGTGACTTATGATGACGTCAAGGGGGCGTTTGGGTCATTTCACGTGTAATCAGACACTTTGGGACCCGACCGACACATATTTCAATCATACTTGAAATACTTGCAAATACTTGCCATATTTTTGAGTCCCATTATCTCTGAAATGAATAAACCAAACACCATGAATAACCAAACACCAGCATTTCAGATGTTGTTCATGACATTGCAGGCTATGTTTAGGCAAGAAACTGGCCATTTTAAAATACATATTTGTTTGATATTCAATTTTAAATTTTTCATTGTATCATAATTCATATTCTGAAGGTTGTTGTATTCCATGCTGTGTGTGTAATTTGTAGAGCCAGAAAAGAGCTTTCAAACAACACCTCAGACATCCTTTTGTGACTTACACTGACTGATATAATCAAGGCTGAATGCATAGTGTCCTACCCTCATATGTAAACCTTTGCTAGTCTGTTTCTCCCTTAATATTGGTGTCAGATCCACACAAATGCAGTTCTGGGGTGCTACCTTGCTACTAAACAGGCACAGCAAGTACGATTGAAATCTGTGTCGGTCGGGTCCCAAAGTGTCTGATTTCACGTGAAATGACCCATTTGTGCTGTGCTGTGCTGTGCTGTGCTGTGTTGTACTGTGCTGTGCTGTGCCATATTGCATTGTGTCGTGTTGTGCTGTGTTGTACTGTGCTGTGCTGTGTTGTATGCTGTGCTGTGTCGTGTAATGTTGTACCAGGATGTCCTCTCGGCTGGGTCTGATGCTGTGCTGTGCTGTGCTGTGCTGTGCAGTACTGTACCGTGCTGTGCTGTGCTGTGCTGTGCTGTGCAGTACTGTACCGTGCTGCACTCTATCACATTGTATTGTGTTGTGCCATGTTTTACCTGGATGTCCTCCAGGCTGGGTCTGAGGACGATGTTGGGGATGGCCAGCTGTATGGAGGCTCTGAAGAGGGGCACCTGGGAAGGCTGGCGGCCCGGGAGGGCAAAGGCTGACACGTACTTGGAGCTCACCACATGCAGACGCTTTCTCAGAGAGTCCAGAGATGTCTTGGTGGCTTTGGGATAGCATTGGGGGAGGCACAAACACAAAAAAGTTGCGAGCATCCAAGCAGTGACCCAGTGAAATAACAAAAACACACACATACAGTACATTGCACACATACATGCACGCACACACACACACACACACACACACACACACACACACACACACACACACACACACACACACACACACACACACACACACACACACATACACACACACACACACACACACACACACACACACACGCACATGCACACACACATACACAAGGTATTGTGGTAATCAAGAAAAAGATAGCCCAGTGTCAGTGAGAGATGTACTTTGTAGTGTAGTGGTGAAAATAGTCGTAGGCGTCTAACGCTTCAAAGCCTGGTAAATTATGCATACAAGATTTAAAAAATAAAATAGGTGCATAAGCCTTTCACTACACCACTGGGTGCACTTAGTGGAGTAGAGTAACTTCATTGATCCCCGGGGGGAATTATACTTATCTGCAGACAGAGAATAAATGAGAGAAGATGAGAAAGATGAAAAAAATTACACCTGGGACATAAAATGCTGTTAGAAACTTATGAGATATGGTGTAAAACTCCGTACCTTTGACCAGGGCTTCTGTGTTCTTTTGGCAAAGCTGACCCATCAGGTTGTAGAAGCGACAGGGCAAACAGGACTGGCATCGCGTCTTCTGCTTGGCATCAGGGTGCAGGCACGTAAACGAACCCTGACCAGACCAACATGGGACCGAGAGACTGTGAAGGCATCTGAGTAATGCCCCCATTTCGATGTCCATGTATTGTTTTATCCATGTTTGAATAAATGTTTTAGTCTGTTAGAGGCCTACTAAAAGTTGTCTTTAGGCTCTTTTCCACCGCCGGTTTTCTGGTAGGCCTACAGCTCGACACAGTGCGACTCGGCCGCCACTTTTTGCTTTTTGATTGGGCCTACCAGAAAATCGGCATTGGAAAAGAGCCTTTTGTCTCTGGCCTCAGGATGTTTGATTTGAAATTGTCTTTGATCCTTGAAAATGGATAAGATTACACCTGCCTGTGGCATCGGTCAATGTGACCTCACTTCTGGTGAGGGATGCTTACACTCAATACTGGCCTTGTCAGAGCCTCCTTCTTCCCTGTACCTGTCCAGCTGTTAACATAACTTTAGGAAGTGAGAGAGGGAGAAAATGAGAGAGGCCTGAGGCCATTTGTCTTTTTTTTAATCTCCCTCCCTAATATAAACACATAAACCTCGCCTCTGCATTTCAACTGATCTCAATCTGATCTATTAATAAGTATTAATCATTAATCTATTAATAAGTAGTAAAACCCAGTTACTGTCAACTGAGATTGAGTTACTGCACATTTGCTTATCACTATAACTGTAGCCTCTGAATGATATTGTAGAGACATCACACCCCATGAACTGCAGCTCAGTATTTACCAATATGTCAATAGAGACGTTACCTCTAAGTTGACTGCTTCTGCTGGTTTCATCTTCCTCTTCAGTTCTTGGATCATGTCATACATGGCTGCTTCTGCCAGTCCACTTTGACTGTGGAGCAAATGAAAGCAAAATAATATGGACAGCACAGCAGAATCAGTAACAATACTTAATTTGTATGTCAAGCTAAATTCCTGTACTTTGTCAATAGATCTCATACTGTACAGTACATAACCCATAGTACGTCAAAAGTGTCCAAAAACATTTCTAAACAGAAAGATGTAAACAGAATTTCAACTAATGAATGTTAATTTGAAGGTTTTGCAGAATGGCTTCAAAAAACATCTGGTGTATTGATAATGTATTAGTTTCAAATCCATTGCCTGTACACTAGGGCTGTATTGTAAACAATAGAATCTCTGTTGCAGCTGGTGCACACAGCCCAATAAAAGGAGCAACACTGTCCTCACCACAACAGTGGATGCATCGCTGACCCCCAAAGCCTGTGTGTGTGTGTGTGTGTGTGTGTGTGTGTGTGTGTGTGTGTGTGTGTGTGTGTGTGTGCGTGTGTGTGTGCGTGTGTGTGTGTGTGTGTGTGTGTGTGTGTGTGTGTGTGTGTGTGCGTGCGTGCGTGCGTGCGTGCGTGCGTGCGTGTATGCGTGCGTGTCTGTGTCTGTGTCTGTGTTTGTGTGTGTGTGTGCATAACAGCTTGTAAACTCACCCAGCCAGCTCCTCTCCCGCTGCCTTGACTGCCCTCTCGGCCTGGGCCTGGAAGGAGGGCGCGGGCACAGGCTCGTCGGCTGGCAGGGGCAGCAGCGGGGTGGTGGCCATGGCATGGAAAGCCCTCTCCACACGGCACTCCAGGGTGTCACAGGCCACCTTTACCACCTGCTTCAGCTCCCCCACAGCCTCGTACACACCTTCCACGACTGATACAATAGGAGCATGTTGGTAATAACCTGGCATGTATTGCTATCTTTCTTTTTTCTTAGATGTCTTTCTTTCTTTCTCTCTCTCTCTCTCTCTCTCTCTCTCTCTCTCTCTCTCTCTCTCTCTCTCTCTCTCTCTGAAGACAAATGAAAACAATAACAATCTGAACTATTGTGATGAATTTAAGTCATGCTGCCATTCTAGGCTTTGGTGTGGTTGGTAAAAATTATTGCAAGAATAATTGTATTGCCATTAAATATGCAAAATATTGCTATTTCAATAAAGTCACTTCTTAATGGAAAGTAGGAACTTGTTAGATTATTAGTTGCTTTGAATAACCCAGCACCAATTTCATGTAATTACCCCATGAGTAGTCAACAAATTTGCCTAATGGATGGTCTTTACACAGTTCCATCGGTGAGATATTAATTCATCCTTTTTTATATGTAGAGTGTTCAGTGCTTCATTCCTTTTCTCATTTCAATAGAATTACACAGTTGCCACATGTTGACGGGTATGGTCCCAATCAATTTAGTGTTAATTCAAGCCTTTGAGTGTTGAATTGACCCCTAGCTTACCACTGTTTTAGAACATAAACGACCTTGTTGTGTCAATTCATAACTCAAAGAATAGAATTCAATATGAGAGAATTGAATGAAGAAGGAGAATGAAGATACAATATATACAGTATATGAGATAGATACAGTGTCCCTCAAACTTCTTCAGGCCAAGGACCACTTTTCCTCCCTAAAAATGTTCAGGGACCACCTGTCAACTGAATTGACAGTTGATGGGTGCTAATTTGACACTGCTGATTTCGATGCAGATTACTTAGCGGTAATTCACATTAATTCACATTATATGCCTGTCTTTTGTGGTGAAAATATGACAGCTATGCATGCCTTTGAAATAATGTCACAAATGAAGCCTACTCCTAGCTTGTCTTGGAAAAGTAGAAATCCCCTTGCGGACCATCTGAGCTCTGTCGCGGACCACTAGTGGTCCCCGGACCACACTTTGAGAATCACTGAGATAGAATATGAGACCATTCTTAGATGTCTGCATCTGTGTCTTTGCAGGGCAGATGCTTGCTCACATGTGTCTATGCTAGAATCAAACAAAGCCATATATTCTCAGAGTAGTGTTAAATTAACAGTGCATTTTTTTCAACATGTGAGCTTTGTCTTTGTGGGTGGATGTGTACATACTCGCATCAGGTGAAATTTCACAGTTTCTGTGTTTACATACAGTAGTAACCACCTATTTTATCCCCTTTCATGTGTGTATACCATGCGACTTCCAGGAGCCTTCCAATGTGTGACGGTGTGAAAGTGTGAAATCAATGGAGATTTCATGTTCCTTGCAAGGAAACATGGTACCAAATTAGTGGCTCCAACTGTTTTTATGTGCACTAAGACTTTATCTTTGTAGGTTACAGGTGTAAATGTCAAGGCTAGTTGCTGCTATGTAACATCACACTGCTAGTGCTGTGTTTACATTTGTAACAGTACCTCTACTTCTACCTTATTCAGCTCTGGGCACATGTGTGTTAGTGCATTTATTTGTAAGTCACGTATTACTATATGTGTGAATAGTCTTATATTTGTTTCTGGAACATGAAATGTATTTGTGAATGGTGTGATATTTGTTTGTCAATAAAGAGATCTTTCACTCTCCATAGATGTTGTGCTCACATGCGTCTATGTTGAGAGAGGACCAGGTGAGCGTGGTGAGGCCGGGGATGAGGGCGGTCTCCACATGGCTGATGAAGGGCTGCATGACAGGCAGGAGGAGAGCAGGGATGCCCCCCACCGACGCCTGGAGCTCCTCAAGCATCTCCTGCAGACTGGTGGACAACAAGTCAGAATTTAGTAGAGATGCACCGGATCCTGATTTTTAGGATCCTGCCGGATACCGGATCCACTGCTTAAGATCCTGCCGGATCCGGAACCGGATACCGGATCCTACGAAAGGGTTGAAACACGTAGCCAGCTCATTACGTTGGCGCAAACTATTTTTAAGACTCTCTATCTCTCTCTCTCCTGCACACTGGACAAGTGTTAAGGATATAGGACTTTTTCAAATTCAGGCTAAATTCCTATTTGATTTGATATGGAAATATGGAATATGGAAACTGATTCGTTTTAATAATTCAGTTTAAAGCAACACTAAAAAACGTCTTAATCTTTGGCTGCCCTACAGGTTGGAAAATGAAATGCATTCGTAGTGAGATGGCCAGCTCCGTCAGACTTACAAAATGTGGTCAGGGAGGGAAGTATAGCTAATTCAGAAGTGCTTCTAACCATGTTTTAAGCCAGTGGACCACTGATTTGATTATGTATGCATTACTTCAACGGTTTAAAAAAACAACTTAGGCTTGTTTAATTGAGCTCCGAACTGATGCTAAAAGTTGTAGAACACAGATTCAGTTCAGCTCTAAGTAATCCATCAATGCTGTTGTTCAACCACATCCAATGCCACCCAATGCCAATGTTCAATGCCATCCTGTCAAAAAGAAGTGAAAAGAAGAAGTCTTGTTTCTTGTAGGAGGGCGATGCCATGCCATGCAGCCAACTCACTTATTCTGATGGGCTTTTAGCTGGGCCTCGCTGGCACAGACAGCCAGGATGGCCCTGGGTACCGAGAAGCCCATCTTCCTCATGCACTTTGCCTCCTGTAGCACCTCCAGCACCAGCGGGTCCAGGTTGACAAATAGCTCCTGGGGAAGAAGACAGAATACATTTGCATGATGGTCAGTTGGATGCAACAGATGCTACAGAGCATTTTTTTTAATCTGCGAGCTATAGAATGCCTTGAAGCAAAAGACATTGATGTGGGATGCTTTTTGTATACACAGGGCCACATGTGTACTGTACACTGTATATATATGAAAAGCGATACATTACACCAGCTGTTGCCAAGGGTTTTTTTTTTCGCTGGGCTTTGGTTTGGCTTTCATACATATTAATAGCAAGTCCCTACAAAACTAGGCTCTGTTACAAATGGTGCATCTCAATTTCAGCCACAGGTTTAGGAAAAATACTACTTTCCAATCAATCTGGGTAGTGCTGCCGGGCTCAAAGCCCAAGCCCACATAGGACGGGAGGGGTGGCCGGGCAGGCAAGGCCACTGCCGGCTTTGGCCGGGCTCGGGACAAAGTGATCTGAAAGGGCCCGCCCACCTCACCACAATACATGCAACTCTTCTGACGAGGAGGAAACGAGGAGAAAACCCAAGGAGGATACCTTGGTTCGAGGAGGGTTAGTGTTCAGTCAGTGGCCGATTTACTTTGTAGCAATTTTGGGGCCCAATATGAATTTAGTCAGTGGGCCCTTCAAATCCTTACTTTTTACAAGGAATGTGGAATGGCCAATAGGTCTGGGGACCCTTGAAGTCCCTTAGGGAAGTTTGCGGGCCCAAGGCAAGTACCTACCCTTGCCTCTACTGTAAATCCGACCCTGCATTCAGGCCATACCTTGTGCATGTCTGACTAGGAGGGTGGAGTTGAGGGCATACCTTGGTCTGTGGACGCCTGACGAGGAGGGTGGAGTGAGGCGGTTGGCATGCAGTTGAGGCCATACCTTGGTTTGAGGATGTGGATGTGGATGCCTGACTAGGAGGGTTGACGTTGAGGCTATATCTTGGTTTGTGGATGCCTGACTAGGAGGGTGGAGTGAGGCGGTTGGCGTTGAAGCCATACCTTGGTTTTGTGGATGTCTGACTGGGAGGGTTGGAGTTGTGTCCATACCTTGGTTTTGTGGATGTCTGACTGGGAGGGTTGGTGTTGTGTCCATACCTTGGTTTTGTGGATGTCTGACTGGGAGGGTTGGAGTTGGGGCCATACCTTGGTTTCTGGATGCCATATCTGGAGGGTTGGGGTTGCGGCCGTACCTTGGTTTGTGGATGTCTGACTGGGAGGGTTGGAGTTGGGGCCATACCTTGGTTTCTGGATGCCATATCTGGAGGGTTGGGGTTGCGGCCGTACCTTGGTTTGTGAATGCCATATCTGGAGGGTTGGTGGTGCATCCCTACCTTGGTTTTGTGGATGCCTGACCTACTGGAGGGTTGGTGTTGTGTCCATACCTTGGTTTTGTGGATGTCTGACTGGGAGGGTTGGAGTTGGGGCCATACCTTGGTTTTGTGGATGTCTGACTGGGAGGGTTGGTGGTACATCCCTACCTTGGTTTCTGGATGCCTGACCTGGAGGGTTGGTGTTGTGTCCCTACCTTGGTTTCTGGATGCCTGATGAGCAGGGTGGCGTTGAGGCCGTGCTGCCCCTGCTCCACCGCCTGCACCCAGCCCCTGTGGTACAGCAGCTCATACTCCAGCAGCACCGCCGCCAGCTGGTTGTAGCAGCGGATAATCTTCTTCATCTCCGGGACCTTTCATGTGTTTTGAAGCGTAGAAAGACAGGACTTACTATGAGTCTTATACTGTGGGAAGCTGATGGATCAGATAGAAGAATGATGTAAAGAGACAACATATATGAACAAATGCAGTTATAATTCAACACTTAAGATAGACGATCTTCTAGATTATAGTATTTGGTCCAAGAGAACACTTTGAGTGTTGATTTAGCACTGCTTTTTTTAAACTTTGCAGACAGACAGGTTATATACAAGACAACGTCAGAGACGTCCAAAAAAGCTGCAGACCAATTCTCAAAATAACTTGGCCACGCTCGAGTCCCCTGAGTGAGACGAGCTGGGGAAAAGCAGAAGAAGTTACAGTAAGTGCCTTTTTGGCCAGTTTCACTTGTTCCCCTGCATGACAAGTTCAGAGGCAGTCAGGCGGAGAATCCATTAAGTAATACCTTCAGAATATCCAGCTTGTCTTTCAGCATAGTCATTGGCAGCTCAATCCTCCTGAAGAGCTGTCGTGACCACAGTATTTTACCCGCAATCTACAAGATGGAAAAGACCATACATTTAGTGGATGCAGAAGAGTAAATAACAAAGAAAGAAAAAAAGAAAGAAAGAAAGAAAGAAAGAAAGAAAGAAAGAAAGAAAGAAAGAAAGAAAGAAAGAAAGAAAGAAAGAAAGAAAGAAAGAAAAAGAACTACTCATCTACATACAGTATTTAAAATGTGTTTTGCATAAATACATAACTACTTTGTTCATGCTGCTGGCAAGTAAGTGTGTGTGTGTGTGTGTGTGTGTGTGTGTGTGTGTGTGTGTGTGTGTGTGTGTGTGTGTGTGTGTGTGTGTGTGTGTGTGTGTGCGCATTTATTTGTTTATTTATATCAATATGCATCACAATACATGCTCACACTGTAGTGCCAATTAATGATACATCAGAAGACATCACATCAGCAACATATACAGTGTCACTAAAGGCCATATGTAATGTAGGCTATACTGTATGTATAATATGCATACCATCATACCATACTGGCACAGAAATAATTAATGATACATCAGTACGTTCATGTACAGTCCCAGGAAAAAGTTTGTACACCCTTTGAAATTTCTTAGATTTTTGTCAAAATTGATCATAAAACATGGTCGGATCTTCCCGGAAATCTCAAGAGGGAACAATCAGAGTCTGCTTTAATTAATTCCACCCAAACATTTACATGTTATCATATTTTTATTGGTCATAAGGCCATAATGTTCACAGGAGAGCAGGGCATAAGTAAGTACACCCTTGCATTAAGTAGGTTTTAACCCTCAGTTAGTTGCAATATCATCAACCAGACTTGTCCTGTAGTTGCAGATCAGATTAACAAAACAATCTGTTTGTATCTTGTCTCCCTCTTCTTTAGAGAACTGCCTCTCGTCAGCAAGGTTTGTGGGATGTCTGGAGTGCATAGCTTTCTTGACTTCATGCAATTTAATCTCAATTTTTTTTTGTCAGGGCTTTGACTGGGCTTTTTCAGAATGTGTATTTCATTATTATGAAGACATTCTAAAGTCGATTTGCTTCTAAAGTATGGGTTGTTGTCACATTTCAGGACCCATACTCTTGTGTGCTTCAACTGTGTGACAGACTTCCTCACGTTTTTTTCTGTAAAATATCACAATAAACTTGAGTTCATTGTTCCACTGATAATAGCAAACTGTCAAGGGCCTGAGGCAGCAAGGTAGCCGCATATAATGATGCTCCCGCCACCATACTCAGAAGAGGAGATGTAACCAGAATAGCTAAAAATGGGATTCATTCTACCATTCTAAAATGAATGGGGTTTCTGTCCAAAAAAATATTGCTGCACCTTTGAGGTTTGCGAAAAAGCATTTATATGCTTCATAGAATTACTGCAAAATATTCTGTAGACCAACGTTGAAACCAAAGTTGAATTGTTCAGGGGAACACACAATGTCATGTTTGGAGGAGAACTGGAGAACCACACCTTCAACAAAACATCATCTCCGCCTTTGAGTATGGTGGCGGGAGCATCATTATATGCGGCTACCTTGCTGCCTCAGGCCCTTTTGAGTTTGCTATCATCAGTGGAACAATGAACTCAGAAGTTTATCGAGATATTTTACAGAAAAAAAGCGATGTAGTCTGTCACACAGTTGAAGCACACAAGAGGATGGGTGCTGAAATGTGACAACAACCCATACTTTAGAAGCAAATCGACTTTAGAATGGCTTCATAATAATGAAATACACATTCTGGAATAGCCCAGTCAAAGCCCTGACAAAAAACAATTGAGATTATATGGCATCACGTCAAGAAAGCTATGCACTCCAGACATCCCACAAACCTTGCTGACGAGAGGCAGTTTTCTAAAGAAGAGGGAGACCAGATACATCCAGATTGTTTTGTTAATCTGATCTGCAACTCCAGGAAAGATCTGGTTGAGGTTATTGCGACTAATTTAGGGTTAAAATCTATTGAATGCAAGGGTGTACTTACTTATGCCTTGCTGTCCTGTGAATGTTTTTATCTTATGGCCAATGAAAATATGAAAACTTGTAAATGTTTGGGTTGAATTAATTAAAGCAGACTCTGGTTGTTCCTTCTTGCGATTTCCGGGAAGATCAGACCATGTTTTATGACCAATTTTGACAGAAAGGTAAGAAATGTCAAAGGGTGTACAAACTTTTTCCTGGGACTGTATATATTATACAGTATACTGTGTCATTGAAGATCATACAGTACATATGATTACTCACCGTGGCCATGTTTCAAGCATATACTGTGTGTGTATAATTGTTTCCACTTTCTTTGCTCATTGCTTATTGC
This sequence comes from Engraulis encrasicolus, assembly GCF_034702125.1. NCBI lineage: Eukaryota > Metazoa > Chordata > Actinopteri > Clupeiformes > Engraulidae > Engraulis > Engraulis encrasicolus. The sequence continues at coordinate 21,755,677 of NC_085865.1, read as the reverse complement.
TGTTTTTATTTATTTCCTTCATTTCTCTTCACCAAAGCACTTTGAGTCAAATACTAGTGTATTAAATGCCCTAAAGAGATAAATGTTACTTCACTAGACTGCATATCACATCAGCACTATACAGTATATCCCCTGTGTCATTGCAGACCATTACGGTATGTGAGGACTCACGGTGGGCATGTTTCGAGCGATGGGGGGGCCGTCACTCTGCTTCTGGTACAGCCTCCTGACTTGCTCCAGTTCCTGGCCGTAGCGCTGGAGAACAAACATGTATTTCTGCGACAGATCCAACTGCTTCCCAAAGCCTTTCTCAAACTTCGCCAGCAGATCAAGCATACGCTCTGCCTTCAAAAGGACAAAAAATGAACACACACACACAGACACACAGACACACAGACACACAGACACACACACACACACACACACACACACACACACACACACACACACACACACACACACACACACACACACACACACACACACACACACACACACACATACACACACACACACACACACACACACACAATCCCTTCATCATTTTTCAGGCCTGCTGAGGATATGGGCTTACATAAAGAAAACAGTTAGGAAGTGAAACTCTTACTGAAAGGTTTTTCTCGAACCAGGCGTCCAGCAGGGCCTGCAGGGACTGGAACAATCCCTGTATTTGATGCTTGAAGTCAGCATAGTCGTTTTCAAACTGGTGACAAGGACAAGGAAAGAAACAATGGAGGAGATCTAACTGGCTCTGCTGCACAAAAAATTTGCAGACCGACAGAAGTAATCTGAATTGAAGACAGTGACGAGTCTCTGCTGTATTCTCAGGCCCATCAGTGGTTGTGCAATAAAAAAATAAACAGTATAAAAATGAACATTCAGTACCCAGTCCAAGTCTGCTTTTATAAGAAGCAGATCCCCCCTCCAATTAAAATAAAACTTCAGACTTTTGTGCACCACTCATGTCAAGATTCTCCAGAGAAGGGAGTACCCTTTTTCCACTTCGCTACAGCACCCTTGGCTTTTATGAGCTGCAGTATTTTCACACTGCGAAGTTCACCTCTAATTTGCGATGGTCCAGCACATTGTAGGTCTTGGACTTGATGGTGGTCAGGATGGTCTGGAAGCGCAGGTAGATCTTCTCGGTGCCCTCCACCTTGATGTGCTGTAGAGAGGCGAGCTCCTCCAGGGTCCGGGCCACGTCCGCTATCTTCTCCAGACGTCGGCAGAACGTGTCGAACTTCCCAAAGATGTAGTTTTCACTGACAGAGCAGATTGATGTGCGAGACAGACTTTGTTTATGCAGTGTGATGGACAATTTTTATTTGTGCTGTGAACTTCCCAAAGATGATAGTTCTCGCTACAGGATCGAGGTGTGGGACTTGTTTAGAAATGCAGTGTAAGGATTCTGTTTGTTTTTAAATCTGATGTTCATTTATCATGCCTAGATTTTGCATTCATGAATGATGAATTCTGTAACTGCATTCGAAAGAGGGTGTCTGTGAGAAGATTGATAAATATATACTGTATTTACATAGTATCATACATTTCTATGTAAATCAATGCTATGTTTCATAAATAATATTCTTAATTACAGTAATATCATGTCACAGAGACACTAAATCCAGTCTAGATTTCAGGATGTAGACGATTCAGGGAAGATGACAGGGTTATATTAATCAAGGAAAATGTTCACTTTCTTCTCCTAATGTGAAAATGTTTTTTTACAGCGCTGTATGATTAATCTTCATAGCACTTTCTTGTGCGCAAACTCATTTGAACCAAGTTCAAGTTCAAAGGTCAACTGTTGTTGAAAAGTACTCTAAGAATAAACTGCCACTGTCATTGTCATTGTCGCAGGCCTTGTTTGTGTTGTGTTGCACCTGAATTCAAACTGCCTGTTGTGTGGGTTCTCCCTCAGCTTCTCGCGCACCCTCTGGAAGCACTGCTGGTACTCCTGATTCAGCCGGAAGCACTCGCTGATCCTCCTCAGCAGCTCCTTCCTATAAACACAATACAGCCACAGCGGTTCAACAGACATTAGCATTCACACAATGCAATGCAATGACAAATAAAAGAAGAACACTGTGAGGGGGCAGTTTCTGGGAACGGGCAAGATACTAAGTGTTGTTCATTATTGTTCGCCTGGCACATCGTTTAATAAGGGAAATGGCCACGTCTATCAAGAGGAAGAGAAAAGAAAACAAACACGAATGAATGGGAATGAAGACTGAATTCTCTCTGCTGGCTTTTGAGTGCTCTGTATATAGGCGGTTGAGCGCAGTGTATGGGCCGGTTTCATGGGTGCATGATAACAAATTGCAATTGTGTCGAGAGGGTGCAAACCCCCCCATTCAAATGAATCTCAACAACACAACCATGAAAGTTGCTGAGTGGAGTAAGTCATCCACTATTGGTTGCCTGTGCTGAATGGAGCCCCACTTCACAGCCCACACAGATGACAAAAGGGCCAGGCTTTATTTAAACCAAACAATCGCGGCGGAAATTAAAGAGCAGAAGCATCGTGCTGCAATTGTGTGAATAAAAATGCCCACCTTGAGCAATAACACTTGGAGTGAGGAAATGTGTTGCTGCGCTTTACTGCGCAATGAAATCAACATAGATGTCATTCATTCCACAAAAATGCATGTCCTTGGCAACTCTATTACCTTCTGTGCACCACAGTATTCTGGGTGCAAAGGAAAGGCCATGCAGTGGCAATACAACTCTGTCAGTGAGTGAGTGAGTGAGTGAGTGAGTGAGTGAGTGAGTGAGTGAGTGAGTGAGTGAGTGAGTGAGTGAGTGAGTGAGTGAGTGAGTGAGTGGCTGACATACGGTGAGTGAGTGAGTGAGTGAGTGAGTGAGTGAGTGAGTGAGTGAGTGAGTGAGTGAGTGAGTGAGTGAGTGAGTGAGTGAGTGAGTGAGTGAGTGAGTGAGTGAGTGAGTGAGTGAGTGAGTGAGTGAGTGAGTGAGTGAGTGAGTGAGTGAGTGAGTGAGTGAGTGTGTGAGTAAACAAAAGTGGGAGTGAGTGAGTCGACGGACAAACCCATCAAGCAGTTCCCTCAGACCCTACCTGTCCTGGTCCCAGATCTTGGCGGCTCCTTGGCCGAGGTAGGCCTTGCTGGTGGTGACCATCTGATTGGTGATTTTAACGAAGAGCGACGTCATGTGCTCCGAGGTGTTGTAGTAGTGCGACACACTGTGGATCATCCTGATGCTATTGATCAGGTTGGGGATGTGCTCCAGCATGCTGGTCTGGAGAACACATAATGACAAAATGACAAAATATAATGACAAAACCTAAATGGCATCTCTGGGCATACTGTGTTTATATGGTAGCCAGGCAAGCCAGACTAAATGTGAAATTAAATATGAATATTTAGTCTGGCCCCGATCAATGAGACATCAGAAAATTGTAGTTGGGAACAACCCGTTGTTTTTCAAACCGTGTCTAACCCTAACTCTAACCCTATAGGCTAACGCTCTGACCAAAACTCTGCCGATTGCATCCAAAGATTAAAAACAAATCTCCTGCGTTGTGATTGGTACGCCAGTTTCAGGGCCTGGGGCATAGTCGGAGGCTAGACCCACTCGCAGGCAAAAATAATTTTGGCCGCTGGCGGATGGGGCTAGTTTACTAGGCTATTTTATATGGTGTTATATGTTAGAAATTGATGGCATGTAATCAGAACATGTCACAACACAGTCACAACACAGTGTGACAATAGCAGTGTCAATACAGTGTCAACACAATCACAACACAGTGTGACAATAGCAGTGTCACCAGAATGCCTAATCGAACAGCTTGTGAAATCAAAAACAATTGTGTTTCATTTCAAGATCAAAAACACTGCACAGTAACTTACTGGAGTACACTTTCCAAGAGGCTTGAAGAATTTCTCCAGCGTGTAAAGATACTTGACATTGTCCTTTGCCTCGTTAGATACAAGAGTAATGTTTCCATCCTTCAATAAAGAGAAGAGTAAGAGCTTCAACATGGCACCCAGAATCACCACAAAGGACCAGATATGCAGATTTGAAATAACGAAAATATGACAACTTAATGGTTTCAGCAGATTGTCAGAGGTTATTAGCGAATCCATAGCAACATCACATCAGCGTTTACTTTATAACTTTGTAACTACTTTGTAATTCCTACAATACAGATTCTGAACAATCAAACTGCAAAACAGAAACGATATAATAACGATATATTTATAACCAGGGCTAGTACTCGAGTATGGACTGCATTCGCATCCGGGTCAAGTCCGTTTTTCTATAGACTTGGACTTGAGTTGGACTCGCTAGCAGATGGACTCGGACAGTGGTCTTGCTAGGTATCGCTTTTGGAGTCACCCGAGTCTTTTATTTAGAAAGCTGGCCATCATATATTGTAAAGTGGAGCTTTAATCCAATGACATTCTTGTTTATCTTCACTTGCATGGCTTAATAATTTACCTTCAAACATTCAAATTATTGTCATTCATAATTTTCATAGATTTACACAGACCAACGTGTGACTCAGACTTGGACTCCAATCTTTTTGAACTTGTTCTTCTCTCAGACTTAGTCCTGGTCTTGGACTAGTCTTAGAACTCTACAAAGGCGGACTTGACTACAGCCCTGTTTATAACTACTGTATATACTGTACGTATTTGTAAGAATAAAATAAAGGGCTGACCAGCTCCTTCCACCTCCTGAGGGTTTTGGACTTGGCCACCTGCAGTAGACCCAGGACCCTCTTCACCTCTGGCTTCTTAATCTCGTCCAGGAGGCTAGGAGAGACCAACCACACAACCAAAATCACATCGTACACGAAAGGCTTTTCTTGCTCTATACAAGGCCACAGGGAATACGGCACATATACCAAAGCCACATGTCGGTCACAAAAGTCAGGGATTTTTTACGCTTCATTTCATTTAAATTTAATTAAAGTTCATTCTAATTTAATTAAATTTCGTTTTAATTCACTTGGAAGTCGCGAGGATGGGAAGAAAAAAACATACTGGCAGCAAAAACAAATTAATAGATAAATAAAAAATAACGAGTGTCACACAGTCACAAAGTTCAATGTTACTCGCCCCATGAAACACTACAGAAAGACATTTCTATGTAAAGAGAGAGGTATTGGCATAAAGGACCTGAAGCTTCCAGGGTTATTCACTCCCCTATGACCCCTCTTCCACAGCAGTGTATTAAATAAACTATCACTGCAACTACATATGACAGAGATGCCTGGAGACTTCTAGTGGATGGCTGCTACTAGCTACTACTGTACGTAGTAATTACTGAGGACACTGATATTATAATGATAATAATAATAATAATAATAATAATAATAATAATAATAATAATAATTCCTAGCTCCTGAGCTCTTCTTATTCTCTTTTTCTCATTGTCACAGTCTTTTCACTGTCTTACCTCTATACCTTATTTTAGTTAGCTGGCTCTTTTTGGTCTCTCTCTCTCTCTCTCTCTCTCTCTCTCTCTCTCTCTCTCTCTCTCTCTCTCTCTCTCTCTCTCTCTCTCTCTCTCTCTCTCTCTCTCTCTCTCTCTCTCTCTCTCTCTCTCTCTCTCTCTCTCTCTCTCTCTCTCTCTCTCTCTCTCTCTCTCTCTCTCCTTTGTGTTCTTCCAGTTGCATTTTGTGTGGGGTGGGGGGTTGGCTGGGATTGTTTTGTTGTTCCTTATGTATAAAACTTAAACAAAATACGAAGGAATATGTGGTATATTGAAATATTGTAAAATGTCTATTTCCTTCAATAAACATTATTCTTAAAAATAAATAAATAATAACTAGATTGCATTCTCACAGAAAATGCTGGAAGCGGGCTTGCCTTTTGGGGCAGAGATGAAACAAAGTACTATTGAGAAAACAAAGCTAAAAGAAATCTTGGAAAAACTCCATCCACCCAGTCAGAAGTTATGGGCCAAACAATTCAGCCATCTTGGATTCAGCCATCTTGAAAGTGTTGTAGCTCTGCGTTTTGGGGATATACTAAATGACATACATGGTATTTCAAGTTGGCTAAGGAACACTGCATATGATATAATTTTGAAAATCAACATGGCTTCGAGCGGGATTCGAACTCACAACCTCCATATCTGTAATCCAACCCCTTTGCCATTGATATTAAATGACATACAATACATGATATTTGAAGTTGGCTAAGGAACCAGTGATGCGCGGGTCGACGAAAAAACAAGACACACCCGACCGCTTTTTCCCCTTGTCCGCCCGCTTGCCCTGCCCGCAAGAAATATTCATGAAAAATATTGACCCGGCCCGCTTCCCGACCCGCCTTTGAAAATAGTAGCCGTGCGTCTTTATGAACACCCTAGCGTCATTGGCAAAGCACAATCACGTCAAAAGGTCTTAAAAAAGGAATTTGCGTCAAAAACAAGACAGCTGTGCATTTCAACAGGACATGTTGGATTTTTGAACCGAGGCCATGCAATGAGGACTGCCGACTGTCACCTGTTTATTTCGGTAACATCGTCGTTTGGATACATGGAGAAAATTAATCTGTAGGTTGGTGAGCAGACGGAGCCAGCCGTCAAGTGGATTGCCTCGTAGTCATGGTACGACACAGGAAATGAAAACAAACTCTGTAAGCAACACATGAGTGCGAAACCATTACAATTGTATAAGAGAATATGTAGGCTATATCCATCACTGCACTGTTTAGAGAGCACCCTCTGTGTTCTTCAAAATGCACTCAATGGTTGCACCTGCTGCACCAGTTGCGCGCAGAAGATATTCGGCCGACGCAGGAGCCTTAAGTCTCCTGCAGAGCGCGTGGCACCATCATAGTTATTCAGCCATATAAACTTTGATCTATTTCGCAAAAAATGTCCCTGTCTGCTAAAGTAAACTATAGCCTATTGGCTAGCCTGTAGCCTACTTTAAAATTCGGCATCATTTCAAAGGTCCTGACCGACCGCACCCGACCCGAATTTCATTAAAAATAATATTTCATAACCCGTGCCTGCGGTCGACCGCAGTTAATTGCAAGCGCCCGCTGCTTTCGGGTCAGCCCGCGCATCACTGTAAGGAACACTGCATATGATATCATTTTGAAAATCAACATGGCTTCGACTGGGGTTCGAACCCCCAACCTCCATATCCCTAATTCAGCACATTTGCCATTCATACTAAATGACATACATGGCATTTTAAGTTGGCCAAGGAACACTGCATATGATATAATTTTGAAAATCAACATGGCTTTGACTGGGATTCGAACCCCCAACCTCCATATCTATAATTCAGCACATTTGCCATGCATACTAAATGACATACATGGCATTTTAAGTTGGCCAAGGAACACTGCATATGATATCATTTTGAAAATCAACATGGCTTCGACTGGGGTTCGAACCCCCAACCTCCATATCCCTAATTCAGCACATTTGCCATTCATACTAAATGACATACATGGCATTTAAGTTGGCCAAGGAACACTGCATATGATATCCATTTTGAAAATCAACATGGCTTTGACTGGGATTCGAACCCCCAACCTCCATATCTATAATTCAGCACATTTGCCATGCATACTAAATGACATACATGGCATTTTAAGTTGGCCAAGGAACACTGCATATGATATCATTTTGAAAATCAACATGGCTTCGACTGGGGTTCGAACCCCCAACCTCCATATCCCTAATTCAGCACATTTGCCATTCATACTAAATGACATACATGGCATTTTAAATTGGCCAAGGAACACTGCATATGATATCATTTTGCAAATCAACATGGCTTCGACTGGGGTTCGAACCCCCAACCTCCATATCTGTAATTCAGCACATTTGCCATTCATACTAAATGACATGCATGGCATTTTAAGTTGGCCAAGGAACACTGCATATGATATAATTTTGAAAATCAACATGGCTTCGACTGGGGTTCGAACCCCCAACCTCAATATCTGTAATTCAGCACATTTGCCATCCATACTAAATGACATACATGACATTTTAAGTTGGCCAAGGAACACTGCATATGATATAATTTTGAAAATCAACATGGCTTCAGGTGGGATTCGAATCCTCAACCTCCATATCTCTAAAGCAGCATGCATTACCACTAAGCCAAGCAGCTGGCTGTCATGAACAGTCCAGCAAGACTATTATTACTTTGCATTGTAGAGCTGAACAATAGACTTCTAGAATGGTTACTCGCACCTGCTCGTTAAGAATAGAATCTTGAGACAGTGACAGTTGAAATGGAACCCTTCATTGGCTGCACCTGTTGTGATTGACTGAAAGACAGTTAGTATTGAGCTCTAAACAGGGAAGAGAATGAGAATGAGTTTTTTGTCTTTACAAAATCGTTGTAAAAAAACTAAAAGGAGTTGGCACGTGTCCTTTTCACAGATCGGAGTCATGCTTGTGATCTCTCTAACAGTCTTTGAATGAAGTTTATAGGTTAAATTGTTCAGGCACAAATGGACCTCCGTGTGGGACATGCGCTGATCTCTTGAAAAATGCACTTTTGGAAAGAATGGGATTCTCCATAGACCCAGGCCTGTCGTTTTTTACAAACCTGCCATTTAAAAAGTATTGACAATTTGGAGACATCCCATAGAGCTCGCTAACAACGCGTCAACTAAACTTCTAGGTGAAAGTGTTGATGTTTTATGACCGAAAAAGCCTCCTACACTCTAATCTCTAGAGTGGCGGAACTTTGGTTCATGAAGGTTCCACCATGGTTTTCAATGGGGACCCAGGCTTTCACAAAATCGCCAAAAACGGGAAAACGACAAGAGACACGGAGAAGCCTATAACTATACGCGATCTCCAAGCCGAGCCGGTCGTTTTAGTGTTTGAACGGTGTCTCTATCTTTAAAGGCCTAGGAGGAGATCCATTTTCTATTTTTGCTGCCCTGCACAAGACCAATAATAAAACAGGACTTAGAGATGACTATAATCGGGCCTTGCTCTGCAAGGGCCATGCTCTGCATGGTCCTTGCTCCGCAAGCCCGCTTAATAATAACAGCGAGAAGAAGAAAAAGATTATGATGATGATGATAATGAGGAAGATGTGGAGAAATGAGAACAGTCTTGGATTTTCTGCCCTGTGTGGGAACACAGAATGTGGGCGTAGAGGAACTGACAGGGTAAGCTGTGTGGGAACACATGGTTTGGCGTGTGGATGGACAGTTGAAGCGCGGCACCTGTTGAACGTTGTCATGCGGCTCTTCCAGTACTCGAGCTCGGCTGCGGGGCCGATGTCATCCGCCTCCTTCCTCATCTGCTCGCTTTCCGTCAGCACCAGCTCGATCTGACGAGCCCAGTGCAGCAGCACCACCTCCAGCCTCTCAACCAGCTCGGCATTACTAGCTGAGATAGGAGAAAGAAGAGGAGTACAATAGAGGGAATGAGATAAGATTGAGGATGAGATGAGATACAATGAGATGAAATGACATGACATGAGATGAGACGAGACGAGACGAGACAAGACGAGACGAGATGAAGATGACAGAGGAGATGTAGAAAAAGATGAGGAGTTACAGAAGAAGGAAAAACATGTTGATGTAGATGGTAAACACTAATACCACTTTATTGATACACACTAACTATGCAACTGTTTTACACATGACCAGGTAAACGCTATGAACTTATAGATGCAGACAGGCAAGACAAGACCCATATAACCAAAGATGTACCATAGATGCTCTCTCTTTCTGAGGCCAGGTGTGCTGCATTTAAAAATGACAGCACTGTTATGATTCATGAGTTTTTACAAAAGTGCATGAAGGTCACAAATAATGTATTACATCTGTTTGGCCTAGTTTATTACTGCATAACTGAGAGCAGTGGGTGGAGTTTAAATTCATTACAAATTCCAACTGTTTTGTTACCCCGTGTTTTTTTATATATACATTTTGGAAATGTTATTATTTATCAGACAGGACAGTGGATGATGACAGGAAACGAGATGGGAGAGAGAGATGGGGAAGGATCAGAAAATGACCCAGGCCGAGAATCGAACCCGAGTCACCCGCAAAGCAGTCCGGTGCCCAGGCCGTTAGAGCCATGACTGGGCCATGTTACCCTGTGTAAAAAAAAGTTAATAACAACAAAAAATCATTACTAATCATTACTGATCCGGACCTGCAGCCGTGTAGTCGGCGGGTTCGCGGAGGTTGCTGAGGTTGGGTGCTGCGTCCATCTCGCTCAGCTGGAACCTGGCCTCCATGTTGTGGCGGGCTGACGAGAGGCTGCCCACGAAGCGGTCGACGGAGATCAGGAAGTCCTGGATGTGGACGTTCTCCTGGCCGTCATTTATGGCCCCCCAGTCCTGTGGAATACAAATACAGTAGAGATACATTAGAATATATTTTTTACCTATATTTTTGACAGGACAGTGGAGGAGAGACAGGTTATGAGTGGGTAGAGAGAGAGAGACAGGGAAGGATCGGCAACCCAGTGCCCTACCGTTAGGCCACAGCTGGGCCGGCCTGTCAGTATTTTGCCCTGCGTCCCTGTCTGCAATTGTCCCCCCAGAGTGCTTTTATACCCCAAAAACAAACTTTTAAAATATTTATGCATGCCTGATGCATAAGTATGACAAATGCAGTACCTGATGAAGATAAAGGATCAAAACATTGCACATTTTTAAAAAAAAGGATAAGGTCTATTTTTGCACGAGTTATGAAGTTATTTTTGCAGTGTCCACTGTCAGACACTACTGTATATTGTCTATTGCAAGTATTGTACGTATGTGTGCAATACTTTGGATGTGTACCACAATGGCTACTTTATTTATTCAAAAAATGGGAAGCAGCATATACACTCACAGGCCTCTATATTAGGAACACCTGTTACTAATGTTCATTGAGGCAAATTTCTGATCAGCCAATCACATAGTGGCAACTCAATGCATTTGTGCATGTAGACATAGTCGAGATGATCTGATGCAGTTCAAACCGAGCATCATAATGGGGAAGAAAGGGCTTGATTTGAGTATTTCAGAAAATACTGATCTACTGGGATATTCACACACAACCATCTCTTTACAAAGAATGGAATGAAAAAGAAAAAAAATGCAATGAGCAGCGATTCTGTGGGCAAAAATGACTTGTTGATGATGGCAGAGGTCACCGGAAAATGGCCAGACTGGTTTGAGCAGATAAAAAGGCAACATTAAGTCAAATAATCACTCACTCGTTACAACCCAGGTATGCATAAGAGAATCCCTGATTACACAGCACATCAAATCTTGAGGCAAATGGGCTCTAGCAGCACAAAACCACATTTGGTGCAATTCCTGACAGCTAAGAACAGGAAAATGAAGCAACAATGTGGACAGACTCACCATAAACGACACTAGAAGATCGGAAAAATGTTGCAACACTCAGGTGGAATGGTCAGAATTTGCCGTCAACAACATGAAAACATGGGTCAACCCTGCCTTACATCAACGTTTCAGGCTGGGGATATAATGACACAAGGATATTTTTTTAGCACAATTTGGGCCAATTAGTACCAATTTATCTTTGTTGGAATGCCACAGTCTACCCGAGTATTGTTGCAGGCAGTTCAGGCAGTTCTGAAGGCAAAAGGCGTCCAACCCAGCACTTGAGGGATGTTACTAATGAAGTGGCCGGTGAGTGTACAGTACACATATACAGGTACATACATGCAAGTAAGGTTGCAGTCTGGCCCAAGTAGCACTAAACCGTATCTTACCTTAGGACAACTCACTTTTCACATCTTAGCAAGACTGATGTTAACACTTTTCAACTTCATGTCAGCTCTGACTCCTGATTAAAACTTACATACTGAACATAAATTGGAGGGGAAGAGAAGAGAGTCAGAGACTAACAGGTAAATATGCTGAGCAAACACTAACGTCTTTATGTTTTTAAACACCGTGACATTTGTAGAGGCATGTATTACATTTGAGCTCTGGTGCATTATGGGCTAAGTGATGTGTTGGCGTGTCACAACGCTAACCTATAACATCCACTTTGCGAGAGCGTGCTCTCGCTCTCCTGTACTCTGTCTGCTCTTATTCTGTTACGCTCTTCTGCCGGCACGGTTCTGCTCTGCATAATTCTAACCTGATTTGTGTCCTCTGCAGTAAATCGCTTTGGGGGTAAAAGCATGTAGGCCTAATAATGTAAAGCAATGCGCATTTTATGGAAGACACAGGTAATAAATATAGTGTAACCCCACAGTCAATCTTATTTCTTCAAAGTCTGTTTGATGTTTTCCTCCCTATTCTCCACAGAGGAAATGTCACGCCCTGTCTGGGAGTCAATTATCAACTACTCACACACACACACACACACACACACACACACACACACACACACACACACACACACACACACACACACACACACACACACACACACACACACACACACACACACACACACAC
>NC_085865.1:21725780-21738280 GCF_034702125.1 Engraulis encrasicolus | reverse complement strand
AGACGGGGACGTGGTGTTGTTAGCATGGTTGGTGCTCTTCCCCTTCTGGCCCCCGATTCTTCTGTGGCCACTTACACCTGTCAGTCATGATGAGGAGGAGGAGACAACATCAGCACCACAGGGCATACTCTTCACCTCACTCTTTACACAGTGACTAGAGTACCTCTCTCTACGTATTGATTGATGTGACAGAAGTACGTACTTCACACTGTCTCTCTCTCTCTCCATCTCTCCCTCCCACACTCACACTTACAGTGGCCCCCTGCCTCCCCCACCACACACACACACACCCAGAAACACAGACAGATAGAGAAACAATGTAATTCCGTGGGACACTAAAGGCAGACTCAAGCATTCAACTTGGATGACAATTGACAAATGGGCAGGTAGCCTATCAAACATCAACTGCTTGGTCTGTTATAATCCGATTACTAACTTTTCTACATACAGTATAAAGATGAAAAGAGAAAGACAAAATACTTAATTCCTCCAAGGGACTAATTCAAGTATTGGAAATTAAGGAATGTAACACATCTAAATCTACAGTAAAACCTTTAAAGGCTGCCTACATTGAATTGAGCTTAAAGGATTTCAGTAATGCATGGTAATGCAGTAGTAGGACTACCTGGCTTTATGCTGATCAATGGTGGACGAACTTCAGTGACACTGTGGTCTGTCAGGTTGCCTGTCGGTGCCTCCTCCTTAAAATCTGAAGTCACCTGGTCGCTAATGCCTGGCTCTGCCTCTGCTTTGGGACTGTCACTCCCCTCCCCCTCCGAGGCCACTCCATCCAGCTCTGGTTCTGATCGCTGCTGGGTAGGGGAGTCTTCTACCACCACGCCCCCAGGCATGGTACTCTGATCTGGGACTGGGGTCGAAGGCTGCAGCTCCTCCTCGTCCTTCACTCCTTGGTGCAGGCTCCCGGTCTCAGACATGTTTAATATGCTTCTTTCAGTTTATCACACAGACAGGCCATGAAGACAAGTCCTAGGGAGTTACAGGGATCATGTTAACATCTTCAAACTTTCCTTGATACAGTCTGAACACTTTAACACTACAGTCCTGTGCCCTGCGATCTGACGCTCTTGTTACACGGATCACGTTCCTCTGCCTCATCAAGAAACGTGTGAAGGGATTCTCAAGAGAGTGTGAGCAGAATAAATATGGCAGTTTTAGCAGGATTTGAATGCATGGAAGGCAATAAATTTGAGGCTTAAGTGTATTTGAGAACGCTTCCCAAGGAGCCAGTTAGTGATTAAAAATGGTTAACGACACACTATGTTTCACACATAACTCTAGGTCTCAACTAAATCTTCCTCAACCAAAGTAAAACATTATAAAAAGAGATAGCCTACAAATCACAAGGTGTTCAAAGAGTTAGCTTGTCTTGACAAAGTACTTTGTCATGCTGAAACTAAAGTGTTATCGAAAGCTTTATACAATCTTTCTCACCTTGGATTCCTCTGTAGCCCCCCACAAGTGTGAGTACCACAAACTCAGTCAGGAGCAGATCACACACTCTCTCTCTCTCACTCTCACCACACACTCAGGTTTCCTTGACAAAGTTTGGGTGTTACCATGGTGACTCTTGTACCCTGAGCTTTCTTCTTCCTTCAGCAAATGGAGCCTTAGCTCAGGAAACAATAGGGCTGAGAGCATATCTGGTGATCAGTGAGAAATGTGTTTACAGGTTGTTATGGTGACTTTGGTTTATGTCGGGTTGTCACAATGAACAAACGGGAACTCATATTCTCGATTAAAAAAACAAGCTTAACTTTTTATTTAGTGATCACTCACCTACAAACTCTCATTTTACCTTTTTGCACATAGGCCTACATTGGAATTATCTATTAACTAAGACACAGACTGCAAGAAGTGCCTTGTCCACACAGTAAAAACACACACACACACACACATTCACACATACACAGATGCCATGTTGCAGGTACACAAAGTATTGATCAGGTCCACCAAGTAGGCCTATGGATCCTGAAATCACATTTGAGGGGACAGATTATGGCAAATTATGCAAGATCAGACAGACAGACACAGACACACACACAGACACACACACACAGACACACACACACACACACACACACACACACACACACACACACACACACACACACACACAGAGAGAGAGAGAGAGAGAGAGAGACACACACACACACACACACACACACACACACACACACACACACACACACAGAGAGAGAGAGAGACACACACACACACACACACACACACACACACACACACACACACACACACACACACACACACACACACACACACACACACACACACACACACACACACACACACACACACACAGAGAGAGAGAGAAACACACACACACACACCTCAAATGCAAAATTAAAAATGTATACACTTAGTAGTTGGGACTAAAACTAAAACCAAATATTTGTTGTTATAATTGTGATTATGTGCTTCCATTGGAACAATGCAGCAGCAGATATGCGTGTTAACCCTCTGCTTAACCACAGAAGTAGAGATTCTTTAATCTCTCTACTCTCTCTGGCAGAGGGTTAGGTGGGTTTTTAACATTCTATAAAAAAAATGTGTTCTATAACAATCCAAGATTGTAAAATTTAAAATGTTCTTGTATGGCGCTCAGAATTCTATAGAACTTTCACTGTCCAAATATTCCCGTCACACTGGTGTGACAATACACCCACACAACAGATTGTTTTAGTCGGAATCTTGGGATCTTGGGACTTGGGATCTGTTCAGGGTTGCAACAGAGTTAGGCCTATGGTTAACAGTAATACTCATATTTTTTGTCCTTGGAATGGTCACCTTTTAGGTGTATCTGACTATGACGATCCTCTTGTGTGGAGGGTGGAAAGGTCAGGGGTGCCTCTCAAACTGAAGAGTGCATGACTGGATCATGTTTCATTCCAAGAACATGGTTAGATTTGGGTTTAGATTTAGGTTTAAAACATTATTTATCCCCAAGGGGAAATTTGTGTTCTGGGTTAGGCTACTCTGTATATTTTAAAAAGAGAAATAAAAGTAAATAAAAACAAATAAACAAGGGTGATTATTATGCAGAGTAGTCCAGATTTTCTCTCTGTCCTTAATTGACAAATTATAGGCTACAATTGTAGCCTATGGATCTTGGTCTAAATAGCCCACGAGTCATTTTAGTGAAGAAAATGAGGATTCCAGGCTCTTCTATTAGATGGTTTACCACTACATCTATGAGCCTGCAGCCTAGGCCTACTTAGCCAGGTTATTTGAATAGACTCATGGTTGGGAAGAACAATGTTGTTGTGCGACAGTCATATATGGGCAAGCAGCAAACCACGCACAATATACATGAGTTATCAGTGTTTATCGAGGAGGGGCAAGACACTGGCAGCCAACCCCGTGAGTTTTTTTGTTTGTTTTTTTTTGACCGACAGCGGTTTCCAACAATCAGAGGTTGAGTTGTGCGCACCTAGGTTCGCGCTGTCAGGTTATAAACAACATTTAGAGCTCATGCATTACATCAACTTGTAAATTAGATGACTATTTTAACTGAGAACAAAGGTTATGCCTGCGAAACGGTCGAATAACATAGCCTACGCACAGACAATTTGGTGCACATCCTGGCCTGAAAAAAATGGAGCTAAATTAGGCCTAGGCTACATAGAGACCACGTCGTATAACGTATAACGTTTTCTAATCCATGGTCTGAAATTTTCAGAAGGGTTCTTTTTTAAAGCTCAACATTACATTGTGTTCACGCAGAGTCAAATCCGGAGTCATCTGCAGATGTCCCTCTTCGCCCATTTAGAGCGTAGGCCTACCGGTATTTGAAGTCAACTCACAACAGCAGATGGCGCCACGCTTAGATGTTGCTCAGAGCCTCTGATGTTGCTGTCTGAGAATGAAAAGGAGGCTGGGAATTGCGTCGTCATACCGGAAGTGGGCATAGATTAATGTAGCAAAACAAAAACAACAACCCCATGTGATGCGCTGTTGTGTGTGTCTGTGAATAGGAATACCGTTTATATTTCTTCTTGAAATAAAATTACTGTAATAGAAATGAGCATCCTCTGTGAGGACACTGTAGGCTCTTTGCCAGAATAGTTGTCATCGAAGGAGATTGGTTTGCAACCTTTACAGCTTGCTAGCTTGGAGGCTAAGGAGACAGTTTTCGGAAATCCCCACTCTGATTCATTGGTTTCGATTTTGATATAGAGGCACCTTCCGAACGGTAAAATGGCAGAGCAAAATATTCAGTCTAAACTGGTAAATTTGCTGAAAAACGACAAGATACAACTCTGGAACCCCCCTTACACTACAGAGAATGGAGTTGCACAGGATCAAATGCATGTAAGTAGCAATCAGATTTCTCTTCATTTCTCATTGTCACTGACGTTAAGACATTGTGTGACACATTAACCCCTGTTACATTTCTTACTAAAATTCCTAGGAGCTTGCTGAAAAATATGCCCCAGTGGTGGACGTCCCTGTAGTGGATGTGGAAATAGCTCTGGAAAACATCAGAACACAAGCTGTGCACAAGGGATCTGGAAACAAGCTGTTCAGAGAGACATGTGTCGCCACTTTGGAAATTCTGCTCCCAAAAGATGAGAGAAAGGTCTTACATACATACATACATACATACATACATACATACATACATACATACATACATACATACATACATACATACATACATACATCATCAATACAACAGGATATAGCTTAGCTTTCTCTTCCCTTCTATTCTTGTCAACAGTCATAGGAGTCAGAGTTCTAGGTAGATGTAGGCCTACCTGTAAATGTAAATCGGAGCTTGGGTGGCTCATGTCACTGTTTGTCACATATTTAGTGGTGTGGTCTACGCAAGTCCTGTTCCTGTGGTCCATGCTGTACTGGTTTTCCACAGTCTAGATTTGAAGTAGCCCCTAAAGTCCAGCTGCCGGCACCTTAGCCTTCCTTCTTTAACTACATTGCAATTGTGCACCTTTCCTATGCATAACCTCTGACCAGTCTGATGTTAATGTTTTAGGACAAAAAGAAGAATTACATGGAAACCAGATTAGATGTCAAAGCTCAGGAAATAATGAACAGGTAAAGCTGAATTTTACTGGTATTACACATGAGGAGGCCTCACTTATGTCTTTTGCACTGACGTTTGCTTTTTTTTTCGTTTGGCAGAATAACAAAGGACTCCGGATTGAAGTACATCAAACTAATTTTGAATGGGAAGACATTACTACCTGGTGAGTTATATTTCTGTCATACTTGTACAAAAATCCAAATGTCTGTGTTGTCCTCATAGGGATCTTCTTTTTCACACATGGGTGGGAGACGTGACGCCTTGTTTTTTCGTAACATTGGTTAAAAACCTACAAAACTGTTATTTTTCCTTTAAAAAACAAATGTCAATGAAAGAAGATGTGATGCATTATGTTTCATATTAGTCTTAGATGAGAAGAAACATTTTTGTTAAGATTTATGTAAAGGTTTATATGTCAAATATCCTGCGGTGTGACTGTAACATTAATGAAACCTGGAATATAATATATATATAAATTAACCAACAACATTTTGAATAATGTATGAAGCATTTGGCATGATTGCATAAATATTAACTTTATATTAAGATATGTGAATGTGAAAAAACTCAAGACAGTAATATTAACTACAAGTTCAATTTCGTAACACAAATTGCGTCCTGTGGGGTGACATGTATGTCAATGTTTGTGAACGGGCAGCTGCAAGGCCAACTACAAGGGTCTTAAAGACTGGCTCCTAACCAGTCAGTACCTCAGTTATTGGAGAGTGCTGTGGAAGCTTAAGGTGACTATTAACCTCATATTGCAATGTTTCTGTCACGCAATGCTTAGCTTCATTTTGTGGTGTCCTGTGGCGTGACTGCTCTTATAGAAGGGAAAAAAGTTTTTTATAAATGAAAACACATATTAAGATTAAACACAATATCATTATCAAGTTAGCATGAGCTCAAATGTCAGTCATGTATACAAAAGGATTAAAATGGCCATAATGCAGTGAATTTCCTGTGGTGTGACTTCATTTTCCTGCGGTGTGACATGCCGATGCAATGTGTTGATGCAGGAAATATTTTCTCAAAAATTAGGCAAAATTCCATGCACGGACCACTAAGTGCTTTTTTTCTATTTTTTTCCAATTTTTTCAATCATTTTTTTCAGGAATTGGAAAAACTTTTTTTTTTTGGTGTTGCGCCCTTAAATGTCACCCACCCACATACAATAAATACAGCTATCACCATTACCATTATTTTTATAACTGCTTTTAGAAATACGGGCAGTAGGCCTGGCCTACTGATTATAGAAGAAGGATTGATAAGAGGATATTAACGTGACTACAATGGCACTCCCCTCAGTCATTTGCTCTCTAAAAAGACAGAGAGTAGTATAGGTGCTAGACCTTGGTAGCAATGTCCCCAACGTTGTGCTACTTTTGAGAGCATTGATCAGACATTTTTTTCCCCTTTTTTCTGTACTTTGCGCTCTCCCAGACAAGAGGCTGGACGAACAGAACGTGAAGAACAACAGCAAGGTGATGGTGCTGAAGGTGAGCGAGCCGGAGGGCAAGAAGGCCATGGTGGAGGAGGAGGAGAAGAAACGATCCCAGGACGAGAGCATGCAGCGCACACAGAAGGGCTTCCAGATACTCTCCGAGAGAGGCAAGTCACACATACACAAGGGGAAAAGACGTGTAGCCCCTTAATGCACGCCGTACCTACAGTGACAGTAGGGCTGGGAATCGATTCGATTCCGATCGAGAAGGTCACGATCCAATTCAATCCACGATCTGATCCGATTCGATTCAATATTGATTTTCTGTATTGCTGGGTTGTTATTTCAACCCATTTATGCCTACAATTCTAAGACTGGCTATGAAAACCTAAATATCTCAGCCTTTGATGCCCACACAAACATGAAATAGCAAGGTAGCCTACATGAATGTGGAAGAGAGCTGCAGGATGTGCTTGACAAAAATAGCGCCTATAATCATCTCCAAAAGATCGATCCACAAAGTTGTGAATCGATATCACACTTTTCGAACATGAATCGCGATTGGATCGCGATACGATCTTTTGAACCCAGCCCTAAGTGACACGCTGTAATAGTTATTGAAAAGTTAACTAGCATAGTACTACAATACTATGGCATAACACAGGGTCTTTAGTAATACACTATGACTTAATCATTCCCATTCTGGTAACAGCAAATTTATAACGCTGTGTCTTAATCGGTTAAGTAATAGTGCACATCAGGATGGTGCAACCACAGCTAACTCCACCACACTATTGTATGGATTAAATTTTTTGTTTGTTTGTTTTTAGTGGATTATCTAAAGCAAATTCAATGCAGTACATGTATTACCAAATACTAATTAATTTATGGACATAGCTGTGGTTGTACCACCTGTTGTCTGAGCCCAAAAACATCATTGACCCACAAACCAACAGCACATGCGCAACCCATTTAGTGTATCCATTTTACCCATAGTTACAAGGATAGCGCTATTACTATTTTGCTAGCAGTTGCTAGTGTTAAATCATTCCAAAGGGCCATGGGCAGCCTAACGGGAACTAACTACTTGGAAATTCTGTTGGAGCGTGAAAAACATTGAAATGGATGGGGTTAGTGAGCGGGGTAGCAATGTGGATAAAATGAAGACACTTCATCAATACAGCATCCTGATTTCACAGAACTACTCAAGTGTGAAAATGTGTGTGTGTGTGTGTGTGTGTGTGTGTGTGTGTGTGTGTGTGTGTGTGTGTGTGTGTGTGTGTGTGTGTGTGTGTGTGTGTGTGTGTGTGTGTGTGTGTGTGTGTGTGTGTGTGTGTGTGTGTGTGTGTGTGTGTGTGTGTGAGAGAGAGAGAGAGAGAGAGAGAGAGAGAGAGAAAGCAAAAATCTGGTCAAATTAATGGATGTATTAAGAATAACATTGTCGAAATGTGTGTGTGCATGCGTGTGTGTCATGTATTTCATAAAGCTGTGTTTGTTTGTCTAGATGGCAGTGAGGACCCAACAACCACTCCATTTTTGGAGATTGCTGATCAGAAGGGAAATCCGCTTGTCATCCCTGCTAGTGAAAAAAAGGTGCTTAAAAAATCTGTAAATTCCATTAAAAACATTATTAATCGTCCATCATATGAATCTTTAAATGACATATGAAGAAAGGGTAGTTCATCTGAAACCTTGGGCTAAAAGATACAAAGAAAAAAACAAACATTGGTGAAGTGAACTTTTTCCTTCATCATCGTAAAATATCAGCAAAATAGAACAGCCTGTAATATTAATTTTCATTCTAAATGAATGCCTGTAGGCCAGGCATCACCAACGTGGTGCCCGTGGGCGCCAGGTAGCCCTCCAGGAGCTTCTGAGGTGCCCACACCAAGGATGTTAATAAACAGTGGCGACTATCAGATTTTAGTCACAGTTCATTCTTTTCTTAATTTAAATATGACATTATTTATTCTTTATAACCTACAAGCAAATTATCATTCCATAATAGTGTGATTTGAGTATGATGCCAAGACATCAGTAGAGGATTTTGAACAAATAAGTAGCCCTCGGTAGCCCTTGGTAGCCATCAGATCCAGAGAAGTTGGGGACCCCTGCTGTAGGCTATCTATTAGCAGATGTACCACCTCCTGTGGGTTAGTTTAGCCAGGTTTATCATTTAACCAGGATATTGGAATACCCACTTGCTAAGTTTCTTGTGCTGATCTGATCTGTGTCTCCTATGGGTTGTTGTCAGGCTCTGATCCAGGCCATGGGTTTCCATGAGAAGGGCAGAGCGTTGATGAAACGCAGACAGTACGAGGCTGCACTGTGCCACCTGCTGCATGCAGACGCAGAGTTCAAGTAAGTCTTCTGGTACATTTCTTTCTCTAATTTAGTCTCATGAGGTTAGAGGTAGTGTAATGTGAGGACACTGATGAACTCTAACAAGAGCTGTTAAATTGGTCTTTCATCTGTTGCCACTAGTACGTTGAGATTAAATCAGTGGTGCAAGATTTCTGGCTTTTGACAGGAAACTTGAACTTGAAATAATTTTACCTGTTCTTAAGTCATGTAATATAAGTGTTTATTTTCCTAACTTGAGTCAGCGCATGTGTTAAATTGTGTGTAATAGATACACAGAATAGACTTGACTGCCTGAAACCAGATTTCCCCCCTTCACTGAGGTGTAGTATCCAACAATCAAACCCTATTATATTTCTTTGTAATGTTTTTCCTTACCTGCCGCCAGCCTGTTGTTACCTGGCTATTACCTGACTCAGACTATTTCCTGCCTCATGTTGCTGTAATGCAATACCTGTTCCAGACTTCCAGTGTATCAGTTTGATATGTGTTGCCATGTTACCAAATGTAGATGAATGTTTGCATTATTAAATCAGGAGGAGTGTGTCTGCTTTCTGTGAGTAAGTTTGATGATGCTAAAATAAAGTTAACTTATAGGACCTTTTCAAAAATCTGCTTTATTTGTTTTCCTTCACTTACTTTTACATTAGATCATTTTTTAAACTAAGAGCTTTGTCTCAGAACAGTATTCCCTCAATCGTTATATACAGTATGCAACCGCCAACCAACAGAGGCACAACATCAAATAAAGGGTGCATTCTTGGAATGTCAAAAGCATTTTCTTTGCCAGAATTCTGGTGTTCTGAGTATTGTCTGTGCTGGTCTACCACTTTGAACCACACTTTCTATCACCAAAGAGTACAATTCCTTAATGTTTCCTCCTGTTGTCATTGCATCTCCTCCATTCTCTGTTCCTCAGTAAGTGTGGCTCGACGCTGCTGAACACGGTGGACAACTTTGCGGTGCTGCAGCTGGACGTGGTGTGGTGCTACCGGGCACTGGAGTCCCTCAGCTGCCTGGAGGACAGCAAGCAGCGGTTGCAGAGGGCCGAGGACTGCTTCCTCAAGTGCTACGGGGAGCACCAGCAGAGGCTGCTGCAGATCAAGGTACTTGGCCCTCAGTACTGCAACGCTACCTTTCATGATTTAAAAACCCAACAGAAAATGTGACAGTCCACCCTGGCAGCCTATGGGAATGAAACCCAAGTTACTAGCAGTCAGCAGCTACCGTATCAGAAGATATGGCTATACAAATGAGCAGATATCCAGGGTTTTTTTTTCATTGAGATTTATAGTTTATTTGGAAGCAACAGGATTTCTTGGGATGTGAAAATACATTGATTACCTCAATTTGAACTCAGTGTGTCGAACAGTGCATATGTAACATTTTACAAATTATTTCGACCTAACTAACCCTAACTTAACTAATGCTAGCTTCTGAACCATGACACGGGCAATAAATTGGATTTCATCTACCGTACGAAAAGCTGCGAATTTCAGTTTTTAAACGATCCATGGTATGTCTCCATAGGTCTAACACAAACAATTCTATGGCTTTCCAAAAAAACTGAAAAGTGTGGCATTCAGTGTGTTAAGATCAGGAAGGTTGTTATGCTAAGTTGATCATTTTGTGTGTGTGTGTGTGGTGGGGGGGATCTCTAACACGCATTTTGGGGTAATGCTGTATTTCTCCCTGTGTTGCGTCCCTCAGGGCAGCTCTGGAGGTGAGGATGTGCTGTTCCTGAGGCTCTATCTCCTGCAGGGCATTATCGCATACCTGGACGGCAACGACAGGAAAGCCAAAGACATGTTAAGCAAGGTATTAACCCCCAAGCCACGACCATTCAACCCCTCAAAACCACAGCCATTGTGTCTTGGGAGCTCGAATCACTGTCTGTGGCTTAGCAGACCAGACTGAAGCTGAAACTGATGACGGACCCGAGCGCGCACGTACACACACACACACACACACACACACACACACACACACACACACACACACACACACACACACACACACACACACACACACACACACACACACACACACACACACACACACACACAAACAGTTGTGGATGAAAAGGTGCTGAACCAGCAGTTATGGATTTTGCATGTCAATTTGCATTAGCAGTACACCCTGAAACCAAATTAGATTCTTGACCTTTGACATATTTGACAGGCTCAGATTCTTAAGATAATAATTCTTGGTTTAATTTCCATGTATTGCAACATTGCCACGTTCCTTCTGGCAGTAGGACTACAAATGGAACCACTACCCTTTTAGCTATAATTTGGTGCATTCACATTTTATTTATATAAGATGTGCATTAATGTAAACTATCTTTTCAGCCAGTGGTCCATGACTGCATTGCTGGTGGTCCATGATTTGCTATGCAGTGTAACTACTACAAATATGTATACACACAGTGGGCATATGCAAACCAAGTGTCAAAAGTAAAAGTAAAAGTTAAAAAAAAGAAACACAGTGTCCTTCCAGCATAGGTAACGTATCTGAGTAGACCTGTGTACGAAAAGTAGACGTGTGTACTTGTCTTACAATCAGCTGACTCTGCACTGGTTGGATCAAGGTTATAGTGGGTCCTTGTAGGGTTTGTAGGGTTTTTCAGTAACAACACAGTCTATCTATTCCATTAGTTACAATGGACTAAATGGAGTAACAGCTTTGTTATACCATGTGCTAGTGTTGTAATTATACCACAAATGTACTCCTACTTTTGACACCTCTGATGCAAACCCAGTGGGCCATTGAGGCCCTTGAGACTGCTCATTCTGAATTGTGGTCCCTGGAACAGAACCAGTTGAAAACCCCTACTATATAGCATTTCAAATATGGTAGATTTGTTGTTGTTGTTGTTGTTGTTGTTGAGGCAGCCGTCGCCTTAATGGTTAAGGAGACGGACTTAAGATCAGACGTTTGCAGGTTCAAATCCCACCCTTCCAAGCACTCTAGCTGAGGTGCCCTTGAGTAAGGCACCTAACCCCACACTGGTCTAATGACGGAAACTAATACCCTGTACTTAAAAAATAATAACTATAAGTCGCTGTGGATAAAAGCATCAGCTAGTTACCAACACCAGTAGCAAAAATAACCAATTGTGCTGTTGTGTTTATGTGCCTCATCTCTGGTGTCCTGTGTGTCCTGGCCTGGGCTTGATGTCCCCCAGGTGGAGGACCTGTACAGTCGGCTGCGTCTGGACACGGATAAGCTGGACATGCTGATGGCCATGGGCTTTAGTGGGCAGGAGGCTCGCCTCGGCCTCAGAGCCTGCCACGGAGACGTCAACCGCGCAGCACAGCACATCAGCCAGAGGAGACAGGTACAGGCACTCATCCTACTGCACAGCCACTGTCTGTCTGTCTGTAATAGGGATGACAACAATGATTATAATACAATATATTATATACTGTAGATCAGTTGTACATGTTCAGTCATGGGTAAGCGGTTAGGACGTCAGACTTGTATCCCAAAGGTTGCCGGTTCTACTCCCAACCCGCCAGGTTGGTGGAGGAAGTAATTAGCGGGTGATGAATAAATGCAATTGCATTGTGTGGAGTGCTGTGTCAAAATGACAATAGGAGTTGGAGTTTCCCA
>NC_085865.1:21700780-21720780 GCF_034702125.1 Engraulis encrasicolus | reverse complement strand
AGTTAATCTTAAATCCTGCTACCCGTTTCTACTGTGGTCCTGGGCTCCATGCCTACTGTATTCTGCATACAGCCTATCCTTTCATTCACTTAAATCATCTGCACGATTTAATCTACACATATCATGGTTTTCTTCTGTAGACTATGCCATATTTTATATCATAAACATCTATTTTGACTAACTCTCTTCCTCTACCTGGCCCTTCAGTAGTCCTGCCCTCATCTGGATCATCAGTGGCCTGCTGCGCTGATGCTAGAAAGCATTCCATAGGCTGTGTGATTTAAAAGACGAGCCTTGGGCCAAACCATCTGAAACATGTGGGAGGGATCGATGGGGAATTAGGCCTAGGCCTACATGGTAGAAACTATTTAATCAACTGTGAAACAGCGGGCGGTTGGGCTGCCGTGATGAATTCACACAGACTAATTGATATTAATGTAAGAATAAGACAAGAGACAAAAATAGTTCGGCTAAAATTAGTTCTCCCGGTGGTACACTTCGATGGTTTGGTCCGGGAAAACTCCAAATCACTTTAATTTCCAGCCCGGCTTTGGGTATACTGTATCTTGTGGTGTTTTTGCTTTTCTTTCATGAATCTGTATGCAGACATGGGGATGCACATTCCTATTTTATGTGTGCTTTTGATGTTGACATTTTGTGTACCGGTATTTGTTTTGATGGTGTTGATATTTTCTTGAAGGCATGGCGAGTCTGCACACTGAAGGTATATTGCTGTTTTATATGACTGTGCCGTTTTCATAATGTTTTGTGTATTTTCATGACCTTGTTTGCTTCTCTGGTAGCCTCGGCGAGTCTGGACGCAGACCTGGTGAATGAGGTCCTGGAGGACATCCCTCAGCACGAGGAGGACTACCTGGACGTCTCCCTAGATGAAGAGGGAGAGATCATCACACTCCTCAAGTCCTACCTGGAGAGGACCAGCAGCTCAACCTGCTGAAGACACACCTGTTCTGATGACGCACACCTGGGGGAGTATTCCAAGAACATGGCTAAGTGATGAGTCTGGCTAAGTTAACCTGCAGGAAGTGGTAAATATGATAATAGATAGTCCACAGGTGTCATTTAGTTCTGAAATTACGGATTCCAGGCTCTTCTATTAGATGATTTACCACTGCCTCAAGGTTAACTTAACCTGGATTACTACTTAGCCAGGTTCTTGGAAAACTCCCCTGGTTCTGATGACACACACCTGTGCATTTCAAAAGCACTTAACTGACAGATTGTTTTTCATTTTATTTTTTCGGTTGAAGGTTTCAGGAGACTTGTTTAGTAATAATAAATGATAATAATTAACTAAGGATACTTGAAGGGATTTTGAGGCCATAGATTGATTATTTTGTTCAGGGATTTAAGAAGAGGAGTTTTGTGTTGGTATTGGTTGGGATCATCGATTGCTTTTGTTTTTGTTGTCATCATTGAGTTCATTTGAAAAAAAAACCACAATGCAATATTAAATAATTGCCATACCTAGAGACATTGCTCTCAAGAAAGTTTACATTTGGGCCACAACACTGGCAATATGTGAAGCTGTTGTTGCTGCATCTTTCAAAGATTATGATTATCATACAATATTCATTTAAATTTAAAGATTATTATTGTAAAGTTTAGGAATTTGACTGGTAGGTCAAATATGTCTTTGCTTGTGTAGTTTAGTGATTGACGTTTGCTCATTTAAAATGATGCCATCATTTCAGGTTGCTGTTGTGCCTAAGATTTGAGTTGGTCATTTGTTAATTGTGTTCCCATAACCAGCAATAAACTTGTGTTTGGTTTATTTTAAAACGATTGTGCAGTATATCTTTTCTTCAGTGTATCTTCCTACAAAAGAGACTTTAGTAAGGTTCCAAACAAACACAACTCCACCCTATTACTACACCCCATTTCCCCACCCGTTTCATATTATGACGACGCCCATTTCCCACCCATTCCATATTACGAGCACTCTTTATTTCGTGCTCTCACAGAATTTCCTGTCTGCTAGTTCAGGGCATCGGTGTGCAAGTTAATGGTCACCACTGAAGTCTATGGGCAACCAGAGTGCTGTTGAATGCATCTTAACGCCCGTGTTAACTGGATAATACATGTGTTCGCAGTGTTTGTAAACATGATGTTATGAGGAGGGGCAAGACACTGGCAGCCAACCACATGAGCTAATTTTTTGACCAACAGCGGTTTCCAACAATCAGAGGTTGAGTTGTGCGCAGCCAGGGTCGCGCTGTCAGGGGAAAACAAAAATTGAGAACCCATGCCATGTATACAGCAATGGATAAGGCAGCTTTTCCTCTCCCCTGTTGGCCCCGAAGGACATCGACTTTACCAAACCTGTGTTACTTTTCACTCTGTTAGAGCAGGGGTTCCCAAACTTTACCATGGCACGGCCCCCCATATCGTAGTAGATTCTGGCCAAGGCCCCCCTTACATACAGTAGGTGGTGCCACAGTGTTTTTTCTGCGCACCCCTTTCACAACCGTAATCTACCTGTATGTCTGACAGTCTGAGTAGCTTCCCCATTGGGTTATAAGGATGATGGTGCTAATGTTCTGAGATGGAGTAGATTATGATATGCATGTCTTAACAGGAGGGAATATTGTTTGATTTATTTTTGGTTCATTTTAGTTATTTTATTTATTACATTATTTATTTTGTCTTTCCTGTCACCCCTTTGTGGCTCCCCAGGTGTCCCTGGCCCCCCACTTTGAAAACCCCTGTGTTAGAGCACTGTGAGTTGCAAGACTTTGGCCTGTGCTACAGTTATACTCGCAAGCAAACAGCAATTAACACCGATATTGAATTGATCATTTTTTTTAATAATCAATATCTGTATTGCTTGATAGAATAATTCGATAAAATACAAAAAATCAACAATGTGAGTTGCACATCCTCCAGGACATTAGGGAGTGGAGTCTAGTGGATCTACATCCCACACAGAATGTCTGAATCGTTCTGCTGCATGTTTTTCCTGTCTTTGAATTTGGAATTTCTGAAATCCATTGAATTGTCATCTTGTGTATATGGGGGAGATGAGTTGTTGAGACACAGTCTAACTAGCATTATCATGTGAAAAGCTGTGGCAGTGTATGTATTTTTAAAAAGAAAAAATAGCTGGTGTTCGTTGCACTTTCCCACAGCCAGTACTCAACTCCATCCACACAGTTTGACAGACGCAGCAAAACACCAAGGTGTGATATTATATAAAATACAGATTTGTTTGGGTTTTTTTGGCCATAGATTAGCTCACTTTTATTTTACATTTCTTTGAGGAAGAGAGCAAGAAAGATAGAAGATAGAAGGGGGGTTGTGGGGTGAGAGGTGACAGAGTCTGTTGGTGGAGGGTCGGTCTAAGGGCTCAGGAGACTTGGAGTAAGGGGCAGGGCAGGGGCCGGGGCCGGGGCGAGGTGCTCGGGATTGGGGCTTTAGAAGTAGTTGACGACCCTGCGGATGGACTGGATGTTGGGGTTCTGGGCCTGCCACTCGTTGTGGCTGCAGTAGTTGCCTCTCTCCACGATGTACATGCGGCCACGGAAGTTGGGCTCTTCGTACATCACCCAGCTGCAGAGGAGGAAGGAACACACACACAAGAATATACACATACACACACACACACATACACACACACACAGGTATACACATACATGCACACAGGCAGAGATTTTTTTAAGTTCATGTCATGAAAAGTTGAGTTCATACATTAGAAACCAAAGTGTGTTGCAGCTATGCCTAAAATCACCTATTCAATAAATGAGACCATTTTGGATTACCGGCATGTACTGCTACATTGTGACAGGTCCTATTGTGCCATTTTCTAAGCAAGATCCGAAAAGGAGATCTGGCGAGATCTGATTATCTGTAATTGGCTTTTTTTGTGTCTAAATTGGTTCTATGCACAGCAGCAGATGAAGACAGATACTGGAGTGAAGAAATAGCCCCATCCCAAACACAGTATAAGGCCTCTCTTGCGTTAATTCAACATCTAGAGAGTCAAGCGTAACACTCCTCTTGTTGGTCCGACTCTGTAAAGGTTGAATTAACACTAGAATTTACTGTGAAGTCTTCTGTCTGTGTCTGAGGGGAATCGCATCAACATTTACTGTTGTCGCGTCCTCCAAGTCAGTAGCTGTCAACAGACTTATTTATTACAAGCTTCTCAGCATGATTTACAGTAATGCACTGAGGCATGTTTCACTTCCCACCGCAAATACACAATGATAATTAATTGCCGTGACTGACTGACGAAGGACGTTAATTGGTAATAGGTTGATGATTCGTTTAAGTGCCCTTTACATTTTCTGTCTAATTAAGCTAACAGTAATTGTTGGTAATAAGCGGCATATGTTGTTTTCATCCTCCAGTAATCGGTTGTCCTCATCTGATGTCGATGTAAAGTGTGTTTTAGCAGGATATTATACAGCAGGATAGTGCAGCTGCGTCTCTATTGAAGAGGAAAGGTAATATCCAACACACCAGCAGTGGTCAGTGTTCAGCTGATATTCTGCTCTGCTCTAAATGAGCCTCTGAGGACCAGAGATTATAGCTGACCAAACCAGACCCTTATTGACTTCCCTTTACTGACACTGGCAAAGAAACAGCCTGGTCCTCAAAAAGAGTCTGTTATAGGCCCTACCACAGAAATATGTACAAAAATACTATGATACACTTCCCAGATTTCTGTAATAAGCTCAGGTCTGAGACTGTTATAGCAGTAGGACTCAATAGCAAAGCCTTTTTGAATAGAGTTGATATGACTCAAATTGATCCTCAGGTTAAATTGAATGAACCATATTGAGTTGAACAGAAATCACCAACTCTACTGTCTGCTGCTGTGACATTTTGGTGAATGATGTAATGGCTTATAGCTGTTCTGCTACACGTATGCCTCTGCTCTGTGTGTTGTTGTGGCTGGGGTGTGATGGGCTGTTCTGGAGGTTTGTCAGTCACTCTGTACTTACGCTCCATCACCGTAGACTCTGACGGAGTTGACGCAGGTCTTGGTGAAGCCGCGGCTCTGCAGGAAGGGGCAGTCGCAGCACAGCTCCATGCACTGGCCAGAGTAGTTGCAGCCCTCGAACATCTCAATTCTGTAGTGCTCACCGTGCTGCCAGGGGTAGGGGAAGAGAGGAGGCAAAAAAATGGGTGAGAGAATGTATGTACAGTTGTACAAATGACAATATGAGAATGTGCGTACAAGACCTTTGGTAACTGTATGTAAAATATAGGTATAGATATTTACATATTTGACTTCTTTTCAGACTCTTTTATAGTCAGAGACATATTCTGTGTAACACAACATGATATCTTGAGATTATCAAGTGTAATGTTCCTTAAGCCATAACAACACTTTTCTCTCACACTTTTCCATCTGTTGACAGGTGTGACTTAGACCACCTGTCTGAGGCAAAGAGCTCGTATGTCAGTGGCGGATCTACTCCTTTGGGGGCCCTCGTCAAAATATAGACATGGGGCCCTCTTGAATTACTTTTGCTGGTATTTACCATGCCAGGACTGGCATAACGGGGCCCCTGCAGTGGACGTTTTTGGTGGGGCCCTAGGGAATTGCCTAGTTTGCCTATTGGTAAAACCACCTCTGCAGCCTGTTAGGATTGGTCAACACTGCCGTACTCACCATCCTGATAGGCTTGCAGGAGCCCATGTGATCGTTGTGGGAGTTCCAACGCTGGAACTCGGGGTACTCTCCGCGCTCCAGGATGTACTGCTGGCCCTTGAAGTCGGGGTGGTCATAGCAGATCCAGGCTCCGCTCTCCACACGGATGGAGTTGACGCGGTTCATGAAGCCGCGGTCCTGGAAGTTATCACAGTCGCCATACACCTCCAAGCAGCGGCCAGTGAAGCACTTGCCCTCGTAGAAGCATATCTGGGGGAGAGAGGGGGCGGGGGGGTTAAATTTCTGAAATGTACTCTGTATGAAATGTACTCATATCTGAAGGAGGACACATAGAGTACATGTGAGACACTGAAGAAAGAGCTGTACAACACACACGTTCACTCTTGTAAAACTACACCCAACAGGCACCCAAACACGGACAAAACACAGACATAGAGACAACAGAGGCATACATGACAGTAGGGAAGTTGTTTTGCACCCGTACAACTACCGGTACACACAGCTAGCATGCGAAGTGCAGGTACTGGTTGTGTTTGTGTGATGCGGAGGAGAGGAGAGATGTTAGAGGAGAGATGCTACAGAGGAGAGATGCTGGAGTCAGTGTCAGGTGTAAAGCTATGAGCTGCATATGAATGGAGTGTGCTGTGGGGCCACAGATGCGCTGTGCATTTCAATGCAGCCGCTGAGAAGAAGAAGCAGAGATACTGGATATCTAAAACTTGGTTGTGATTCCAAGCCGTTGTAGTAAATCGAGTGCAAACAGTTTGCTTCTTCGCTTCTATATTTTTCTGCAATCAATTCAATTTCATTACAGCCACTGAGAAGGACCAGAGACTGGGTAGGTTACAAAAAAACGATCTAACTATCTGTCTTTTGCTTTGTTTCGCACTATACTCTGCACTGACCATCCCTGCCTCCAAGCACGCTACTGTGAATGGAAAAATATCGACTTTTTAAAGCAATTTTCCACTGCTCTTCTCATTTTTTGTCTTTGGTCAAAAGAGAAGATGAGAAATTATCCTTTCAGTAGAAAGGCACTCTGTTTAAAGAAAAAAAAATCCATTTGTCCATTTAATTGATTAGGAAATCCCATCTAATCCATTGCCATGAGATTGGACCCCCGACTGCGTACATTGATTTGCGAAGTGTGAAATTGAAAAAGCCTGGCCTTCAGATTACCAGAGGCAGGGAGAGAGGGGACTGTGAGTGTCACAGTGAGCGGGCAGGCTCAGAATACACCACATCACACCACGCCCGAGTTTCTCTTTGGTGACTAATTGCTCGTGCTGTGTGCCCATCAGAGAATGGCACCCACAAGCAATGCCAACACAGTGCCATCCCTATTTTCGTCTCTCTGTCCAAAATCCAGAGCCAACTCAATACAAAGAACACTATGAAAAATTGCCCCCAAAAAACCCAAAAAGGATCAAAAAGAGGATATCATTGACTAGGTTCTGTCATTGTCTTGCCAGCCTTGAAACTTTTTACCTATGTTTTAACTGGAACTGGACAACTCCTCCAAAATACTAATCGAATAATTCCCCCAGTATGTCAGGTTGAGAATCTTTTCAATGAAACATTTTCCCCACTTAATTCTGTCTACAAAAAAATAAAGAAATGAAATAAAAATAATAACTACAGTATACCCTGCCCTGGAAAAGTGATCGGCTCTGGACCCTTTGCTATGATGGGTGCAGTGGTGTGTTTGTGGGAGGGCAGTGAAGCCACTGCATGGGCAGGCCAGCCCTGGGAGCTTACCTTTCCAGAATACTGCGACATTTTCAAACTGGATGTTGTCCAACCTGACCCACAAGTGAAAGTGTGACACTAAAAAAGTTGGACACCCCAATATATATGGCCTGGCTTGTGTGCGGCAGTATCGCGAGGTTTGCCCCACAATGGCCGCACAATGCGGGGCTTAGGGCTTCTGCAAGCTTGACACTTTCCCTTCACACGTTGGCAATGCTGATTCTGGGCTTTGGCTATGGGGGGGCGACTGTGGCAACACAATGGATTTTGCTTGAACGGGGCTTTGTGGTGGGGCTGTTTCGCATATGCTATGGTTCTCTTTAGCACTTGTTGAATGCAATGGCTAGGCAAACCAGTATAGCAGAGAGAGAGAGACAGAGAGAGAGAGAGAGAGAGAGAGAGAGAGAGAGAGAGAGAGAGAGAGAGAGAGAGAGAGAGAGGGAGAGAGAAAGGGAGGGAGGGAGGGAGGGAGAGACAGTAGCTGCACCAGTGGTGAGAGGGCGTTAAGGGTTAGCCTACTGACTTTGTTGCCATAGCAACCAGGTGCCATGTACATGCATGGATGGTACTAGAGAGACAAGAGCTGTAATTGGCCTCCACTTTCCCATGACCTGCCTCTGTTCAGAAGAGCCTCTTGCCCACAAGCCACTCATGTGCAGACTTCTGTATATATGGAGGGCATGATCAACTTGGGAAAGATGTACGTATTTACATCATTATTATGTAAATCATTACATGTATTAGACCACACTCACGGCGGAGGACTCACACTCAAGATGCCAAACTTAAACACAAACTGAGAATGTTGAATCCTTTTGTTCTTCTGCTTGCCAAGACTTTGGTAAAAAAAAAAATTGTGTGTGTGTGTGTGTGTGTGTGTGTGTGTGTGTGTGTGTGTGTGTGTGTGTGTGTGTGTGTGTGTGTGTGTGTGTGTGTGTGTGTGTGTGTGTGTGTGTGTGTGCGTGCGTGCGTGCGTGCGTGCGTGCGTGCGTGTGTGTGTGTGTGTGTGTGTGTGTGTTGTGTGTGGGTGGGTGGGTGTGGGGGGGGTTAACAAGAAAAAGTGAAAAGAGAAAAAATAATTTAAGTATGCCAAAATGTTTCTTTCAACTCACAAAATCTGGTTGAGAGTGACTGTTTGCTGCTCTCTGTCTTCACATTAATTTATTGGTAATGTGTATGTTAATGTCAAATGTCACATTTACATGTCGTTCATTCCAATTAATAATTCATAATTCTATAGTTCCATCAAGTTGCACTTTCATTTACATTGCACTTTCATTTATTTCCAAATTGTGAAGTCAGTGTTCACATGATGTTTTCAAGGCGGAATTAAGTTACTCAGAGTTAAATTGAGTTCACTGTGAATTAAATGGCTAGTGTAAAAGAGGTCAGTGTCACCTAAGGACACCAGGTGTAGACTGTGCAGTTCATTTCAACAGTAATTGAAAACAAAGGAGAGCTGTATTGAAACATAGGCCTACTGGTAGTCCTATACAAATGTATGTATACAATTTACGTAATAGCCTACAATATGCAAATCAACCAGAACATGTTATGTTTCTGTGATAATAATGATGATGATGATGATTGATTGATTGATTGATTGATTGATTGATTGATTGATTGATTGATTAACAACACATCAGTTTTCTCCTTATAGGAGCACTGTTCTTCCTGTGGTCAAAACAAATCCATACATTATTTTCCACTTTTCTCTTTTCTTTTACAAATGATACAAACCCCACCAGAAGACAAAAACACAAGACACACAAAACAAAACAAAACAAAACAAAAGAAGCTCAAAAGAAGAAATGAGAACCTGTCACTCATAGGTTACGTTGGTCCTATGAATACTGCCTTTACCCTATAAATAGAGGGTGAAATAAAACACAAACGGAGAAAGTAGGCCTACATCAGAGCAAGTTAATAAAATAAAGTACATCCAATAAGAAACCAATGATGATGGTTATGATGATTATTATTACTATTATTATTGTTGTTGTTAGTATTATTAATATTATCATTATTACTACTGTATTATTATATACGATTATTATTACTAGTAGTAAATATTTTCACATTGATGACAACATAAGGGATAGCCTATTCATAACACGATTCACACACACACGCACACGCACATGCACACACACACACACACACAAAACAAACAAACAATGGACACAGCCGCAGTATACACTGTAGCCTATCTACACAGTACTCTGAAATGCGTTAAAATATGTTCTACAATGAAGTACCAGTTAGACACATTTGTACTAATAACTGATTTGTTAACTGACACCTTTTTTGCACTCTTCATATTGCTAATATTCATTCACACATGCAAATGAAGTGCGGCCGGTCAATTCTTTCACCCAATAGGAAGCATGTCTACCCAATTTGCCAAAAGGTAATTCAATGCTGCATTGTCTTTCTATAATTGACATTAATCATATTGGACCGGCCCTGCCGTGGCCAACTGGTAGGGCACTTGTCTGCCATGCAGCTGACCCGGGTTCAATTCCCGACCCGGGTCCTTTGCCGACCCCTCCCCGTCTCTCTCCCTATTCGCTTCCTGTTCACCTCTCACTCTGTCCTATCAAATAAATTCAAAAAAGACAAAAAGAAAATATCTTAAAAATAAAAAAATTAATGATATTGGACCGGCTTCACAGGGGAAGTCTGATGAC
The DNA here is from genome assembly GCF_034702125.1 of Engraulis encrasicolus. NCBI lineage: Eukaryota > Metazoa > Chordata > Actinopteri > Clupeiformes > Engraulidae > Engraulis > Engraulis encrasicolus. The sequence goes on along the minus strand of NC_085865.1, from coordinate 21,710,700 downwards.
CTTCTTGTGAGACGTGGTGATTTCACCATTCCACTCAGGGACAGATTATGATTCCGTGGGCCCCTGGGCCAGACAACAAGAAAGGTCCCCCTATAGGTGTTGCTAGTTTAGAAAACGATGTAGGGTTTTAGGCCAGGTGTGAGATTCTATGCTGTTGGGAGGGTGCAGAGTTGTCCCCCAAGAAAATTAGAAAGAACACTGATTAAGAGTGTTATTTTAACGCAATATGAGAATGGAAATACTGTATAAGGGCTAGAGCTTCAGAGCCCTCTTGACTCTTGGGCCTCTCTGGGCATGGTAGAGTAGAGTAGAGTAGAGTAACTTTATTAATCCCCAGGGGGAAATTCAGGTATCCAATAGCTTACATAAATACACAAATAAACAAATGCCCACATGGACATTTCAAGACACAAATAACACAGGAATAGTCAGGGAGGGGAAAATAAAAATAGTAAAGATAAAGAATGTGAAAAAGTAATATGTAAAAAATGTAAAAAATGTAAAAAGGTAATTGTGCAAAAAGACATTCTGTGAGTTGGGATAGACCATGTGCAGAAAACATACTCTGTCAGTTAAGGTAGACAGTCTTAACATGACCAGTGTTGACAGATACATCTATGATATAGTATAGTATAGAAGTAGGCAGTGTACAGAGTATGATAGGGGTGAAAATGTCTCACAATGTTACAGCAAAGTACAGTAGTAGTAGTAGTAGTAGTAGTAGTAGTGGTAGTAAGTGCAGTGCAGTAATCCGTGCCTGAATCCATCCACTCAGTACTCGGCAATTGCCACAATGCCTCATTTGACGGCTGACTTATCTCACCACTTACACCAGTACACTATCTACCAAATTCACCAAAGGAATTTAATGCTATATGGATTTAACATATTTGAATGCTGCCATAGGGGAATTTCCTTCATAACTCTGTGAATGGCTCTGTGACATCAACTCAGAGAGCAAATTTAAAATTATGTGAACAGGCACACATGCGCATGCGCATGCGCATGCACGTGCACACACACACACACACACACACACACACACACACACACACACACACACACACACACACACACACACACACACACACACACACACACACACACACACACACACACACACACACACACACACACACACAAACACACACACACACACACACACACACACACACACACACACACACACACACACACACACACATTCCCCCAATACCTACATGTCGTAAACGCTCGCGAACACAGTGACTTCTCTATTCATATTAGATTCAATTCAGTCTGTGATTGGTTGAGCGGTCCATGTTGGAGACGCTGCAGGCATTAGGTCTTTAGTTTCCAGAGGGCAAACAAACCGACTCCAAGCAGCCCGGTGACCAATAAAGCCCTCTGGAAAGGCCTGCTCTTTTCCACCAGAAGCACACTTGATTGGCAGGAAATGAAATGGATGCACACGAGATCAGACAGAAAGGGGAGAAAAGAATCAATAATAGCACCAATTGCTATAAGGTAAAGATCAATAATTTAGTCAAAAATTATGAATATGGTCAGATACAATACGTTGCATACCTGTTGTTTTTATCGTCTCTGCTTTGGGCCTGGCCTGAGCTTCTGCCTTCTGCACTGTAGGGACTTCAGCAGAGCCGATTCTTGGGTTAGGTGGGGCCCCAAGCGAAAATGGAAAACAATGAAGATTTTAACCAAAATCACCACGACTGTAGTACAGTATGGGCTGTTATTAACTATCTAGGGGCTTGGGGGCCCCAAGTGGCTGCCTGCCTTGCCTGGTGGCAAGATGCGCCTCTGGACCTCAGCTGCCTTCATGGCCAGATCCTCCATCTCAGCCTTCAAGGCCAGATCGGCCATCTCCGCTGCCTTCATGGCTGCTCCACCTGCCTCAATGTGGACAGTGGATTATGTAGGGACATACATCCCAATTTGAGACTCATAATGGAGTATATCTCCAACAGAATTTATTTTCTTGACCTTGATATCACTCTAAATAATAGCGAATTGGAAACTTCTATCTATCGAAAGGAAACCGACAGAAACACCATTCTTCATGCATCCAGCTTCCACCCTGACCATATAATTAACAATATCCCTTATGGTCAGCTTATACGGCTGAAGAGAATTTGAAGCAGTGAGGAAGCCTTTAATGTGAAAGCAAACGACATGGCGCAGCGATTCAGAGAAAGGGGCCATGACCAAGCTGTGATTGACCAGGCTATGGTGAGGGCTTCCCATAAAGCCAAGAGTGAACTGCTAAGCCAGCCTCCTTTGTCTCTGAGTACTCCACTAGCTCTAAGCAAGTGAAGAGAATTGTGAATAAACACTGGAAACTTCTGAAGTGTGACCCTAGTCTTAACCATCTTCCCGACAGGGGCAAAAATATAAAATATTTAGTCGTCAGTTCCTTGTACCAAGAAGCCCCTATGACAAGCTGGCTGACTAACCAACTCTTTGGCAATTACAAGTGTGGCAGGTGTGCACACTGCTCTAATACACACGACACGAAAAACCTTCAACCACCCCCACACAGGCAAGAAGTATAACATCAAACAATGTATTAATTGTCTCTCCACCCATGTTGTGTATATGCTAATATGTCCATGCTTTGTGTATAAAGGCCAAACAAAAAGAAACTTGAAATTAAGAATAGCTGAACATAAAGCTTCTATTATAACAACATGGAGTATGCGATTGCCAGACATTATAGAGACAGAAATTGTAGCTCTGCTTCCACATTGAGATTTGTGGGGATAGAGAGAGTTATGCCTAATCCAAGAGGAGGGGGTATAAAACAACTGCTAAAAAGGGAAGCATATTGGATCCACGCTCTAAATACTGTTGAACCTTATGGACTGAACTAGAAACAGGATTTTAGTGTTTTCTTGTGAATTGATGTGTGAATGATGTAACTTTATGGTATTTTTCTTGCCTTTTTGCACTTAATACTATGAAAAATGATTGTACTGTTATTTTAGATGTTGACAAATTGAATAGCTTGGTGGACTTGTTTACTGTGATGTTTTATTAATGGCCATTTACTGATATTAGGAAGCATTATATTTTGACTAATGATGTGATATTGAATTTTTACCTAAAGTGTTGATTGGAATTTGTTCTACACCTTTCATGTTGGGATGCCCCTGCTTACTGGACAATTGTAAGATGCCTTTACCTGTACAGACTGATTCTGATTCTGTGATGGACCTACTTTACGCACCTGAATGGGGGTGGTGAATATGCACAGACTAGCAACTAATCATGTGATCGATACCTTATTTGTACACCTGGGTAATGCGGGTTGGTAAAGAGCGAACCTGAAGACGCAATAGGCGAAACGCGTTGTTCGCTACAAAAAATGAAGAGAAAAAAAGAACAGTATCCAGTGTGCGGTGTTAATGAACTTTTCATATTGATCACTTTTCCCTGCCTTACACCTGCACCTGGACTATCCTTGAATCCTTGGACAGCTGAAGGGTTGTCCACAAGGACTTTCTTGCACATTTTTAAAAAAGTGATATAGTATTGACTGTGAGTGAAGGGCTTGCCCTCACAAAAGCTGATTTAACCACTGCTTATCATTTCCCCAAAGTGCTGCTAGAATTCTAACCAAAACAAAGAAAAGAGACCATATCACTCCAGTACCTGCTAAGGTCATTACATAGGCTCTTGGGTCTTCAGAGTGTCATCTACCTAATTTGAACATGTCCCAACAGAATCATGTCTTATAAAAAACAGCTTTGCTTTCATCTGCCCTTGGTCAAGGTTTGTTATTTGCTCTATAATTTATTACTTTATTACTACATTACATTACACTTAGCTGACGCTTTCATTTATTCAAAGCGTCTTACAGTTATTATCTTTCAGGGTATTGGTTACATTCCCTGGAGCAATGTGGGGTTAGGTGCCTTGCTCAAGGGCACTTCAGCCAGGGTTGGAAATGTAGGGAGAGGTCAGGGGGGATTCGAACCTCCTTTGAAAGACCAACTCTCTAACCACTAGGCCATGGCTGCCCCATAAAATCCTAAACACCCATAATCTTCCTATACTTTCTATAGTATTTTTTGTCTGTCTTCTCTGTCATTGTGAATGAAAGTTATGTAGGTAAGGTAGGTAGGTAATGTGCTATACAAATCTTGCTATTGCTACAAAACTTCCTTCTACCAAAATGCAATGTAGGCCTATGCATTACATCAGCACAGCCATTCAACTGACCTAATGTGCATCCTTTATAGTGTGACGAAGCTGTTTTATAGGCCCATTTCGTCAATTGTAGATCTAACTGAAATTGATCTCCACGCCAATGACACATAGCCTACCCTTACCAACACATTAAAGCAGGCCTACTGACTTTACAGCAGGCTACATTCAAGAGAGACAGGGGGTACCTCTGTTGTCTTAAACATCATCTTGAAGTACAAGGTAGGTTAAATGTTGTAGTAGACCACCTAACATTAGTAATTTACTGTAGGTTTTGTGTGCAGCTTGTGTGCTTTTTTTTTGCCTTTGGTGAACATGCTAAACATAATAGGGTATGTACGCTACATATTTTGTTGTTGTTCAATTTATAATAGTTTCTCTTTTTTTGGTGGGTGCATCAGACATACAATTGAAGTCTCAGAAACACTAAACACCTGTTTCACTGAAAGAAGTGCGTGCAGTTGGGTCAGTTCATAGTGCCGTGTGTTTTTTTCATTGCAATGAAGACAAATGGGCTACTGTATTTTGAAAGTGTCATCATTGAGCTTTGGCAAAAACTTTATAAAGAAAGGTTAGACCAGGGCCGTCGTTAGGCCTATTTTAGGGGGGCTTTAGCCTACTATTAGCCCCCCCTGAAACGATTTTGCAAAAAAAAAAAAATATATATATATATATATATATATATTTTTTTTTACATTTTTTCAAAAATAAATGCAGTAAAGCACCGAATACGAACCATCAAGAAGGCAAGTTATTTATTGTTTAATGCCATCCTACTGCACAGCAATAAAAGCTGGGTGCACAGCAATGTGTTATGTGGGGGGAAAACAGGTAGAGGATTGTGCTTTGTGACTAAAAACACCTCAATTTTTACTCACAATTCCCTTGTAATAAATCAATTTGACATTGTCTTGAAATTATAGTTGAGCTTTAATATTTGTCTTAGCAGTTTGAAAACACACATGAACTGATTCAAATAGCTACTAATGGAGTAAGAATTACCAAATATCTGCCGGGGATGCATAGTTTTCCAAGTAAGGAACCTGTTTGAATGAATCGCTTCCTGACCACTGCTTCTCCTGGAGATGCGCAGTTAGTAACTCCTTAAAGTTCCTAGTCCTTGTGTAAATTATGCTCTCTGCATTTTTATCTAATCATTTCAACTTCCGTACATAATATTCATCAGTTGAAACATTTTGAAATGTTTTGTTTAGCTTACATATAAGGAATGTTCGGTAACACTTGATTTTAGGGATACATCTATTAGCACTAATACATGCAAAGTCCCTGTATGAGTAACTTATAAGACAAAGCAAAATCAAACATTTGTTAGGCATGTATTCGCAAATGTCTTGTTCATGCACAATAAGGGATTTATTACCAATTTAACCTTAGTAAGGACCTAGTAGGCCTTAGGGTTTGCTTAGTACATACCTTACAAGTTACTTATGCAGGCATTAACATTGTATGTATTAGTGCTAATGCTAGTGCTAGTGCTACCGAATGTTCATTAAAATGTGAATTAAAAAAAATAAATCACTGTAACTAGTGTTTAAAAATCGGTATGGTGCTCTTAAAATAATTGTTCAAGAAGACGCTTTTGCACACCTCTGTAGGTGGGCAGGTGCGTAGGATATTATCCCAGTGGGGTTGTCATTCAAGTGTAAAGAAATCCTGCATACTGTCCATTCCACCAACAAACTTTAATACAACATGAAGAAGGTCGGATGACCGAAACAATGTATTGAAGTTTGTTGGTGGAATGGACAGTGTGCGGGATATCTTTGCTCTTAAAATAATGAATTCATAGACAAAACCTTAGCAGGTGAGCTGAAAAAATTTCTGCGCGCGCACATTTTCTTCCTCTGGGGCTAAGGCCCCCCTGTCTCTCAAACCTAGTGACGGGCCTGGGTTAGACCAGAGAAAATAAGTCTTTTCCTGTATTCTGTTTGGTTAGACTGTACCCACCGGACCGGTCTTCCCTCTTCAGAGCACTTTCATTTCTGTTGGAGTAAACACTTTTGTACGTTTTGTTGGGTCTGACTGCGGCTCCCCTTTTACAACACTTCATCCACATTAATTAGCACCTTTTGTGTGTGTGTGTGTGTGAGAGAGAGCTCTGTGTGTGTGTGTGTGTTAAAATCAGTGTGATGCCACCCGTCTGCAGCTCTGTTCTCACACCCTGTTGTGTGTTCATTTATAGCTCATGCATTTTGACATGAGTGCAAAAGCACACAAGGCCAAGAGAATTTAGCGCATCCTCCTCTTCTTCCTCCTCCATGGCGGAGGTCCACCCTATTCCTGTGACTCTAGCACATCCTCATCCTCCTCTTCCTCCTCCTCCGTGGCAGAGGTCCACGCTGTCCCCATCTAACCCCACGCGGCTACAGGCAGGGCAGGGCAGGGCAGGGCAAGTGGGACGGTTCCGGTAGCTAAAATAATAACGGCAAATCACCCTTGATAAGAGTGACAGGCAGCTAATGCACTGTAATGTAAAGCCAATTACACTGTAGCCCCTTAAAGCATGCTGTTTAACCAACAGAATGCTGAATTAGTTACTGAAAAAAAAAAAAAAAACGTTACCACCATAGTACTACACCGCTATGACAGTGCACAGGGCCTTTAGTGACACATTACCTCTTGGTCATTGCCATTCTGGTAACAGCTAGGGTATTAATTTATAACAAGGGCCGTGCCTTACTGGGTCCTATTCTACTTTTCAACCAACTCAGCCTATAAATTGGCCACTTATTTGGAAACATTAACTTTCAGGTTTTAGCCAACAGATCACAAAAATCACACGCTTTCCCACATGGAATAGTAAACTATAAATAAACGGTCGCTGCCTCCCTCCCTCAATATGGAGGCGACTATTACCGGTAATGTAAAATATCCTTTCAAAGCACATTGAAAAGGCTCCAAAAACAGCGGGTGTAGTGAAACAATATGCTGCTTTTAATGATTACAATCAAAAAAGTTAAACAACATTCACTACAAAGGAAGAATGAATGCTGGCAACTTTATTGGCCATAATTACTGTTTTAAGAAATACGATATACAAATTCAGAGGAGGACGAAGAGAAGGGGCGGGGGAGGGGAGGGGGGCAACGGGGGCTTTTTATTTAGGTAGAAAAGATGAAGGATGACGAAGAAGAAGTAAGGCTCAAGATTCACCAGGTTTGGTTTGCAGATGGAGGAGAGGAGAGGAGAGGAGAGGAGAGGAGAGGAGAGGGTGAGAGCAAGAGGGAGAGAGGGAGAGAGGAATAGAGGTATAGAGGAATAGAGGAATAGAGGGGGGACCTCAGGAATGGTTAACATTACTCCACTACATGTCAACAGAGAGCTTCTCTGTTTCTTCCAAAATAAGAGTTAAAAAAAGTTGACAAATAAAAAGAACAGAATAAATTCAAAACTAAAAACAAATAAAATCATAAAGCAGTAGAAGAATAGGAAGGGAAAAAAAGAATAATTAAATATAAAAAAATGTCATGGTTAAAAGAAGAAGACGCTAATAATAATACATGTTTCTATGGAGCAGAGAGAAAAACAGGCAGTTAGCCACTTCAAGTAGAGGGATTTCCCAGTGTCCAGTGCTGTGAGTGGCTGGGGGTGGAGGGGTGGGGTGGCAGGTTGTGCAGGGCGGTGGGCAGGTTTGAGGAAGGGGTGGGCACGAAGGAAGGGGGCTCAGGGGGTTGTTTGGTGCGGTGGTTGGGTGGGTGGGGAGTGGGGCATTCGGGAGTTTTGGGGAGGATGGTGAGGAAGTTGGCGCTGGGTTGGGGCCAGGGTTGGGGTACAGGGCAGGGCAGGCGGGGGGGCTCGTAGGGTGGAGGTCATCGAGGGACAAAAGGTCGGGGGTCAGGAGGGTCTGGGGGCTCTACATGAGGGAGCAGGATGTCCTTCCTTGAGGGGCGCCGCCATCGATCTTCTCTGCCTCCAGAATTATCCTTTTAAAGACTTCCACTGCAGTCTGGAAGACACGATCAGAGAGAGAGAGAGAGAGAGAGAGAGATGGGGAGATAGGGTGAGCCACTGTCTGGGTCTGGAGCACGTTTTTCAGATGCATTCACACACTTCACCATAGACATCATACAGTACATGTCATCATACCCAGTAATATCAGAATACATCTTCACTTTTTACAGTAGGCCTACGTCCATTTTGTTATTTGGTCCCATATGTCTTGGTCCCAAACTGTAAATACAGGATTGGTGAATATACATATTCACATTAAATCACATTTCATTCATTTCACTGACATTCCATATTTTGCTTCCATTAAAATAGCACACGATGCACACGCACAGTATGGTTTGTTTGGACGAAAATTGGTTACACATACATCTGAAGTTACAAACTAGGTTGAAAACCAGGCAGTGACAGACAGCCCACGAGGATGTAAAAAATAATCACATTTATGACAGTTATCTGAAGGTCACAGCTTCATAGTACATTTCATTCATTCCACTTTATGAAGTAGCCTGCATCACGTCCTGTGGTTTAGTGCTATTGGCTTATCGCTCAGCTGACCTTAATAAATGACAGCTGTTCTCTATTAGGCTTGTGTGTGTGTGTGTGTGTGTGTGTGTGTGTGTGTGTGTGTGTGTGTGTGTGTGTGTGTGTGTGTGTGTCTGTCTGGGATTCTTTATTAGGCGTGTGTTGTGTGTCTGTGTCTAGGTTTCAGTGTTATCTGAGCAGGCCAGTGCCGGTCTGTCTACATGGCTCCACACTAATCATCGGTAGAGGCGACCTGCCTCCTGTGGGCTAAAGGCAGAAACAGCAACCGCTACTGACAAGCAGGAGTGCAGCCGGCTCTGCCGTGAACCAACACATATCCTCCTGACTCAGGACAAAAATAACCCCTGGAGGGTAATTACTATACTGTTTATTGGGATCAAGTTTTGTTTTCATTTCTTTTCATTACACTGATGCCTCTTTTCCACTGCCAGTTTTCTGGTAGGCCTACAGCTCGACACAGTGCGGCAAAAAGTGGCGGCCAAGTCGAGCTGTGACTAGCTGTAGGCCTACCAGAAAACTGGCAGTGGAAAAGAGGCAATATGCTGACGCTTTTATCCAACTTGACTTACAGATATTTACAGGGTATTAGTTACAGTCCCTGGAGCAACCTGGGGCTAGGTGCCTTGCTCAAGATGAAGGTGTAGGGAGAGATTTGAACCTGCAACCCTCTGGTCGCAAGTCCACCTCCGTAACCATTAGCCCACAGCTACCCAGAACCTTTTCAAACCAAAAGGTACTCTATAAGGACTTTTTAGCAGCTATGAAAATAAAAAGTATGAAGTGTGTTCATTACATTACAGTCATGCATACTCGTACAGGCACGCACACACACACACACGCACACGCACACACACTCTAGCATTGTCCATGTGGCATGCTCAGATTGTGGAATACACACACACATGAGGGTCAATTACATTTTTTGGGGGGCTCACGTCAGGTGGTACAACCACATCTAATGCCCATAAATTAATTAATAACTGGCAATTAATGTACTGTTATGCATATGATCCTTAGATAATTCACCAAAAAATAATTTAATCCATACAATAGTGGAATTAGTTGTGGTAGCATCACCCTGACGTATGCTACTGCTAAACCATCTTTTGCTACATTTACATGAGACATCTAATTCGGAATTAACTGACCTTAATTCTGAATAAAGATTAATTCCGCTTTGAAAACGCCATGTAAACACA
>NC_085865.1:21648280-21698280 GCF_034702125.1 Engraulis encrasicolus | reverse complement strand
AGGCTAGCAGGCAGACATGCCGGCGCGCACACAGAATCCCAATCAGCTTTTTAAACTGTGGATAAAACTGTCGCCGCCACGCATTAATGGATTGCAATCCTGATAATGTGTTCCCTCGATCGTTGATTAATACAACGACGTGACAAGAGGAGCAGCGACAAGCCATTACATTTTCATTCAGGCCCCGCGCCGCTGCGTTGCCGTCAGAGCCCGGAGCCACACCATTCGCCTCGTCGTATTTACTTCATTTACGTCCATTACGCCCAGTGAAACGACCCCTCTGTTCTACATTTTGATGTAATTGCAGGCTCCGCTAGGCTGCGGATGTTCGGCTGATTGCGACTGTGTGTCTGTGGCTTGCCCTGTCTTGTGTCTGTGTTTCGGTCTTCTTGGGGGAGAGTGATCCCTCATAACTTCTTGCGAAACTCTTCCAGCCCCCCCATTAACAGTGCTCAGTGACTCTGACAGGCTCAAGTGTCTCTTGTGCGCTGCCTATCGACGGGAACTTAATGGGGAAATTGATTAATAGGCCTGGGCCACTTCACTTGGCCACCCCAGGCGTCTGAGCATCAGCCTCTTGATCTCCGCAGTATGCATGTACGCCATCAGGCTCGATACGTCAGTGATGCATTACGAATTACGGGGAACTTCAGAGGGTGGGTTCAGGGAGAGCTGACAGACGTGGACAAAGGGTTCAATTGTCCCAGGCCCAGGGAGAGAGGGATATATATTGTATATACTGTATATTGTATTGGGTGGGGGGCCCTTTTCAGATGACTTTGTACAGGGCCCAGCCAAAGCAGTCAGCAGTCCTGGCTGGGTTACAGGTCTGCCTGTCAAATGACACACTGTATACTCCAAAGATTACAAGTTAGAGAAATGGCTCTGAATATTTGGACGTGTAGCCTGGGACTTAGGGCAGGTAGCAGCTGTACAAGGTAAGGCAACACTGGATGATGTAAGACAAGAGTTCTGGTATACGTATATGACACAAGCCATACAATACTTCAGCAGTGTAGCCTTGCGGATGGGGGTCTTCAGTGGTGGAAAGGAGATGTTTGCGTACTGGTCTGCCCATCATACGACACACCAATTCATTTTGAATGTAGCATGTTCATTTTCTTTCCATGTCGTTAAACTGTCTCACATGTTCAAAATGTTACCAAACTTCTCCATTTGATTGGAAATAGAGATTAGAATTACTTTTTGGTTATAGCCAGAATAAGAACAGATGCAGTTAAATGACAAAGGCAGAAATGTGTCTATAATTGTGATGGTCTGATGAACCATGACAAAATTAATACAAAATAAGGAGAATAATCTTGTTTTGTTCATTTTACTTTGATTTGGTTGTAGCTATGATATACCATGTGTTTTGTAGCTGCAAAATACAACAAAAATGCTACTCTAGGCGCCGTTGGGTGAGGCTCGCCTCGCCTCGCCTCTGACAGCTTCCTGTGAGTGGGAGCATTGCCAGAGCCTGGCCAAGCCTGCATCTCCCATCTCCGGCCGGGCTTAGAGCGAGCGACAAGCCAGGCCAGAGAAATCATTAGCTCTGCAGCGAGCAAGCGGAGCACTTTCCATGTGTGTTTCTCTTCCTCAGCTTGCCGTTACCGCATCCAGAAAACTGAATGAATATTTGGAGCATAAGGTTTAAACTCGTTCACATCACATCTCCTCTCTGCGTCTCTGTGCTGCTCCACCCAGACTGAATGCCCCCGGGCTTTATCTTGTCCCGTTTTGTTACAGCGAGGCTGTGTCATGCTGTTAGTCATTATATAATACGCTTTGTTTTTTGTTTTTTTGCAAAGGTTGTAAACTGTACAATACTTTTGTATTTTTATTTCTGCATTTTGATTTGTGGCGTTTGTTTATGTTTATGCTTCAAACCTTAAGGGTAGAAATGAAAATGTACATTTTGCCCACTCTAGCAACTGTCATTCAACTATGTGCATGATCTCGATCAAAGAAATGAGTTGCTACATCATAGCGCATATGTAATTAATTACAATGTAAATCTTACGTTTTTTGGTTTGCTTATAATATAAAACATACATAAATATAAATACAATATACATCAAATAAATTTAAAAATAAATATAAACACAAGTTTTTAATGATACATTAGTATATGTTCAACTTACACAAATAAAGTAAAACAATGCTTCCACTATACTATGTGTGTTCTGCAGGCAGGTGAAGTCATGTGTGGAGGGAAGTGCCTGAGGTAGCCAGAGTGCCTGACTCTGCATTTGCTGACGGCAACACTCCACTCTAGTGCAGCAGGAGCAGCAGCAGCAGCAGCCTCCTGTATTCTACCCCACTAGTAGGGCTGCACAATTAATCGAAAAATAATCAAAATCGTGATAAAATAGTGAAATCGAACTTGTGATTTTAATCGTGATTTAATCGTGGCAATAGTTACCTACTTTTGAGAGCGTCCTTGAAGCCAGAACATACTGACAGGCTGGTGTTTCTGGCCAGAAATCGTCCTAAGTTTCATGCTATTGCCTTTACATAATTATTAAAATTCATTTCATTTTGCTCATCCCGTATGTAATTCATTCTTGGTTATATTCCATCTTGTTATAATTTTCAAAAAAATCAGCAAAAATCAATAATCGTGATTAATAATCTTGTTTATGATTTTGACCAAAATAATCGTGGTTATGATTTTTTCCATAATCGTGCAGCCCTACCCACTAGCATCCCTTCCCACCTCTTCCACCCCATCCCTGCCCAGCTCCCCATCACCAGCACAGCAGCCTCCTGTACCCCATCGCTCACCGCACTACCACACCCCAACCCCAAGATAAAACCCAGCCAGTGATCAATACAGGCCTGGGTACAGAGAGAGAGAGAGAGAGAGAGAGAGAGAGAGAGAGAGAGAGAGAGAGAGAGAGAGAGAGAGAGAGAGAGAGAGAGAGAGAGAGAGAGAGACAGAGACAGAGACAGAGATCAAGATTCATAGTTTTGCACTCCGAAGCACATCCTGTAGAGACTAAGGTGCACATGCTGACCAACATGCTTACATGCGTGTGCAGAAACAAGCGCTGACAAACGCAATTACAATCACGATCAGCTACATGCACACACACACGCACACGCACGCGCACACACACACATACGCGCGCACACAAATCCAAGTACATACACGCATGCACAAGCACGCATGCACAAGCACAAACGCACACGCACAAACGCACACGCACACACACCTTAATTGGAGCTTTCTGACTGAGCAGTCTGGGCAGATCTATAATAGCAATACCTAAGCAATACACATTGCAGGGCTTTCCTGCTTGCAGACTATTGCAAAGCAGGACAATTATGAGTCTCTATCTGTGTGTGTGTGTGTGTGTGTGTGTGTGTGTGTGTGTGTGTGTGTGTGTGTGTGTGTGTGTGTGTGTGTGTGTGTGTGTGTGTGTGTGTGTGTGTGTGTGTGTAAGTATGTTAGGAAAAGAGAGCGCGGGTCGAAATATGACCAACAACTGTACAATATTTCATGTTTATACATTTATACATAACATGATGCACTATATAACCTAGTATTCGCTCACATGCCTTGACTCACACATAAAACTTACACTATGTGCTGGGGGCGCTGTGGCGCAGCACGCTAAGCCACCCACATTTGGGCTTTCATGCCCGGCCCATGGGGACACCGGTTCGAGTCCAGACGGGGTAATTTCCCAATCTCTCTCTCCCACTCATTTCCTGTGAGCATCTCACACTATCCTGTCAATAAATGCATAAAAAGCCCCTAAGAAAACAATAATAACAAAACTTGTCATCCCATTCCTATCCCATTGGCCTCAATATGATGTTGGCCCACATTTTGCAGCTATTACATCTTCAACTCTTTTGGCAAGGGTGTCCACTAGGTTTAGGAGTGTGTTCATAGTAATTTGACCATTCTTCCAAAAGCTCATTGGTGAGGTCACATACTGATGCTGGCCAAGAAGGCCTGGCTCCCAGTCACCACCTGTAATTCATCCCAAAGGTCTTCTATTGGGTTCAGGTTATTGGTGCAGGCCAGTCCAGTAAGGTACTTCACACCAGACACTATCATCCATGTCTTTATGGACCTTGCTTTGTGCACTAGTACACAGTGTCATGTTGGAAGAGGAAGGGGCCCACTCCAAACTGGTCCCACAAGGTTGGGAGCGTGGAATTGTCCAAAAAGTTCTGGAATCTTGAAGCATTCAAAGTTCCTCTCACTGGAACACAGGGGCCATGCCTAACTCCTGAAAACAATCTCACACCATAATTCCTCCTCCCGCACAATGCAGTCTGAAATGTACCCTTCTCCTGGCAACCTCCAAACCCAGACTTCTCCATCAGACCTGCCAGAAGGAAAAGCGTGATTCATCCCACCAGAGAACGCATCTCTACTGCTCTGGAGTCCAGAGAAGAGTGCTTTACACCACTACAACTGACACTTTGCAATACACTTGGTGGTGTGTGGTTTTGATGCAGCTGCTCAGCCATGAAGCTCTCTGCATACTGCATTTGGGCTAAGCTGAAGATGACAAAGTTTGGAGCTCTGTAGCAATTGACTGTGGAATCTCTGTACTATGCACTTTAGTATCTGCTGACCCCTCTCCGTCAGTTTTCATGGCCTACCACTTTAATGGTTAATTCGTTGTTGTTCCCAAACGCTAGCATTTTCTTATGATAAAGCTGACAGTTGAGTGTGTAATATTTGGGAGCAAAGAAATTTCATGACTGTAGCACATCTGTTTCATCTGTAGCACAGGTGGCATCCCACGACAGTTCCATGTAGGAATTCACTGGGCTCCAGTGCCAAATGATTAGGACACCGGATTCTGGCAATTTGGATGAGTGAGCAAACACTTTTGGTGATATAGTGCCTATTCTTACGGTTATTCTCATTGTTACAGTTTCTATTACAGAATCAGAATCTATTGTGAATCAGAGTCACAGTCTACAGTATCAGACATTCAGCTTCCTCAAACAATTTCCGATTGCTTAGCAAGTCTGTGTAAGAGAGAAGATCGAAGATTTTCAATACCAACCGTCTCTCCACCATGTTATGTACTTTAAATCAGTTTGTACTAATGTGTTTTCCCCAAGGCCCCGTCTTTCTATGTCTCTCTGGTTTTCCTATGCATTTGGTTATATCCCAAGAACACCCACCTTCAATCTTGATTAACATACAGATGTTGATTGGTACCCTCTGATCTTATTACATGTGATCTACAACTGTGTCCCAATTGTAATCAATTACTAATCCCAGGCAGCTGCCAGGTGGATATTCATTCAGAGCTAGTGCTGCTTGGAATTTATCAATGGTACAAAATTACAAGAGAATTAGAGAGAGAGAAAAAGAGAGAGAGAGAGAGAGAGAGAGAGAGAGAGAGAGAGAGAGAGAGAGAGAGAGAGAGAGAGAGAGAGAGAGAGAGAGAGAGAGAGAGAGAGAGAGAGAGAGAGAGACATAGTCTTTGTCTGTGTGTATGTGTGTAAAAATATACACATTTCAGCAGCTGAGGAATACAGTAGAGGAAAAAGGTCTTCTTTCACAGACAGACACCAAATAGCGTGCAATCAAGGCCAATTACGACCACGAAACACTCCCTCTCAGAATGTTCCTTTGTAGGGCAAGAAAAATATAAAAATCAGGGTCCATTTCTATCCAGCTGCACCCTCTTCAACCTAGATTTTAAAAGATTCCAGGGCCACTGGGGTAAGGCAAGGTCAGCCGACCATAAGAGAGCATAAGTGTGTATGTGTGCAGTGCAGGTGAATGCGTATGTCCACATATGAATGTGTTCGTTCACGTCTGTGTGTGCACGTGTGCGCATGTGTGTGCATGTGTGCATACTGTATATGTGGGTGTGCAGATGAGTCTGTGTATGTGTGCGTGTCTGTATAGTGAATGTTCTTTCCAGTGGAAGAATCGCGCCTTTGGACTTGGTGCCAAGTGGATGAGTAGGTGCCAATAGGTGAACTATAGGGGCAAGTAAGGGGAACTCACACACCTTAATGCAGCTGCAATGGTGTACTTTTATTGCATATAATAAAAAAGTGCTACCCAAGTTCTGCGTGTCTGTATAGTTCACATATGCATGCATCTGAGCGTGTGTGCGTGTGCGTGCACGCGTGTGTGTGTGTGTGTGACTTCCTGCTGCTCCACTTCCTGTTCGCTCTGGTTTCAGCTGAAGTGAAGTGAAGGACTAGTAAAGTTTGACCCATTTTCCAATCAGCACCGCACAGCACAGCACAGCACCATTCCACTCCACAATGTGGGCCGGGCCTGCGCTACTCGATTGCCACTTCACTTATCACAGACGCACGGCCCAAAATGGAGAAAATATCAAAAGTGCATGACATAGACAGATAGTGTAGGCACCAGACACAACCCAATTTAATTGAATTAAGAAAACAAGAATGCTTTCAAAAAGATAAGTACTGTAACATCAGTCTGTCTGGCTGCCCGCCAGTTTGTTCGTCCCTACATCCAACCAGGGCTCTAAATGAACTTTTTTCACCACCAGACAAAATGACTAGTAGAGGTCAATCTTACTGGCCAATGGGTCAAAGTGGCTGGTAGGTTTTCTTTTCTACCAGTCAAAATGAATTTTCTCCAGCATTTGGCTAGTCGGCTGGTGTTAATTTAGAGCCGTGTATCCAACCATCCATCCATCCAGTTTCAGTGCACACACTCAAGTCTTTCCAGGTGCTTAATTTTGAATGTACGTCACCTACGCCTATGGTCCCTGTCGCTTTGGCAGTGCTAAAACGAACACCTCAGGTGATTATAAACACTCCCTCTGACCCATTTTAGCGACGAGAAAATGAGTGAGTGAGTATGGTAAGCGAGTGAGTGTGCCCATACGTGAGTGTGCCCGTGTGTGTGTGTGTGTGTGTGTGTGTGTGTGTGTGTGTGTGTGTGTGTGTGTGTGTGTGTGTGCGTACGCGCGCGCGCGTGTGTGTGTGTGTGTGTCCCCGAGGCGCCACTGCCGAGAAGTGGCCAGGCCAAATGAGGGTTTCATGTCTAATGGGGTGTAATGATCTGCTTTTCCCTCCAACCGCGAAGCAGCGGGAGACTGCCACCAAGGTCACACAGCAGAGCTGAACAGGACTCCAGATAGATGGCCAGAGTGGGAAGGCTTCCAGGCAGGAGGCTACAGAATTCAACCACTGTACTGCCCATTTGCCTCATAGCGTCTGTCTTTGAGGCGCTCACCACATGCTGGCACTACATACTGTACAGTGCATACTGGACAGTGACACATTGGCCTGATTATCATCGACTTTCAAATCTCTTCGAGACTTGGTCTGACCAAGAGCATAACAATGAACATTTCCCAAACGGCATGGTTGACCCGCCTCCCTTTGTTTGCTGCAGGGTTGTTTGCTTCCCAAAAAAGTGAGAGAAGTTCCCGTTTTTTTTCCCTGCAGCTCAGAAACGATATTTGTATTTCTCCTGGCCTGACAACAAGCGACGCAACGCTGAAGGGGTTGCGTCACTAGGAGGGTGCGACCCGGACAGTGACACACAGCAGGGCTCCAGATAGACAGAGTAAAGCCAGAGATTCTTTAAGTATATAGAGATATGCCAATGTAATGGCTGCTATGGGCACCTAACATGACCAGGTTCCGGTCTGCCTAAAGGTGAGTGTCATAATACTCCTACAATGAATAGAACAGTTCTTACAGTAGGTCTGCCTAAAGGGGGATCCCCCCCCTCCCCCTTGCAATAGTAGAACCCAGAAACAATGGGCCAATGGAACCTCTCTCTTATCTACTCTCTGGTAAAGCTATGTGTGCACCAAGAGCGACCTATGCTACCTGAGCGACGGAAGACATTATTTCTCTGTAGAGGGTAGGCGAATAATAGCCTCGATTATCATCGACTTTCAAATCTCTGTTCGAGACTTGGTCTCAACCCGTGCATACCCCGTTATCCACAGTGGTTTATCACACAAGCAAGCACACATGCATGCATATGCACAGGAGTACACACACTCACCTCCCCAGACCCTCACCCACCCACCCACATTGTTTGCCAGAATGAAAAAGGGGGTTAAACAAACAATAGCAACATCAGAAGTTCATTTAAAGCCTATAGAAAGAAAGTGAGTGATTGACAGTCGGCAACGCGCCTTGATGCATTATCTTGTAGACAACTCCCCAGAGGACGGAGGACGAGGTTTTTATATTCCACTAATGGATCACATGAGACTTGTGGAGTTCAATGTGCGATTTGTGCTTAAAGCGTGCCCTATTAAATCTAATTGAATTCATGCCTCACACAGATTTGAGAAGAAGAAGATAAAGAGACTTCCATTGCCTGCCGTCTCTGCCACCCCTAACAGTAAGTGGATTTCGCAACCACTGTTCTCTCATTAGGAGGAGATGGTGAACAGTATGGGGTTTTATACTATTTTTGGACTACGTGTTTGAACTTGAGCCTTAAAGACCGTCTTTTTGTGCTGTCTGTGTGGAGCATCTTGTGTGTACGTCAAATTCTAACACTTACCGTTCCATGTGAAGATCTTTCTTGTTTCCCACCAACATTATGGGTACTCTGAAAAAGAAGAAAAAAATTATTCCATACAGTGTAACAACAGCTTTTAGCACACTGACAGTCTGACGAAAGACACTGAACATATTTACATAGCATGACATCTTTACACTTCTTTTCACCCTCCATCGATGATGTCAGTAATGTTTAAAAAGATGTAGGTAGTCTACAGAGGGGATCTAGGAAGTAGTGCTTTTGCACTGACAGAAGGAAAACAATAACATACTTACTGTACTTTTCCCACCATGTCCAACAACTTTTCGTGGATAACTTTTACTACTTCAAAACTGCAAGAAAACAGATACAAGAAAAAAAATATTTAATGACATTCTATTGCCTCCCCCAACATCCACCTGTAAACAAAAGATTTTTTAAGACAGGATGTCTGGTGTGGTTGACTGGACTAAATTTGAACAGCTTTTGGCACTTTTGAAGCATGCCACACATAAAACGATGACAACAATCAATGTATCTTACAGTGTAGCTGGGAAAAAAATGAGTTAAGTGGTACTGCACAGTTTCGACCATATAGGTCAACCAGTATCGTGTAGAATATGAATAGAATTGTGTGTGTGCTAGGGGAGATTGTTAGGGCAAAGAGCTAAACGCAGTACTGTACACCGGCTGCAGTATTATTCAGTAGCCCTACAGTATCTGACATCAAAACCGCAATACTGTATACGGGACGCAACAAACACACGGCTTGAAATGCAGCTCTTTTTCGATCTTTTTATCCTCCCTGAAGGCTTCCAAATGCTAGGCCTGGGCCCATTATGACCCCCTATGTGGCGGGATTCAATACTTCTGCTGTGCAGAACTCCTCGTGAGACTGGTCAGTTATCAGTAATCGATTCCATCTCGGTGCAGAAGACTGTAGCATTGTGTAGTGCTTTAACACTGATACAGCACGGTCCATTCCTAGAAGTCCTGGGTGCCTGCCTGCCGATGAGAGCGAGCAAGCTGAGCAGAGCCGCACGCCGACCTTTCCCTGATCGAATTATGGGGAGACTGGAATGAAACGGAACGAAAGTAGGACAACCTCGGCAGCAAAGCAGAGGCTCCGGCAGTCAGCGGCAAGTCTCTAAAATCGACGGGGGCTGGCGCAGTGTGTATTAGACAGCCATCGTCTGACAATAAGACCCTTTTAAAACGCCATGCCAGTGATCTCACACAGCCCCCTTACAACAGAGCCAAGTCTCTCTCCCTCTATCACACACACGCACGCACGCACGCACGCACACACGCGCCTCATGAACCAATCAAGTCAACCAACCAACAGTCTTCAAACGGCCTTGAAAATGACAAGGCCAGTCAAAGTTCAAGTACAAACACAGCACAGACCGAGCATAGCTGAGGATAAACATTTTTAGCCACACAGTACAGAGCTTTCTGCTGGCGTAGTGGTGTCAGTGAGTTTAGTGGCAGTGGACAGATTCATGAGGGAGCGGCTAAGCTAAGGGCTCCCGACATCGTCTGGGCCGGTGCCATTGTTGTCGCGTCAATAGAAAGTCAATTAGACGCTGCGCAGGCTATCCGATAGCCATGCACTCAGTGACTCGGGCCTGGCATTTGGCTGCCAGAACCTCTCCCTCCCTTCCCTGCCTACATGTGTGTGAGTGTGTGTGGGTGTGTGTGTGTGTGTGTGTGTGTGTGTGTGTGTGTGTGTGTGTGTGTGTGTGTGTGTGTGTGTGTGTGTGTGTGTGTGTTTGTGTGTGTGTTTGTGTCTGTGTCTGTGTGTGTGTGTGTGTGTGTCTGTACCATCGATTATATAAATATACATATAATCCATGATTATATTAACAGCAGATTTTCACAAAGCTTCAAATTAAGATCAAACGTTAATGTATGTGTCCATACTTTAACAGTGCAGCAGGTATTTATGTACAAGCCATCAATGTCAAACTAGAAACTAAATTAGATGCATGATAAGCATCTTGGAGACAGGTCCATGGTAGTTTTCCTGTCCATGGTAGTTTTCCAGCAATGCATCGTTTAAAGGATCCTACATTTCTGCTTGCTTCTCGATCAGCTAACGGGAAATGAGCAACCCAGTTTTCCTTAGCATGGGACTTGGGGCCAGTAACCACATAACAAGACACCGTATGTCAACCTTATTCTATAAAGAAAAAAAACTGTTCAAAAGGGGCCAGCTGTTTGCAAGCATTACCGTCATATATATTTGTCTTATTTGCTTATGTCCTGCGAATGCCTCTCGCATTTTCCCTCTTTTCCTCTTCCAAAATATACTCCTCTGTTCATTTCCTGCCTCTCTGCCAATGTAACTGTGCGGTGTAATTATAGTGTTTGTGCACAGCGCCCGTCCCCAGTGTGGGTTTGCTGTACTCAGGTAAAAATTCAACTGCGACTGCAGATCCAACGTTCAGACCTACAATTTCAATAATGACCGAGCGCTAGACTACTGTACTGCGCTGCTGCCTTCTCCTCTGCCTCTGCCTCTGCCTCTCCCTCCCTCCTCTTCTCTCTCTCTCTTGTCCATCAAGTGAAAGAGTGGAGGATAAAAAAAGCGAGGGAAAAAAGAAAAACAAATAATCCCATTGAGGCAGTAATTCATTCTGACGTAATACAGAGTAGGGTTATGTGGAGAGGAGGGGTGTTGGGAGAGAGAGACAGACATAGACAGACATAGAGAGAGAGAGAGATACATAGAGAGAGAGAGAGAGAGAGAGAGAGAGAGAGAGAGAGAGGCCTGAACTCTGATGTCCAGTTTGCAGGGAATGTTTCCCTCCTGAGAAAGCGAATGGCTCTTTTAAAGAAGGAGTGTCTGGGCCCCCAAGGGGGGGATCGTGGGATTTGGTCTAGTAGGGCCATTGATGATGAGAACACGGAGAGATGGCTGGCTACCTCCCTTCCAGCACTACTGTACGCACGCTTCACAACACATGCACACAACCCAGGGTGTGCTGCATACTGTACACTGCACATATAAATAGGCCTGTACATGGAGAGAGAGAGAGAGAGAGAGAGAGAGAGAGAGAGAGAGAGAGAGAGAGAGAGAGAGAGAGAGAGAGAGAGAGAGAGAGAGAGAGAGAGAGAGAGAGAAGTAGACAACAAGAGTGTGTGTGTGAGAGAGAGAGACTGCCTGTCTAGTGAATGTGAGATAGCAAGAGCACGCATGAGAGAGAGAGCAAGGAGTTGAGAGAGAGAGAGAGAGAGAGAGAGAGAGAGAGAGAGAGAGAGAGGAGGAGTTGAGAGAGAGAGAGAGAGAGAGAGAGAGAGAGAGAGAGAGAGAGAGAGCAAGGAGATGAGAGAGAGAGAGAGAGAGAGAGAGAGAGAGAGAGAGAGAGAGAGAGAGAGAGAGAGAGAGAGAGCGGGAGAGAGAGAGAGGAAGTGAGGAAGTCACCATTAGTTTGTGATGCTATATTTAATGGCCAGATCAAATCAGTACCCTTAGGGGGGCTTTGGTTTCCTATTAGTGGCCATAGTCTGGCTCCCCTATAGGAAGACAAAGCAAATGATAGAGAAGAGAAAAGGAGAAAAGAGAAAAACAATTCTAGAGGACAAAGGGAGGCAAAAAGAGAAGGCAAAGGAAAAAAAGACAGGACAGTGCAGACGAGGTAAACGTAAAGAAAGTAGGTTAACAGAGTCACACATGGATACACTGGTGCACGCACACACACACAGACACAGATGCACACTATGTGCATGTACGCGCAGGCACACATACGGACACGTGCACGCACGGATACGGATACACGTGCACACACACACGGGCACACAGGTGGACGCACACATGCGTGCACACACACACACAACTAAGAGTAGTGGTAGAAAGACAAAGAATCCGAGGTGTAGAATAAATTAAAAGACAAGTAAATGCGAAGAGACGAGAAGGTATTGTCAGGACGGTGAGAGAAAGAGAGAGAGAGGGAAGAGAGAGGGTGGTGTTAGGACAGTTAGACAGAGAGAGCGAGAGAGAGAGCGAGAGAGAGAGCGAGAGAGAGAGAGAGGGTGTTGGGTCAGACAGAGAGAGAGGGTGTTGGGGCTGACAGAGAGAGAGAGGGGGTGGCATTAGGACAGGCGGAGAAAGATACAGGCAGCGACATGAGTAGGAGGAAAAGCAGGAGAGATTTCATTTTCACCCTCGCCTACAGCTGAGGCTGAGCCAATTGGGGTTAGCTGCTGCCATGTGGTGGCTGTGCTGTGTGTGTGTGTGTGTGTGTGTGTGTGTGTGTGTGTGTGTGTGTGTGTGTGTGTGTGTGTGTGTGTGTGTGTGTGTGTGTGTGTGTGTGTGTGTGTGTGTGTGTGTGTGTGTGTGTGTGTGTGTGTGTGTGTGTTGAGTGAGTCAGAAAGGGGTGAATAAGGGACACATCCCACAGAGACACGGGCAAAGGCAAAAGACCACCCAGAAGCATGAGAGAGAGAGAGAGAGAGAGAGAGAGAGAGAGAGAGAGAGAGAGAGAGAGACAGACAGACAGACAGACAGACAGACAGACAGACAGACAGACAGAGACAGAAAGTAGTAGGCAGGCGGAGGGAGGAAAAAGAAAAATATTTCACATGGTCATCTTGACAGTCTCAGCAGGCGGACTTGGCAGACCAGTAGCACCAGCCAAACTGAGATCAGGAGGTGAAAGTCCCCAGGGGTGTTGTATGTGTGGGCTGGGAAGGAACCTGACAGGGGGCAGCCAGGGGCAGTTGTCCCGGGCCCAGGGAGAGGGGGTAGAATGGTAGAATGGGGTCGTCATTACATTGCATGTATTGAGAGAGGGGGCCTTTCAGATGACTTTGTCCCAGGCTCAGTCAAAGCAGTCAGCGGCCCTGTGTGTGGGCATGGAACTGCACCCGTCCCCAACCAACTGCAAAGTGGTCAGTTGTCCCAGGCCCAGGGAGGGGAGGGGTTAGAATTAGGTTCTCATTCCATTGTATGTATGGAGAGAGGGGGCCTTTCAGATGACTTTGTCCCAGGCCCAGTCAAAGCGGTCAGCGGCCCCGTGTGTGGGCATGGAACTGCACCCCAACCCAGCCAGGTCAGATGCTCAGGGCTGTTTTGTGTGGGTAGACATCGAAGCACACACATTGTACTGAAATTTACTTGGCGACAAAGCTTGGTCTGCCAAGCTCCCACAGGCAGAATATTTCAAGAGACCGTATTCTCTGTACTAACAGAGAACAATCTAAGGCTACTTTCAAGAACACACATGGACAGCATTCTAATTACAATTCGGTCTTAATTATCAGTGAAGAAAAGCAGAATTGACAGGCTGCCCATACTGACTTACGCATAATATACTGCATCGCAGGCCTACAGTACTGAAATCCCAACTTTCCCATTGAATACTTCTAGTCCACATACTGTAATCTCTCCAAGCAATTACACGGGTGGTGGTCAAGCTCAGCAACAGACCTATGCCACTGTATGTACTCTATACAGTACTACAGTCATCTACTGATGTCATAAGACCATATGGAGTTAGGGCTGGTAGGCAGCCGGGTTTACGATACGGTGTGCATGTATGCCCTTAGGACCTACGGTCATGTGATTGGGAGACAAAACGATTAAGGGATTGGGAGACAAAACAATAACGTAATTGCAATCGCAGTCTACAGCACATGGCGTACAGTAAACCCAGATTCCATACCATTTTGCCCATATGGTGTGTTTTAGATACAGGTCTGCTACAGTAACATATTCAAAAATAACCATGTTTAGATCGTGGTTATCCAAACAACATTCCTTTCTCAGACAGATTGATCCATCTGCGAAAATCACTTTCCTTTATTGTAGCGTTTCTCAACAGGGGCCATACAGTCCCCTATGGGACAAGTCCTCGGGGGGTGTTGGGAAGAGGAGGTGGTGCTTAGATGCCATTGGGGGGCATTCGTTTATTTTATTTTTTAAAGCTAAGGCGTTAAACTTGGCAGGCTATGATTATGTCTAGGGGGCATTGCATTGATACACGTGACGATAGATCAGGGGTACTCAATTAAAAATCCCAGAGGGCCAGTTTTTCAAAATTCCTCCCAATAAAGGGCCAGGCCGACACAACTCGAAATTAAAAAAAAAAAAAATCCAAATTATTCGAGGGCCAAAAATAGATGACCCGCGGGCTGCTGTTTGGGTATGGGGGGCGATAGATGATGAGGTCCAGGGGGCGTTTATTCCAAAAAGGTTGAGAACCACTGCTTTATTGGCAGCCTGTCAAGTTATACCAACAGACGTTTGCATTATCTCTGAAATCTTCCACAGAGGATTATATGGACATTTTTCTCTGCATAATTAATTGGTTTGTTCGTTTTCAAAGTTTTCCTTCCTTGAATGATCTGGCATGCTGGTTAATTTGTTCTGCATCAATTACATGCATATACAGTACTGGGCATGCAGCAAACAATGTCTTTCATGTTGAACACAGAACATTCCCTGTTGCTGAAATTCACATTATTGCAGCCTAATTAAGGAACCACAGAGAGGGAAATGCTGTGCGCCAATGCAGTTTTCATAAAGCAGACGTTTTTTTTGTAGTTACGATTCCCTTTTCACTCACACGGCTGCCGAAGCGTTTTCCTCTGTGGTTGAAAACCCATTGTAGTTCTACTTGAGCAGTTCCACCAAGACAGGTGATTTCACCCGTCATTCCTCTTCTCGTCATTTGTCTTGTCATTTCAGCTACCTGAATATTTGTGCAAGAATGAATCGGCTGGCTTGGTGAACGATAGACTTACATAGACTAAATATGTGTTACTGTGAAAAGTGCCAATCTGGGTTTCCTCATCAATTGCTATACCCCATTCATCTTAATTGTATAACTATGGGGATTAAAGGCTATTCAGCTAAAGATACAGATCCTTCAATGTCCATCTACTGGACATGAACTCATTTGGACCAGAAAATGACTGCTAAAAAGCCACATTAAAGGGACACTTTGCAGGAAATGGTCAAAAAAGGTACTGTAACTATGCTGCTTATTGAAATTGGGATGCCTATTGCCAAATTTGATCTTTACATGAAAGTTTACTAAGTATTAAACAAATATGTTCTATTATGGTCCAAGTACTGTCATTTTTGCAGCTAAAAATGGCTATTTTTGGAAATTCAAAATGGCGGACCATGGAGAAGATCCCCCTTTTCATGTATGAAAAGTGCAATTTTTCCAGTCATAATGAATACTTAGAATTTGATGCTGGTGGTAAGTATTCATGAAAAAGGTAACATTAGTGAATGGGCAACATGAATTCTGGAAATAAACAACTAAAAATCTCACACAGTGTCCCTTTAACCACATTAACTTTCATTTATTAGTCTCTATAGCACAGAGAGATGATTTTTTTGGGAGAAAAGCTGAGGCTGTATTTTGTATCACACTCTTGTTCATTCATCTCAGAAGTCTTCCTGCTCATCTTCAAATATCGCTTGAATACACTGACCTCCATCTATGGCATCGTCACATATCTCTATCTCAACTTCTTCCTCATTTCCAATCAAATCTGAATCAATGTCCTTATTATTGCTACAGTCAATTATGTCAGCTACGGTCACAAACATCCCTTTATTTTCCCTTTCCGACTGTGAGAAGAACTGCAGTCAAATAAACATGGTGTTTTTTTGAGTAAGCTATGTATTTAGACCAACTATGATGAAACATTTTGACATTTTTAATGTCACACAAACTTTTGTTCATTTGTAAAGTCACAACCCTTTTACGTCCCCAAACCTTCATTTCAGGCATCAGACAACATTTGCCATGTAGGAAATGCCTCCATAGTTGAAACCGCGAACGTCACTCCCAATGGTGATGGTAAATATGCATAGATGCGGCAGCCAGTATGAAAGGCTAAACTACACAGATGCGTCTCCCGGTCAAAATGGGGTAATGGCCCCTTTCATTACATTTCACTTCGTTCAAAGAGTCTATTCTGTCAATGGCAATAATGTTGCTTCCTGGCGGGAATATACTTTGTGTGAATGCCTGCCTTCAAACAACTCTTCTAATAATTTGTGTTGTCGTTGTCGTCTACCTAAATAGTTGTGGAAGAGGGAAATTTGTTGGTTTAATGAATGGTGGAATAAATATGTGGCACTGCTCTCTGTGAATCCAGGTCTCTCAGTGCTTAACCACAATGACCTCATTTCCTCTGCAGTGTGGATTCATGTCAATTTAGCTAAATATACGCATGCAGCCTCCAGTGGCAACGTAATTGCATTAGTTTGCACTTTCCCCAAAGAGTCTGCATTCTGTCAATAGCCATAATGTTGCTTCCTGGAGGGTGTGAATGCATGTCTGCCCGCAAGTAATATCTTCTGTAGAGTTTTATAACATATGATGTGTTCAAATGCTGCATAAATACCACTGACCTACTGTAAATACCAGTGGTTTATTTTAGTATTTTATTGTTACTCAGCATACCTTGACCTTAACTTTTGCCTTATTTGTGTGTGTGTGTTTTTTTTAAATCGTTAAACCGTTTCCATTTTATTTTTATTCACTTACATTTTAATTTAATAAAACATTAATGTTTTAATATTGCTGTAGTTAATCTAACTTGAGCACATTGGGGTACATGTCTGGTAGGAAATGTGCTATACAAATAAAGTCATTAAGTATTGTCATTATTCAACTGGCTGCTACAATTTCTTGTAGTGTACTATAGAGCCACTCGCAGTGCTACAGTGATAACCGACTGGCTAGAGCCCATCACCTACAGGTATGCTAAGATAATGGCTATATTTGTTTCAAGTCAGACATGCAGACAGTCCCTTCAGGGAATAAACCAAAAGCCTTTGGCTGGGTGCTCTTTGGTTCCAGGTTATGTTATACAAGGTCAGGTGAAAAGAAGAACTTTTCTTGACCAAGACACCGCATGAGTTTAAAAATGTCTTTACTGGCATGTCCAAAAAGGATTTTAAAATAAGCTACACGTAGCAGGGTTGGGCCTTCTTCAGGGGGTGTGGATAGCCTTATTTTGTATGTTGATCTAATATAACACATAGTTGAAGTTTTTTTTTTAGGTAAAACCAAAGTCTTTGTTCTCATACTTCTAAAGGAATACTAAGTAAGTAAAAACTTGGAAACAAGCCAAAAAAAAGAGACTGCAAGCTTTACAGAGAAAATAAATCGCTCCTCTAAATATTTCACTTCCGTTGAAAATATATTGGGTTAAAAAATAGATTCAGAAAGTGCCAGAATGCCTGCTGAAACATTTAAGACTACCGCAATTATTATGTAAGTGTGTTTTCATGTCACTGGTTCTTTCCAGTGTTACGCATGTTTTGGCAAGAAACAGACTCAGATGTTCTAATTGTATTTACTCAACTTAAAGGAGAAGTCCAGTTTTTTGAACATTAAGACCATTTTCTGAGTGGTCTGCAATGAGTCCCCCTCACCGTTTATTTCATGTCTGCTGCAGTCTCTGTTATTTGGCTGATTTGGATTTGATCTCAACCAGCTTTAGAATGGCCGTCTATGAGCACCTGCAACTCTGTTCTTAAAATCACCTTAAACATTTGTTTTCGAAAGTCTACAGCTCACAAAGTGGTTAGGGGTATTCACTAGCAATCCCTAACAAGTTTCAAGGCGAAATACGGCTTCTGTCATTTTTTATTTGCCATTTTGTGAAAGAAAGTGAAACTGAAAGTGAAACTTAATTTACAAATTGCTACATAAAACACACATAAAACATGACAGATGCCATATTTCGCTACAAAAATTGTTAAGGAACACCAGTGAATACTGCTGAACACTTGCTGAGTTGCATATTCTTGAAAACAAATGTTAAAGGTGATTTTAAGAACAGAGTTGCAGGTGCCCATAGACGGCCATTCTAAAGCTGGTTGAGATCAAATCCAAATCAGCCAAATAACAGAGACTGCAGCAATCATGAAATAAACGGTGAGGGGGACTCTAAAACATTGCAGACCACTCAGAAAATGGCCTTAATGTTCAAAAAACTGGACTTCTCCTTTAAAACATTATACATGGGTTTCCTGAAAACACATCGGTGTTTCCATGTGTTGTACTGTCTTCACGACCAAACACAGGGCCTTTAAGGTAACAATGCTGCTGGGGCAGCATATTTAGGTAAGAACACCTGAAATCGTTTTTTGATGACTATGAGGATAACTGTTCCAGTGTTTTGATTTATCCTCGTGATGAAAAGGCGCTACTCAATGGTGCCTGGCAAAAAATTCACAAGCAGATGCGAGTCTGGCCTCAATTTCTCTCAACCAAATGATACTCTGTCTGAGAGAGAGAGAGCTGCAGAGTTTTACTAAGGTAACTACAGGTGGGAAAGTCTGACTCCAAACATGGACACTTCTTACCACAGGTGTGTTTTGCCAATTAATTACAAATTATGTGGCTTCCAATAGGAAGTCATTTAGAAAAAACCTTTGAAACGTCATCCCTAAAATGACATTTTATCTGAGTCTCAAGTGACAATAGTCTTAAAAGACCTACAAGTGGTGTAATAAAGGAAAACATACCTTTTATTTGACGTAACAGAATACACCAAAATGTAGCCATTGATGTCTATGGAGTAGGTCTGTGGAAAAATTGAGTATTCATCCTGAAAGAAAACATAAACAAATTCAATTCACACATACAATAAAAAAATAGATATGTCTTCTATTACTGATTTAAAAATACACATCTGATACTTGAAGCGGATATCACAGTTTTACACATTCGTTAGCACACACTAACTGCACCCTAAGGCTAGTTGTTTGAATATACGATAAACAAAACTATAAATCCTAAAAAGGAAGGCTTCGGTCATCAATCAGTGTGTTCAAATGTAGGCACAGCTAAGGCCCTGGCTAATCCACTGGGTAGAGGTTATTGATGGGGAGTGAGAGAGGGTGTGGGCTTACCTGTCCTGCTGTGTCCACCAACTGCAGATGGTACTCCTGACCGTTGACTGTGATCATTTTTGTAAATGCTGTGAAGCAGAGAGAGAGAGAGAGAGAGAAAGAAAGAGAGAGAGAGAGAGAGAGAGAGAGAGAGAGAGAGAGAGAGAGAGAGAGAGAAAAAGAAAGAGAGACATTAGAACAAGGGAGAAGGAGGGGGAACTGAAGAGAAACAGAGACAGTGATAAAGCAAAAGATGTATAGAATAAATAGGGGAGAAGGGGCAAGCAGAGATATATTGTGAAACAAGAGAGCAAGATAGGAGCAGGAGAAGAAAGGAAAAAGAAGCAGGAGAGAGATGGGGAGACAGAAAACGGATGGAAGAGAGAGGGGATGGAGTGTGAACGGAAGAGAGAGAGAGAGAGAGAGAGAGAGAGAGAGAGAGAGAGAGAGAGAGAGAGAGAGAGAGAGAGAGAGAGAGAGAGAGAGAGAGAGAGAGAGAGAGAGAGACGCATATGGTCCAAATGAAGCAGTTCCAGCTTGAGCTGACAAGGCCTCCTCATCTGCACAACTCAGCATCAGCAGCAGAAGGGGAAAATCGATACAGTGAGTGCTAACGCTTCCCTAACGTTACAAGAATAATGACCACGCTTGGCTTACAGCGCCATCTTCATCAAAATACATGTACAAAGAATACCTCCACAATGGCCACTGTGCAGCCTCTGAGTCACGTGGAAACAAGACATCTGAGATGCTTCAGGAGGAGGAAGACGACTTAAATACCGCACTAAATATACACTACATTTGAGGGAAAGATACTCGTTGGAGTTTATGCGAAATGTGTACGGTGTGGCTTCATGACTCAATGGCTGTTCCTGTGTCGCACGGAAAAGGATGCAAACCGAACACGGCCATCATCACATCAAGATGAGGCCAGAGGAGCCCGGTTAAGGGCAAAGGCAGTTTTGCATCATCTAGCCAGTTTGGCTGATTAAAAAATAGCTCAATGTACAGCATAAATGTGTTGACGTGTCTTTGTGTGTATGTGCGTGTGTATGTGTTTGTTTGAGGCAAGTAATCTTTATATAATTACTCAAGACTCCTGAAGACTCAATGAGAGCAAAAAGGAGAAAAAGATCACCTCCTTTTCCTGCAGCCCCTGTTCTCGCAAATTAGCAAGTAAAATTAGCAACAGAGAACTGCCCATTCATCACACTCAACAGTGACAGCCAGAGAACCAGCCAGCCGTAGAGGGAGCCAGGGAGAGTTAGCCTGCCAGCTAGCTGGCCAGCCAAAAGCTACATCCCAATATCCCACCTCCAGTCAGTTCCTCTGGCCTCCAACCTCCTGTAGTCCCTCCTTCCATGGAGGAAATAAACACGAAATTGAGGGAGGATAGAAGAATCAAACACCACCATGTGCAGGCGTGCTTCCATAGAATCTCCCATCCTCCAATCCTCATCCTGTACCTTTCTGTTGTTTGAGGCATCGCCAACGACTGGAGTCTCAAAGGACAAGGCCAAAGAAAGCAGCTGGAGGATTGAAATTGAGATGCACTCACGGTGGAGGAATCAAACACCATTGTTCCTTTCCAATATTCTAACTCCCGTCCTCCGCAAGGGCTTGTGGCCTTGCCGACAGAAATTTTATTCAATATCTCGCAAAAGCGCACTTGAAAGGTTATTTTCCCACTCGCAACTGTTATGTTCAAAAGGGAAAGTCTACCAAAAGCTTTTGTGACAAGGTTGACAGCAGGGATACTCTGTTGTTTTCTCCATGGAGGCGGGGCGTCACATCAAGCACAGGTCGAGGATGGGAGTCAGGATATTGGAAACAACACCATGTGCAGGCTTGCTGCTTCTATAGACATCTTGCCTCCCGTGCTCATCCTGTACCTTCTTGTGGTTTGAGACGATGCTCATCACGTTGAGCCTCAAGGCCAGAGGAAGCAACTGGAGGATGGATATTGAGACGCACAAACAGCCTCTACAACCCTCCCGCCCTACACTTGCCACAGCCTTCCCTAGAAGAGCACAGGAGCTGCGCTGCACTGCTACTTCTACTCACAGCACACGACCGCAGATACCACATCCTTGTCAATCTCAACATCAAAAAGCCCCAACACCCGAAACCGTCATGAATATTCATCCTGCACATACACACACACACACACGCCAGTCTGTTTTGTCTGGCACGGCTGACAAGTGTGGAGACCAGACATCAAGGAAGGAAGGAAGGAAGGAAGGAAGGAAGAAGGAGAAAAAAAGGAAGGAAAACAGAAATTGAGGAGTGGATGAACGGGGGGGAAAAGTGTGCATTTATTTATCGACAGCAAAAAAATGAATGGGAATTTTTAAGCACACAGAAGTCTGGAGGCGTACCGTGCCACTGCGATGGAACGGGAGAGGAGAAGACGGCTGCGGCTTCTTAAATATGGGTCAGAATGCACCCAAACGGCATATTAAATATGCAAGAACACTCTACTCTCCCCACTGTGTGTGTGACCCTGCATGACTCGAAAAACGCATGAAAAAATAAAGCTGCCTCGTGTGTGTATGTGTGTGTGTGTGTGTGTGTGTGTGTGTGTGTGTGTGTGTGTGTGTGTGTGTGTGTGTGTGTGTGTGTGTGTGTGTGTGTGTGTGTGTCCCATTATAACGAGTCCCCGATGCCACCAACACCAACACACCCACACTACCAACCCCGGATAATCTCCGTCGACAATATGTGCTACATTCCCAAACAATGTGGTTTACAAAGCCACCGCCACAGCCCCCCACCCCCCCCCCCCCCTAATCCATAACGGCCATGGTGACTTTCATAAATCTAGATTATGATTCAATTGCCCTGAGTAGTCGCTGCCCGAACACTGAGGCGTGCTGACTAAGAGAAGCAGAAGTAAGGGCTTTTGAAGATGGCAGGCAGGCAGGCAGAGAGACAGAGAGGCAGGCCGGCAGAGGCAAGCAGGGAAGCAGGCAAGCAGGCAGGCATGCAGGAAGGGAGGCAGGGAGGGAGGCAGGCAGGCAGGCAAGCAGGGAGGCAGGCAGGCAGGCATGCAGGGAGGGATGCAGGCAAGTAGGCAGGCAGGCAGGCAGGCAGGCAGAGAGGGATGGAGGGCAGGCAGGCAGGGAGAGAAGAAGGCAGGCAAGCAGACAGGGCAGGCAGGCAGGCAGGCAGGCAGGGAGGGAGGCAGACAGGCAGGCAAGCAGGGAGGCAGGCAGGCAGGCATGCAGGGAGGGATGCAGGCAAGTAGGCAGGCAGGCAGGCAGGCAGGCAGGCAGGCAGGCAGAGAGGGATGGAGGGCAGGCAGGCAGGGAGAGAAGAAGGCAGGCAAGCAGACAGGGCAGGCAGGCAGGCAGGCAGGGAGGGAGGGAGGGCAGGCAGGCAGGCAGGCAGGGAGAGAAGAAGGCAGGCAGGCAGGCAGGGCAGGCAGGGAGGCAGGCAGGCAGGTAGGGAGGGAGGGAGAAAGGGCAGGCAGGCAGGCAGGCAGGCAGGCTTGGAGTGGGGGATAAATGGCCGCCTTTTGAAGGAGGAGGGCACTCCTTCACATGCAGAGAATAAATGCCAGCTCGTTGTCCAGGTGAAGTGAGCACTTAAAGCAGGCCACACTAAAGTGAGCACACACAGAGTCGGAGGAAGAGAGAGAGAGAGAGAGAGAGAGAGAGAGAGAGAGAGAGAGAGAGAGAGAGAGAGAGAGAGAGAGAGAGAGAGAGAGAGAGAGAAAGAGAGGATGACAGAGAGAGAATGAGAGGAAATGAAAAAAGAGAAGCAGCATAGATGGAGAAGGTGAGAGCAAGAAATAGAAAAACAGTGAGAGGAAAATAGTAGGACGAAGAAGAAAGGAAAGAGAGAAAGAGAAATTCAGAGCTATACTATAGAAAGAGGGTAAGAATGAGAGTAAGGGAGAAAGAGACTGGTCTTTCTAGGTGGCTCAGATATGGGAATTGGCCATTAACCTCGGCAGGGCAGGCTGACATGAACAGGCCAGGCAGGCTTCACTGATATCTCTCTCTCTCTCTCTCTCTCTCTCTCTCTCTCTCTCTCTCTCTCTCTCTCTCTCTCTCTCTCTCGCTCGCTCTCTCTCTCTCTCTCTCTCGCTCTCTCTCTCTCTCATGTCTATTGACCTTGCTCTCCCACTCTCTTTCCTTCTCTCTTTTTCTTCCTCCCTTTCTTTTTCTTATTCTTATTTTCTTTCATTCTTCCTCTACCTCTTCTTTTTCTATCTATCTCTATTCTATTCTATTCTATTCTATTCATCTCTATTCTATCTATCTACTGTGGCCTAACTCCACGATGAGATTGTTCATAGGCTTTGCTCTCACTCTCCTCCTCCTCTTTCTCTCTCTCTCTCTCTTCTCTCCCTCAAAACCATCTGCCGAGTATTTCTGACACGGCCTCTCTAACAAAGGAATAATATAGGCATAGTTTCAATGCCTCCAGCTCGCTCGTTCAGTTTTCTCCATTTCTGTCATTCATCACTAGTATTTACCATCGTCCTTCATTTTCCTGCATTCAGTTTCTGAGGAAGCAGATATATTCAACAACTAAGTGGCTTCCCCCTTCCCCTTATATCACCATAGTACGAGGAATCTTTCCTCAAGGTACATAATTCAGCAATTCCC
This sequence comes from Engraulis encrasicolus, assembly GCF_034702125.1. Lineage (NCBI taxonomy): Eukaryota > Metazoa > Chordata > Actinopteri > Clupeiformes > Engraulidae > Engraulis > Engraulis encrasicolus. The sequence goes on along the minus strand of NC_085865.1, from coordinate 21,674,309 downwards.
CCTCTCAGACACTGCACAACACACAGACACACACAGACACACAGACAGACACACAGACAGACACACAGACACACAGACAGACACACACACACACACACACACACACACACACACACACACACACACACACACACACACACACACACACACACACACACACACACACACACACACACACACACACACACACACACACACTCTCTCACTGCACCATGAAACTCAATTCAATAAGCTTTGGCTTAAGGGGCCACACAGCTCAGCCCTGTCGGTCGGTACAGCAGAGCAGAAATCCAGACGTGGAATATGCTGCGAGTGTGACGCACACACATACAGTACAAGCAGTGCTTTGCTCTTTTGCGCTCCGCGGCGAGTCTCCTGAGGAATGCACGTGTAGATGTACGCATGTACGCAAGCTTCCTCACTCTGCCGGCGAAAACGAGGTGAGCAGTGTGTGACGCAGTCTGCGAGTACGTCACACCCCCTCTCACCACGCCACCCCTGCACGTCACATCCGTCCAGTTAGCACTCAAACACACTTCTAAAACTACAACCCCACCACCCACATCCTTGTGCTACTATTTATGTACGGAAAGCCAGATGGTCAAAAAAAGGTTAACACTGATGCACACGTGCATGCATGTGACAAGGTGAACTGTCCACAGTCTGCAGTACATCTCAGCTCATCATATCACACGTCACATCATATCTAGACATCTAGGCAGCACTGAACTCCCTCCGCCCCATCCCTGCCCTACTATTTACGTACGGAAAACCACATGGTCCAAAAAAGGTTAACATTGATGCTAGTGTGCATATCACAAACTAGATTATCCTCAGTCTGCAGTAAGGCACATGCGGGTAAAGAGACAGCACTCAACACACAGTTCTCAGGGCCCATCCCTGTTCCGCTACTACAGTGTACTCAACGCCACATGGTCCTAAACAAGGTTAATATTGACGCTCACGTGCATGCATGTCACAAAGCATATTGTTCACAGTCTGCAGTACATTGCATGCTACTTAACGTAACATCCAGAGTGAGCACTTGACACACATCTGACGGCCCATCCCTGTCCCATTACGACATAAAGCAAAGACACATGGTCCGAAATAAGGTTAACGTCGATGTTCACTCGCGCCACGTGCATCATGTCACAAAAGACAACGTCCTCAGAGAAACCTTAGTTAAACTCAGGCTGGCCGGCAGGCTCAGAGGGGTTGGATAATGATTGTACCATGAAGGCTGTCTGAACTCAAGAGTCAGAGCCATGGAGACACATAGGGCTTGGGGAGTGTTTGGGCGTCTGGACTCATGGAGACACATAGGGCTTGGGGAGTGTGGGTGTCTGGACTCTAGGAGTGGGTATCATCAACCACGATAAGATAGATCGATACATAAGGTCACGATACAATAGATATCCCAATGTGCACCCTGATACGGCAATATACATTGCGATATTTTAGGCCTACATTTTTTGTTTTCATTGATTTTTTTTACATTTGTAAGAAAACAGACATATGTATAGTACAACCAAATGTATTTTTTTTCTGTAGAGCAACAGTTGCACAGTAGTGAATGCAAAACACGGCCTTCACAAAACTGCAGGCCTACTGTTCATGATGCGATACGCATCAGTCGCTGTGCAGCATTCAAAAATCAATTTATTTTATGAAATAAAATATCGCTACTGACGCCTCTAATACGGTACATGTATTGTGAAGAGGACTGTGATGATATATCGATATTTTGAACAACATACCCCTACTGGACTCATAAAGGCACACGGGGCTCGGGTGTTCAGGCGTCTGCGTACCACCCTGATTCAAATCTGTGACACAGACACTGCAGTGGCAGCATTACTTCGTAACCCCCCCATGGCACGGTCTCGGCGTCAGAGCTAAGGCGCCACGCCAGGCCAGTGTCGGGCGGCACGTACTATAAGCTAAGCCAGCAGAAAACAAGCAACTCGTCTCGAGCAGGCTGCAAGTACTGTAGGCAACGGTGTGCCAACCTCTGAAGGATTTCATTCAGAAGACGGGAGGCAATAAAAAAAATGAAATAAAAAAGAGACACTCCTAAAAATAACCCGCCTTACCTTCTCATGAAATGTGTGCATGGTAGTACTTCTAAACGCTTCAGGCTCTGTTGACAGGCTCCCATTCACCCACTTGCCTATTATTGGTCTCACTACACAGAGAAACGATTCTTTTTTTTCTTTTTGTTATGTATATTTTTATTTCATATTTTTATCAATAATGTTTTAAAAGACATATAGAGAGCCTAGTTATAAAATATCATCGCTATGGCAACAGCCCATACACATACATGCTGCTTGTGTGTGAACTCTGTGAACCTGACTCTGTGTGCTGCTACATACATTCTCTCATTCTCTCTCTCTCTCTCTCTCTCTCTCTCTCTCTCTCTCTCTCTCTCTCTCTCTCTCTCTCTCTCTCTCTCTCTCTCTCTCTCTCTCTCTCTCTCTCTCTCTCTCTCTCTCTCTCTCTCTCTAATAGGCTCCTTGTAAGCATGGCCCTGGTCCCTGTCGCAGTCATGGCTAAGAAATGCTAATTCGGGCCGAGCGAGCAGCGGCATTGTCAGCGGGCATGACAGAGTCGCCGCTTGTGTAGAGAACTTGTGTGTAAGCCCTGCGAGCGAGCGGGACTTGGCATCAATGAGGAAGCGAAGCGGGCCTCAGCGGAGCGGGGAGGGCAGGATCGCACCTGGCGGGACGCCAACACCTGGCCTGCTCGTGACAACAGCATCAAGCTGAGACCCGAGAGGAAGGAGAGCGAGAGAGGGGAGGGTGTGTGTGTGTGTGTGTATGGGGGGGGGTTGGGTGGTTGGACTTGGACTTGCAAGGAGGAACGAGGTAGGGAGTGAGTAGGGAGCGAGTGAGCGAGGAATGAGAGGGAGCGTTTGTGTGTGTGTGTGTGTGGGGGGGGGGGGGTTGAGAGAGAGGCTGGGACTTGGTTGAAGCAGGGAGGAAGAGTAGGGAGGGGAGGAAGAGGATGGAGCAGAGGGAGGGGAGGCTGAGACTTGGGTGGCGGTGACTCATCATCACTACCTCAAACACACTCACACTCACGTTTCCTGTGTGTGTGTGTGTGTGTGTGTGTGTGTGTGTGTGTGTGTGTGTGTGTGTGTGTGTGTGTGTGTGTGTGTGTGTGTGTGTGTGTGTGTGTGTGTGTGTGTGAGTGAGTGTTTTCATTAGGAAGTCTCTAAGGGGATGTATTATTCATGCTTACTGTTTTCTATGGTTGGGTCATAAGAGTCCACAAACTGTCCTTCAACAAACTGTATTGTCAATGACGACTTTCCTGCAAAAATAAGAACAAGAGACAGACAGAAAACAATGTTAATATTTCACAGGTTTTCTCCATACAGTGGAACCAAGAAAACACCAATGTGCCAATGCCTAAACACAAAATATAACTTCCACTTCTTTCATACACATTATGTATATTACATATCCCTAATCCTGGGCACTTACTTGTACTGCTTGAAATGTTCATTAGGTCTGCCAATATTCAAACATTACTGCTCTCTGTCTGTTCTGCATTCATACTCTGCATTGACCCCACACTCGGTACTTGCTAGAATGTCCAGTTTGTAAGTCGCTTTGGATAAAAGCATCTGCTAAATGTAATGTAATGCGGTGTAATATTGCTCAGCATGCAACATTGCACTGCAACAACATTGCAAGGGTCTGCACCCAGTAGGCAAACAAATTTGGAAATGACCTCATTTACCATCTACAGACAGTACACAAGATAATTACACACACCAAGTTGCACTGCTGAGGTAGATGGCAAATGGGCTGATACGTCCAAAAGAATACATTTTCTTTTGAATGAATGAATGAATCCTTTATACTGTACGTCATATGCACCACATTTATTCATGCATCACATTATACAGCATCATTAGCCTTTCTCTATAACAAAATACACTTTTTGGTGTGTCATTCAAAGAATAGCACGTCAGTTCATTTTAGTCCTGAACGCTGAGGATTGTAGCTCCCCTCTTGCATCATTCACCAGCGTCAGGAGCACCACTACGAGCAGAGAGCTCTGCACGAGGTACGGCACACAGAGCTCCCCACCACACTCTCTTCTGCTCAGCTCTGCGCTGTCCACCCATGCAGCTAGAAATGTCCGTTATCCTGTTGCTATAACAACCGTAAGTTCACTCTGGCATCCAGTGTGTGTGCGTGCATGCGTGAGTGTGAGTGTGTGTATGTGTGTGTGTGCGTGCGTGCATGTGAGTGGAGATTTTCATTCACACAGAAAAGCCCAGAGAGGAAGGGAGAGAGAGAGAGAGACAGTGATTCGCTTGAAAATGGAAATACAACTCAAGCGAGACAGAAACGGCACATCGATTTGATCCTTCACATTGCCAAATGAATGGTAAATAAAAAATAAAAACCTTCGCTCGCTCGATTCTCTCTCACTCACTCACTCACTCACTCACTCTCTCTCTCTCTCCCTCCCTCCTCATGTGGGAGGGTTATGTAGCCTACTAGCTACATCTGCAGAGAATAATGATTACCTCCCCCCACCCCCACCACACACACATACATACGCACACACGCACACGCACGCACGCACACGCGCACACGCGCACACACGCACACACGCACACACACACACACACACACACACACACACAGATCCCTGGAGGCCTGGGTTTTTTCATGCATGAGAGCCAGAGATCAGAGAGTTAGATGCTCTTCCTGGCAGGCTCGCCAAAGGATGCTGCTCTTGCTCTTGCTATAGCTGCTACTGCTACTGTGAATGAAGCCTCGTTGCCACAGCACTACTGTTCCATTGAATGAACAGTGGACAGGAGGCCATCAGCAGCATCCTGGAGAGAGAGAGAGAGAGAGAGAGAGAGAGAGAGAGAGAGAGAGAGAGAGCGAGAGCGAGAGAGAGCGAGAGAGAGAGCGAGAGAGAGCGAGAGAGAGAGCGAGAGAGAGAGAGAGAGAGAGAGAGAGAGAGAGAGAGAGAACTCTCCAGTAGCCTAACTGTAGCATCCAGGTGCACCAGGGGGGCAGTAAGAAGATGACTATACCGTACTCAAGCCGCACTGTACATTTTAATGAAGATGCATGGAATTTCAAGTGTCCTTTTTCCCTCTCTCAGGGGGCTATAAATAGCGACTGCGACAGAATGATGGAGTGAGAGAACGGAGAGAGAAAAAAAAGAAATAGAGAAGAGGAGGTGGGGATGCGTTGAGTGGCTATTCAGCTGGTGCCACATATGACCCTGGATATATTTATATAAAAAATCCCTTGGAACACAGATGTGGGTGTTAGATTAGCCTGCTGACGCCCGAAGGGAGGGGGAGGGGGAGTGCGGTGGTAAAAGTGGCTCTCACCTCAACCCACTCATTTACCCTCACTCCCACGACACACCCCTCCACCAACAACCTGTGATAGTTACAATTCGATGCCACATATTCGAAATTACCATGTCTTTTTTCAACCAATCAGGCAATCGCTTGGTTGAATTGGACTGGTAAAACTTTTGGAATGTGTGCCAATGGCTTGTATAACTAATGAACCCGGGTTGCCCATCACTGCCGATGAACCCATCAGAGCCAGGAAGCAGATGTAGGCTATAATGGACAGCAGCGTAGTGCAGCGTGCCCTCCCACGCATTATTGGCAGCGACTGATGGAGGCCTTTATTGGCGTTAAGGAGCGGAAGTGTGGAATGTCTCCCATCTGCTCCCCGCCAGCCAGTCCAGCGCCTGACGTCATAGAGGTCGAATGAGGGGGCTGCGAAAAATTTCCGCCGCGTCTCTCACACACTGTCGATGATGACTCACGTGGGCGCTGGAAACGGAAATATCGGCACAGAGGGAGCACCCCCCCCCATCCCCCAACCCCCGAACACAACTGATTCTGACAAACGCCCAGCATGAGATATTGATCCTCCATGCTGATGTGCTCACCTTGCCAAAGCCTTCTTTTCAAACATGCAATTTTAGAGGAACTGAGACTTCAGGTCTTCTTAGATAAGGAAGAGTGGCATTACAGTACCCTCTGCATTGCAGGACTACTAGATATCCATTTCACTGCATTACATTACACTTTGCCAATGCTCTTAGCTTGAGCGGCTGAAGAGTTAGCTATAGGGCATTGGTTTCAGTCTCCAGGGCCCAGACAAATGTGGTTTTGGTTAGGTACCTTGCCCACTTCAGCCATGGATGATGGGGGATTCGAACCTACAACGTTCCAATTGGAAGACCAGCTCCTTACCATTAGGCCACGGCTGCCTGCATTACATTTACATGTTGTTGCAGTAAGTTAGGTAGCGCGTCAGTCCCCCTGAATCAATGTGGGGAATGGGTAAATGCATTTGTCAAGGCCATTAGTTACTTACTCCCTGTAGCTACGTACTGTAGCTTGTGTAACGGAGGCTAACTATCAGAGTGTGGCGTGGAATGTTAGTAAACCTCCCTCGTGAAGCCTCATACAGTATCGGTAGAACTGCTCTATCGGACTGGTCCTTAAGCTCAGCGGTGTCGTGCTGTGCCTCTCATGCCCGAAATGGAGCGTTGACCAGGAGGTGGCGGGTTCGAGCCCTGGGTGGCGGGCTGCGCAGGAAGACCTCAGTTACACTTGGCTATCACCAGACGTAGACTATGGGTCTTTCTCAAAGCCTAGGCCAGTGTCCTTCCAAGTGTATCAGCCTAATTAGTCACGCCCAGTGATTGGATACCCTTTATTAGTCACACCCAGTGATTGGATATTCTGTAGAGTTCACCAAAAAGTATCCAATCACTGGGCGTGACTAATTAGGCTGATACACTTGGAAGGACACTGGCCTAGGCTTTGAGAAATACCCAATATATCACAAGTTAAATACAGTCTGGAAAGAAACCATCTCTTCATTTTCTCATAGGGGAAGTCCATCTAAACTTTTTAAAAATACCATCTAAAGCTTGATAGCCAGCTGGTTTCGCATCTGGTGTTGTAGATCTGTAAACAAGCGTCCTTTTGTCTACCATTAAATCTTGCCCTCCCTCCCTGTTCTGTGGCTGGGATCCCAATGTTTCCATACTATTATTCAGATTGAAACAAGCACACAAGGCAGCATGGGAATTCCCAGGACAGTACCAATGGGGAAAACAGAGCGATGGTGGTGAGAGCTAGAGCTGAGAGTGTCTTGACTCTAATCACAACGAGCCTGGCTGTGGTGTAGCGGTCAGAGCCCCAGCGTGGCACCCGGTTGAACCCGGCCCCAGGCCCCGGTCCAAATTCCAACACAGCCTGATTATCATCGACTTTGAATATATCTTCAAGACTTAGGGGAGAGAGGTCTGACCAAGAGCATAACAGTTAATATTTCCCAAACTGCATGGTTGACCCACCTCCCTTGGTTTGCTACTGGTTGTGTGCTTCCCGACAAAGTGGGAGGAGTGCCCGATTTTTCTGGAGCGCAGAAACGATATGCGTATTGCTCCTGGCCTGACTAGAGCAACGCTAAAGGTGTTGCGTCACTATGAGGGCGCGGCCTGGGCCAACCGGGCATCCTTACTCTCCTTATTTACAGTTCTCAAATACATTTTTCCTACTTCCCAGACCAACTCCATTATATCATTGTTATTACCATTAGTCCTCTGTCTCAGTTACTGTATTCTTCAGAGGCAGTCCATGATGTATGTTATTTCTCGTCCTCTGGGAAGGTGGCTCAATGGCATGACACTGGAGCGTGATGCTAGCGGATGTAGGGCACCGCCGTGCATTAGAGTCGCACTTCCTGTCCTACTGCAGTGTCACCTTCACCTTGACCTCTCACTGGCCGTGGGCAAGGTTAGCCTTAGCGCTGGGAACACCACACGGCACTCAAATGGCACATTTATAATGGTCTGAGAGTTTCCCTCTCAGTGAAGTGGCCGACCTTGCCTTTGCCATAGAAAATAACAGCACACATCTGAATCAGTGGGTATTCGCTATCAGAATAAATATACTTCCTAACCGTGTGTGTGTCTGAGTGAGTAAACGAGCGAGAGAGAGAGAGCTCTCAGTATCCTCCTGTAACTGAAGTGTAATAGCACACACAACTCACACACAGACCGCCATCCCCACCTCCTTGATGTCTTGATGTCTGACACCTTGCGTAACTGTGCAGGTCTCTGCGCACCCCTACTGCTTCCTCACAGCACAGCAGGTGACAGATCAGGCTGTGCAGTGGTGGGGGCTACCCGATGTGACTACCGTACACGTCAAGACCTGCCTTCAAGTAAAGGAACACAGGCATTTGCACCACCACCAGAGGTGACCACCAACTCGTGTGGCATGATGCAAACGTGGTTCTAACGCCCTCTACACTGGTTTAAACCAGCGCATCTCCCACCCCCCGCTTCTTGCCCGCGCTCTCTTGCTAACGAGTGTGTGTGTGTGTGTGTCTGAGTGTGTGTGTGTGTGCAGTAAGTACACACATGAAGACCATGCTGTACAGTAGGCTGGCCCTCATACGTACCGCATGCTGCTACCCTATGGCTTAAGATGCACAGCAACATCTATGAGTCATGTCACATTACAAGTCACATACAGTTAGTTCACTTCACGCTGCCGTGGCCACACACACACATGGAAGCATCGTATGGACATTATACAATCAAAACATTAAATGCAATTATTGGGTGTGGAAATTGTGTTACATTCACCTCTGGAATTATTAGTTACAACTGATTAATTGATGAATTGTAAATATTTCAGGTAAATAAGGCCTATAACATTCATGTACAGTGTGCTACTCCTTGGATCACCTCAAAAGAGAAGTGAGATGTCTAGTGAAATGAAGACAAGACAGCAGAGCTGAGATGATAACACAGCAGGGCAGTCTCCTCTTCTCATTATGGCAGACTTGTGTACAGTAGGCACTGAATGAGACTCCTACTGGGAAAACGTGCTTTGAGCATGGAAGCGCCGGTTGACAGTGACTGTAGGCTACGAGGAGACAAGTCGACTTTGTAGGCCCTTTTAAGTATTCCACGCCTGAAGCAGTGGGGTTCTTTTTCTAACTTCGCTCGGTGTTTCACTATGGGATACGCTTGGGCGTGACCATCTATGGAAGCTCCAATGACATTACGTCTGTCAAAGACAGACAGTCGACGCAGTCGGGCTCCGCCCGCTTGGGGTGTCTACCCCCGTCGACACGCTGAGTCCAGCATTCTCGCTTTCTTCCCGTGAAGATCTACTACAAGCTCCTCGCACCTGCCAAGGCTGTGCTCGCTTAACCGTTCACAGACGGACCGTCCAGACCCCGTCGCCGAACGCGACCGCGGCCGGTAAGTGCTATATTGTTTGCCTTCGTCAAGAAGTGCATTGAAGGTTTGCAGTTAAGTCAGCTTACTTTCCAACTCTAGTGAAGTGTCCGCGTCGTGGCGAACTTCAAGTTTAGCATGGCGGGCTACCTAACCCACCTAGCTACCTAACTTCAGCTTAGCCTGATTTAGCTACCTCTACCTCCACCGAGCACTCGGGTGCCGGTGATAACTTATTAATGGTAAGCTACACCGTACAACAGGGAGCGAGAACGCCTTACTCGCTACTCTGTTTGACTATTTTCATCTGTTTTCTGTTTGTAACCCACCGCATGTAAACCACTCGGCGGGAAACAAGTTGCTAGCTTCGATCTGTAGCTACAAGTTTAGCATGGCGGGCTACCACCCACCTAGCTACCTAACTTCAGCTTAGCCTGATTTAGCTACCTCTACCTCCACACAGCACTCCGGTGCCGGTGATAACTTATTAATGGTAAGCTACACCTTACAACAGGGAGCGAGAACGCCTCACTCGCTACTCTGTTTGACTATTTTAATCTGTTTTCTGTTGGTAACCCACCGCATGTAAACCCACTCGGCGGGAAACAAGTTGCTAGCTTCGATCTGTAGCTACCCCGCACGTGCGGCTAATCTGCTAACACTACTGAAGTAATCACTTGTTATGACGAGTTCTTCGAGTAACACTACTCTCCTCTCTCTTTTATTCTGAAAGATGCTTCAGGCATTTCCCCCGCCATGGGGAAGAGTGAAAACAAAGAGTGAAGAGCCCGTTGCCTCCCGTGCCGGCGTCACGCAGCCAACCATGGCGGGCGGAGAATCCCAGGTCTGCATGGAACCCTACCATGCACATGCAACGGTTGCAGGCCGCCATACCTGCACCACTGCGTGGACAATACCAGAGGGAATTCACTAACAGCCCCCATGCACAAGTCAGACTCTGTGGATACCATGCCACCCGAGGACGACCCCAGCTTAGGCTACCCCCTCTCACAGGGAGCAGGAGGATACCCAAGCATAAAGCACAATATCAGGGACATCACGTCGCTGCCCCCTCGACCCCAACAGGGTGGGCGACCTATCCGGCAGTAATCAAGGCCCCCCAGTGACCATGCTGACTCGGCGGCCCTCTGCTCAGGATGCAGGAGACAAGGAAAGGGACCAGCAACACTGCCCCCAACCCCCCTCCCTCCTCAAGTCCAACCTGGCCACCCCTCCCAGCAGTCCTGGCCTGTCTGAGAGATGGCCCCCCTGTCACTGGAAGCCTCACAAGTACTCCAAATGTGCCCTAACCGACGGGCTGTGTCGACTGTGTCCAACATCGCTCTCCCCTGTAGAGAGACTGATAGGTGGGCGAGCCGGTCCGATTGCTCTCTGATGCTGTCACCAGGTCCAGACGGACACGGCAAAACAGACACTCAGGCATCATCTACACGCTGCACCAAGGGCCCGGCGCTGTGCTGGTGAAGATGAGGGAGACAAGGTCTCGGCAGGCAGAAGGATGATGCTCTCTGGGCGAGCCTGACACACAAGCCGCCCCCAGGCCCCAACCTCCCAGACAGGTCAACACTGCCAAGGTAGTCATCCTATGGAGAGAGAGGCCATAGCCTGCACCTTAAGGGCTAGAACGGTCAGAAGCTCAAGGTGCTTCAACCCAGAACAGAGGCCCAAACTGTCCAAACGGCCTACAGGACCCAGTGGCGGACCTGACAGCCCAGGCTCACTTGTTCCCACGTCCTCGCCCACAGCGGAGAGGAAGATGGAAAAAAGAGGTTATGTCTTACATGTGTTCAAAATCTGAAACTGCAGACAAAGTGTCACCAAGCACAAATCACACCCAATCTCAGTGTCCAGTAAATATACATTATTCGCACCTAGGCCGTGGGCCAAAGGCGAATCTGTTGATACAAAATAAACGCCAATGCTACACAGAGGGTAATTTCACCAAACTGTTCAGTATACCAAGGTGTTCAGTATACAAAGATCTTTATCTTCCTAGCAAGGGCCAGGAACGTCTTTGGTCAACACATAAGATGCACATAATGCATGAGAGCGGTCTCATCTCACTAAGGTGTTAAGTAGACTAAGGTCATTCGCACCAAGGCAGGGCCAAGGGCGAATTTTATTAACACAATATACACACATTGTGTCTCACCAGACTAAAGTGTTAAGTAAACAAAGGTCATTCGCATCTAGGTAGGGGCCTAGTGCGAATTGTCTTAACACATAACAATGTTAACATGTTATAAACATGCACACTTTGCATCTCACCAGACTAAAGTGTTCAGTAAACAAGGGTCTTTCGCATCTGGGCAAGAGCCAAGGCGAAAATTGTTACTACATAACTTACACAAGTAATGCAAAGCAGTAGCCTCTGTCTCACCAGACTAAACTGCTCAGTAAACAATTATCATTTGCATCCAGGCAGGGGCCAAGGGTGAAATTGTTAACATTATGCACACACGGGGTTACTATCACAGTAGTCTCAGCAGTGTTAAAGGAACAAATATCCTCGCACCCAGGCGAGGGCAGATTTGGTAACACAAAAGTGGCTCCCCTTGCAGCCCAGGGTAGCCTCACATACCAGTGTGCTTTAAAATAAATAAAGAATGCCATCCCCATCCAGGCCTTGGGCCAAGGACGGAGTTGTTATTGAGAAGTCACACACGAGGTGTACAAGTACAATGTACTGACACCAGAAATCTCTCAAAAATAAATACGGTACATAAATAAAGAAAAGGGGTGCACCACTGTCATAACACCACCAGGGCGCACCATTTCCCCTTTATTGGCAGCGGAGACATAGCAGATATCTCTCCGGTGACGCCACTAGTGTGCGTCACGTCACGGCTGCGTGGGTAACGTGACTACGTCATATAAGAGCGACGGGTCATGCTCATCCATGACGTACAGTACACAAACGCAACACTACTTTATTCCACTGTAAGTGGATAAAGAACTTCTGTTGATCACAAAACCACCTAGGTTCAGTGGAACACTAATTTAAGGTCAGTAGACTGAGTTCTCGAGTTACGAACGAAGAGATCCCTTCTTTTCTACTCTAAGGAGCCGTCAATGGGCTCTGTTCAACATAATGCGCGATCTCAGCTGGAAAGCGCATTTTACAGACCGCCTTATAAAAACAGGTATGCCACAATCGCATACATCTGACAACAAGGTGCTTTGTCAATCATATCATCGTCTCGATTTTGGGGTTGTCACAAGAGTTACAGCAGATGATCTTATCACAAGCTGTAGCCTGTCTGAAATCAAAATGTGTATTATGAGTTTCGCCGCCACGGCAAAACATACAGCATCTCGCTGCCTCAACCGGCGATTGAGGACGGGGTTAGCCCCTCTGACAGGCTTGGGATCAGAATACTGTAATTAAGACATTTTCCCCTATTGCTCCCTCTCGAAGGAGTCAGCATTAGATTCCAGGACGGCGCTAAAGCATCGAGTGAATTTGGGTTCAACAAGTCACCGTTAGTAGTCAGACAAGGTCTAGACTACAGTTGGTGTAACGGCATCCGCTATTACGGTAGCGAGAGGTGTCTCTCTATGATGAAGGGCTTTTACAGTAAAGCTTACAGTAAAGCTTACTGGCCACTTGTTCATGCAGTGGTTTTCACCATCGCACGTCCAGGGGCGACCATATACATTAAGTGTTCTGGGCCCTGAAACATTTTCCAAAACGATGTAGGTGGTTGAGGAAACTATTGCTGGTCACAGTTTCTGTTAAGTCTGCAGAACAGGGCCAAGGGGAACATCCTCTCTACTCTCAAACATCGGCTTGTGGTGGGGCAGGGTTGGTGCAGGTTTTTGCTATCTCTACACCTTGTAAGGAAACACACAGTGCCCTCTATTCCTCCTTGGCATAAAAGATGCACTAGATTGCTATGGGCAAAACACCCTGCTCTATGCATTCACACCAATAAGCATAATAACCCCCACACTGGTCAGAGTCAGGCAACAGAGCCTGCTACTGATTTTGTTGGCCCAATTATGTCACCCTATGGGGTCACGATTGTGTAAGGGTGTTCGGAGGGCCCTCAGGGGCCCCACCTCTACTGAGAGATCCTCTCAGACAAGAAGCGATATTTATAATTCACACCTAGACAGGCTGTCCGGTAGGCTCATTCTGTGAGAGGTAGAATTCAACGCAGTCGCCCTCTCCCAGCAGTCACGAGACTGTACTAGGGGCGACAGCAGCATACACACTTCATACTTGGTCATAAATGGCGTGTGTTCAAGGTATGGGGCACACGGAGACACTTCTCCCTAACGCCCTGTTGTTCAGCTTCTTAGCTTCCCTACGGGATCTTATACACAGGGTTAAAGTCTTTCCCAATAGGAAAGTTTACCTTGCTGCATTTTCAGCCAGCCACTGAAGTTTTGAGTACAAGCCAGCAGTAGTACTCCTTGGAGACTTAGTTCTGGTTAAGTTGAGCTACACGCTCACCCCTCCAAATCACTGGTTTGAAAGTTTAGCTTGTCAAGACTGTTCTAATACAGCATTAACCACCATGAAATGAGTGAGTGAACTAAAAGCCTTCCTTGTGAGGCCTTCTTGGTTTACAATCTGACTCTGATTTGAAGAAGGTGCGTCTTCTCCCCATTACAGATTTGTGCCCAGAGCAGGACTTTCTTTAGATGTCGGAGAAAGGACCTGGATGCCCCGCACCCTGCCCCCTCACTCAGAGGAGGGTCAGGAGCTCAACTATGTGTGTCCTGTTAAAGCTCTGTGACTATACAGAATTTAGCAGAGTTCAACTTTTTGTGGCGGCCACACCATAAAGGACTACCACTGCCACGTCAGGTTGTCTCATTGGATTGTGAAAGCTACAGCGGTTTGCCTATCAGAATAATGTCTCGCCGGCCCCTTAGGGACCTAAGAGCTTATGCATTAACAGGAATGGCCAATTCCAGGGCACTGTCCACGGGGTTGCCAATGGTAGGCCTGTGCAATGTAGCGAACAGGGCCCCAGGGTACACGTTCGCCCACTTTCATGAGCTATAGGTATCTGGCCGACACTTATCTCACGCTGTACTAGGTTCTGACTCCCCAGCAGCGATCTATACATTCTGACCGATGCTACTGTAATAAGGGCTTTACATAGCGTGCATTCCGGGAGTGGGCTATATCTCCCATAGTGAAACACCGAGCGAAGTTAGAAAAAGAACGTTAGGTTATGGCTATAACCCTCGGTTCTTTGATAACAGAGTGAGGTGTTTCACCTATTTTTCCCTCCTTGCACTAGTTGTTAGGTGGGGAAGAAACCGTTAAGAATGCTGGACTCAGCGTGTCGACGGGGGTAGACACCCCAAGCGGGCGGAGCCCGACTGCGTCGACTGTCTGTCTTTGACAGACGTAATGTCATTGGAGCTTCCATAGATGGTCACGCCCAAGCGTATCCCATAGTGAAACACCTCACTCTGTTATCAAAGAACCGAGGGTTATAGCCATAACCTAACGATTTTTGTTGTCTCGAACAAGTCTCCTGGGAACCTCGCTCTATACCTGCAGCGCGCGTTTGCGTCTACGATGAGCCAGAGTCCTCTTTTGGACCATTATTATTATTATTATTATTATTATTATTATTATTATTATTATTATTATGCGGATTCATCTAGGGGGAAAAACGGGCCCATTCACAACGTGGTACTATGCCTGAAAAGAATCACTCCGACATATAAAACAAAATGTCCTGCAAGGCACACCGACTGAAAGTAGCGTAAGATGCTGTAACATGTCACGAGTTACCCATTACAATAGTATTGTCAAGTTGCCCTGAAGAGAAAAAAATGTCTGCCTAGCCGTCTATTTTCCAATCCTACCAATGGTGGAGGGCATGATGCACTTTACGATCTTGGACTCAGTGACACATGGGCCATCTACCTGAGAGCAGTTTTCGCATTATGTAATTGTGTCACCGATCCACATGGACCGCTCAGGCCCAGGAACATTGAAGACAAGACCGTTAACGACCCAGACGATTTATTCGACACAAGGTTGACAGTAGAGAGCGTGGAGCTTCGCACGCGCATGAAAGTCCCCACATGACTGGTATTTTATAGACACGCTCGGAGTTGAAGTCGTGGGAGACTTCCACTTGACTGACATTCAGCTGATGCGTTCACACACACGAATCAATGGACAGGCAGTAGACATGATTTAAGCGGTAAGCTTGCTAGTAAGACTTAACTGCTTACAATTATGGGCGGCGTGAAGTCTCCCCTCCTGCTTTCTCGGCAGACCTAAACGCCATCCCTGTCGCTCACAAAAAAAATACTAAATCGCGTACTTACCTACGGATCTGTATCCCAGAACAGCAATTTTTCTGGATTTCGGCTGCGGCATCTTTTTCCTAGCAGCGACACCACATCAATATCGACATGCAGAGGCCTGTTGGACACGCCGGATTTATCTAAACTAAAATCGCACCCAATGTTCGTCTCTTCACCCAACGGATGACGAAAAAATGAATAAATAACTGCTTTTCAAGCCAGAATTTGACAATTTATCGAAAAAGTAGCCGTGCATCTGTATCCTCTGCGTCACTCCCCAAAGCAATCCAACGTGAATTATTCAGTATATGCCCTCCGTTCATTGGTTCAAGTCACACCGTTAGGTGGACCGCTCTCTAATTTATCACCAGCGATTGGAGGAAGAATCTTCCTTATTTTCATTGTGGAAGCATCCATTGGATGTAGGGAGTTGTCACTGATGACAAAGATTGGAGATACCACCACTACAATAATAATTATTATTATGTGTTGGGAACGTTAGCTGCCATATTTTACTCGTTGGAGTGAGATGATACACGTGATATAAAAAATACAATACATTGTTCATATATAGCCTATATGGGATTGTAATTAGATAGGGATGGAATATTTTACTCTCTGTGGCACTGGATTTCTATACTGTTGTAGTTTCAAGCTTCATGACGTTGAAATATTTGAAGTATTATATTGCATACCCCCATATAGCCTATATGTAGGCAAATAGATACTAACAAAATTACGATACTGTAGTAGGCTAGGTTACTACTGCTGCTACTACTACTACCATGCCCCACTACTAGGCTACTGCTGCTGCTTTGCTACTACTACTACTACGACTACTACTATTGTAATAATACTCATTATTATTTGCATTATTATTTGCAGTAATTATAGCACACCATTTCTTTCTTTCCCCATAGGCCTAGTCTAATCTTATTTCTGTATATAGGCTGTAGCATACATTTATTCATTTATTTAGAATGTTTGCACTTTTTTTACTGTGATTCTTTATAAAGCATTTTCAACTGCTCAGGCAATAATCCGTTTCGTCCTCGATGAGATGGTCTTTGCTACCATCTGCTGATCAAAGTCAAAGCTGCACTTAATCTGTAGGCTGCACTTTGCATAGCGCTCTCTTGTGGTTGAATGAGCGTAAGGCAGTTAAAGCAGTGCATTAAACATGACAATAGAATAAAGTTCAAGATGTGCAAGATTTTCTCCTTATGTGAAGCCAGGACAACTGTTCTGCGCATCACAAACTGGCCTATATGTCTCTGTGTATTTGAAATTCATTGGTCTTTCATGACTTTGTTAAAATGCGTTTTAGGCCTGTTATAAGATTAGGCTAGGTGTTGGTGTTCAACATGTCCTCCTATTCTGAGGGGCCAGATGTGAAGTTTTGGCATAGTGTATTCTGAAGACTTTTACCATTATAGCGGGGGTGCCAATTCCCACACACATTCACCCATGGACCGGATCCATGCTCACCAATTCTCTCGCTTCGAAAGTTGGCTACATCTTGGGTGATGCCCAGTGCACTTTTGCATTGCAAGGAGTTGTGATTACAGATGACAACATGGAATGACTGTTGAGATCAGGTGTATTGTTTTTCAACTTTCCAAAAGTGCCATTTCCCAACAACCCCATCTCATCTCTCTCTTTCTCTCTCTCTCTCTCTCTCTCTCTCTCTCTCTCTCTCTCTCTCTCTCTCTCTCTCTCTCTCTCTCTCTCTCTCTCTCTCTCTCTCTCTCTCTCTTCTTCATTGTCATATCCCAAACTGTCCTGCCAAAAGACATAAAAAGTCCATCATAAACTGTACTCAAAAAAGGAGTATTAACTAGGTTTATATTTTAAAAATATATTTTCATTTTACTTGCTTGGGTCAGTATTTACAAAATAGAAGCAAATGGTAAGTGTTGATTTGTGCAAAGCGTCCTCTCAGCCCGTTGCAGTTTATTTATATTCCTGACCTTGTAAGGGCATGTGGCTGGGGCCCGCTCTGTCCTTCTACAACCTTCTCACATTAAAAAGAAGGGCATATCCATGCCGGTGGCTCAGGCATTATTGTAGGACAGTTGGTACAAACCCCTTTTATACACCTAAACAAGTGAACACTTTTAGGTGTAAAATGGCCTAAAAGAGTGTAAACTAAAGCAGTCTTTATTTTAAGCCATTGTGTTCATTTATAACATAGGCTGTGATTAAAATCATCTCCATCTTTACTGAGTTACAGTGTGGGCACAACCTAGTAAAAGATGGCACTAATCATTGTTTTATCATAAGCCTTTTTTCTACACTAAAACGTAAACTAAAGGGTAAAAGTATCCTCCCTTAGAGGGATAGAGGGCATCTTTCTTCTCATCACTGTTACTGCACAGGCAAGTTTTCCACCACAGTCTACTATACTGCACAGAGAAATAGGGCCTGGGCACCTTTGGCCTAAAGGGGCCCCTCATGATTAGTGGTGCAGAACTGACTGACCGGTGGGCCCTGCACCCTCGTGGGCCCCTATTTTTAGAAATGTAAAAAAAATGCCCGCTACGTCGCCAGATGGCCAGTCCAGCCCTGCAGTAAACTACATACAATATGTGGTGTCATGACGTGCAGCTCCGTACATGAGCGATCAGGATGGATGCCCTCACTCCAATGTCACGGACTGTCTCCTATGGTCATCACAGAGTGCTGTGTCATGCTCAGCACAGGAAGAAAGGGCCACAGCTATTTATAGCTCACACACTCACATGCATTGCACACACACACACACACACACACACACACACACACACACACACACACACACACACACACACACACACACACACACACACACACACACACACACACACACACACACACACAGATCCCTGGAGGCACACACACACACACTTACACACACATGCGCACACACACACACACACACACACACACACACACACACACACACACACACACACACACACACACACACACACACACACACACACACACACACACACACACTCACACACACACACACACAAACACACACACACACACACACACACACACACACACACACACACACACACACACACACACACACACACACACACACACACATTGCTGGGCTGGTTAAGTGTACTGAGCAGCGTGCAGAATGCAGTGAACAGCGTTCTTCAGTGAGCATGGCTCTCTCGATCTGCTTCATCAGCAGCTTCGCGGGCCGTGGAGAAAAGCCTGTGCATGCGGACCGAACCATTTCAGTTTTGAAGAAAGGGCATCCTTGTGTGGACCGGGTCATGTAAATGAAGGAGAAAAGCAAAGCGGAGAGTGGACAGAACCATTTTGATCTTGCAGCCTTGTCTGGACCGGGTCGTTTAAGTCATGGAAAGAACCATGTGCAAGTGGTGGGCCGAACCATTTTAGTCGTAAAGAAAAGGCAGCCTTGTGTAGTGCCGGGTCAGTTAAGTCATGGAGAAAAGCAGCCTCATGTGGAGAGAACCATTTTGTAGTCTAGTGATGGAGAAAAGGCAGCCTTGTTTTGAACAGGGTCATTTAAGTTGTGGAGAAAAGCATGTCAGTGTCGACTGAACCGTTTCAGTCATGGAGAAAAGGCAGCCTTGTTTGGATCCGGGCCATTTAAGCCGTGGAGAAATGCTCCTTCATGTGAAATCAAGTTCAAGTTCAAGTGCTTTAATTTGTCACATTACTTTTAGTGAAATGATGAAGGGGTCATCAGCTCTGCATACAAAAAAGTAAAATAAAATACATAAAAATAAGTAATAAAACAAAAAGTTTATTTAAAAGGTGCAGTGTTTAGCAGTCTAACTGCTGAGGATAAAAACACTCTCAGTCTTTCTGTTTGCGCATGGAGGGTGCACATTTCTCTGCCTGAGTTGGGCAAAGTGAAGAGGTTGGTGTTAGGGTCATCCTGCATTTTCCTGGCCCTAACTCCCACCCTCTTGGTACGCCCATACAGTAAGTCCTGGTAGGGGGGCTCTGATGGTGCGTTCTGCAAAGCGCACCACTCTTTCCAGATAATTCTGGTCACGTGCTGTGCAGCTCCCAAACCAGGCTGTAACACAGCCTGTTAGTACACTCTCCACCGCTGAGGAAAAGAAAGTGGTCAGAATGGATGTGGTAGACCACAAACTTCCTCAGAAAGCGGAGAAAGTACAGCCGCTGCCTAGCCTGGTGAACCAGCGCCACCCGCTGGACGGCAAAATGTTTTGTCTACGGGTGGGTCTGGCCTCGCATAATGATTCAATGAAGCCAGAATGCCAAGAATCTGGCAAACCAATTTCAACACAAAGATGTGTTTTGAATCAAAGTGGGCAGGGTTTTGAGGGAAGTTTGTTCTCATCAACAATCTTCGGATGTATTATGCATCGAGGCCAGACTAAATTAGACATCCACATTTAGTCTGGTTTATCAGGCTAGCCGCTGCCTGGATTTCAGAATGGACCATTCTTTAGTGAGGATGGCAACCTTGAGTGGACCAGGTCATTTAAGTCATTGAGAAAAGCAGCCTCATGTAGACTACCAAGCCAGATGATGACAGTAACAGTGAAAAGTATAGCCTGGCCTGCTGTGGCTATCCGGTAGGGCACTCACCTGCCATGCGGCTGACCCGGGTTCGATTCCCTGCCCGAGTCCTTCGCCGACCCCTCCCCATCTCTCTTCCACTCATTTCCTGTCCTACTCTTCACTATCCTGTCCTAATAAAGTTGACCCCCCCCCCCCAAATAAAAAAATAAATAAAATAAATGAAAAGTATAGTCTGGCATCTACCCACTGAAAAATATGTGGATCTAACTGTTGGGACGTAGCCTCTTTGAGCAGTTGGGCCCGTCGGCGGGCCTGTTCACTCATTACTTTAAGGATTGAACTACATCATAACAACATTGTTATGACATTGGCAGGAGCTTTAACCCCTTAGCGCAGAGCCTATGTTATAACCTTACCGTCACCAAAATTGTAATGGCTATGTCTAAATCTGTTACTTAAGGCTCTCGGTACTGTCATAGCAATGTTGTTATGATGTAGTTGAATATTTTCAGCAAATAGTGAGTAGGTCCGCCGGCGACCCCGTCTGGAGTAAGAGCCTACGTAACAGATTAAGACGTAGTCATTACATTTTTGGTGACAGTACGGTAAGAACATAAGCTAGACCATGTTTTCTTGGCCCAACAGTTGTTCCAGGCTAGACCAGAACATATTTTGTGCCGCAACGTGGTTCATCTATTTTTCTAGGCTAAGACTCATGTTTTGGCCTACTGGGCCATTTTAGCCATGATGAAAGCATGCTTAATGGTTTTTTTTTTTGGGCAACCTGGTTCTTTAGTTATAATACAATATTCCAATTTACCTGGTCCTACGGTACCTGTGCCATTGAGCAGGTTGCCAATCAGTGTTTATCATAAAGGAAAGACCAAATGATGCTCACATCCCTGCACACACACCTGGACTTACTGCGTTGGTTACAGGTATGTGGATATTTTGAAATGCAGACATGTTTTTATCCACTTACATATAAAGCAGGCATATGGATTTAAAAAGAACCCTCCACAGTGACAGGTGTGCCCCCTATTGGCATTTTTTTCACAACCGTAGTTTTGAAATGAGCATGGTAAAACTGTTTATGTGTGAATGAGAGGCCAAAACCAACATGTTTTCAGAGATATTCATATACCTTTAAACAGCATCTAATTTCCAATACCTAACCACGCAGTGGTTTACAGTAGTAGGCCTCAGTGTTGGGCACCCTTGTGTGTAATGATGCTAAGCAAACTGATGCTTACGTGTAGGTGCAATTATGTTGTCTACACCTGACAATACAGACATCCTTCTCAATGGAATTTTGCTGTCCTGCTGCATTTGTTGTAACCTGGTTCTCATGCAGATGGATGAGCTCAAAAAGTTTAACGAAGATGCACGAAGCACGAAGGGTCTGCGTGAGAGCCAGGCTACATTTGTTGCAGTTAGGGATGAATACCAAATGTTGTTTCATACAGTATATGTATTGCATTTGCATTTGTGTTTTTCATGGGTTATGCATTCATTGTTATGGTATTTATTATCCACTGGACTATTCTGTCATGTAAACTTGTTAACATTGTCAGTAATTAAACAACAGCAAATTACTGAAAATTGTATAGCAGAACAAGTCCAGGTTTAGCTTTGAAGTAGTATGTAGGCTTCATTTAGCCTACGTGGTCTATAAAAGGCATCACTTTACTTTATGCCGGCGTCATATGATATGCATAACATGACAGTCTATGCGTTTACATGAGACACTTAAGTCCGATTTAACTCACTTTAAATCTGATTAAAACTTAATTCCACTCTAAAAATATCATGTAACCGTAGCCATAGTCATAACAGTGACGTAAAACAGTCCTGCATGTGTCATAAACATTGTGTGAACGTCATAAATATTTTAGATCTGTTGTCATTAGGTGACATCCGGTTATGGTAAAGAAAGCCCAAACAATGCCAACATTTCTTGACCATTAAAATTTTATGACATTTCCATGATGTTTATGACTCGACTGTGTTATGGGTGTCAAGTAAAGTGTAGTCTATAAAGTTTATACCATTGGATCATGTCCCTCAGAATGATCCAATAAAATAAACTTTATAGACTACATCAATTAAGAAGGCCTATATATTACTTGATAGGTAAATCTGGACTTGTTCTGCACTACAGTTGTCAGTATTTTGCTATTGCTTAGTTAACTTCAACATTTTTAACAAGAGCAAAAGTGTAGTGCTGTGATCCATGCTTACATACTATGGGCCTAATCCCTCCATAGCCAACTGTACATTATGGAAATTGAGAAGAGTCATCATTTAAGAGAAGTATTAGGCCTACAGACTGTCAGGATGACACAAATCCTTCAGATCCATGTGTACTGTATACTTCTAATCAGCAAATGATAATTATATGATCCTTTCCTTCTTTAGTCACACACGCACACACAGACACACACAGAGATACACAGACACAGACAGACAAACAGACAAACATACATACATACAGACAGACAGACAGACAGACACACACAGACACATAGACAGACACACAGACACACAGACAGACAGACAGACAGACAGACACACACACACACACACAGACACACACACACACACACACACACACACACACACACACACACACACACACACACACACACACACACACACACACACACACACACACACACTGCTGGGTTGGCTGAGTGTACTGGGTATGGTTCTCCTCACCAAATGATTATGATATGATCCTGTCCTCTTCTTAAGTCATTATACAGTGCCTGCATGCGTGCCAGTTAATACCATCGCCAAAAGATGATGAGGTAATTGTACAGGGCTTATCCTGCGATTATCTTATGGTTATGGTATAGTGATTCACACACACCAGATTACAATACGTGACAATCAAGCTGCACATTTGCAAGCAGTTGACTAGAGAATGTTTGGGACCTGGTTTTCATTGCAAAACTTCACATGGCATGTCCAATGTTGTAGTCAGCTTCTGTAGACACCGGCATTTGTACTCCTCTGAGGAAGCTGACAATTTCCTTTGCTGAGCAGTTTACTGTACTGTGAAAATAATGTTTCTTGTCTCTCATAATACAGTATACCCTACAGTTGCCAACAGTTTTGCTCAGTTGAATTGCAAAGATTGGCTTTTGTATCACACAGAGGATCAATGAACAATTCCATTATTACCTGGTATTTGAATTGTACAATTGCATTCAGCTATCCATCAGATGCATCTTTCATCAGTCATTCATGGCATGTATCTTTCCTGGGATTATGCCACAGGTGACTGTTGTACTTTCCAAAAGCATAGTCTCATTACTGCTTTCTTTGCTTTCCTGAAGAGATGTTGATTTAGCCATGGTGTATATAATGGCCCCAGCTAACCCTAGTCTAAATATAACTTATATAAACGTTTATCCTGGATACATTACTAAGTAAATGGGCATTCTGATTGAGACACTGCATTGGTATGTATGTGTATTGTTTAGTCAAAAAGCAATCTATTCTGTGAGAAAATGTAACCTTATTTATATTTGAAGAAATCTTTAATTCATTACTGTACATTTTCAAAGAAATAAAACACACTCATACACATAGTTATATATAGATATGCATGTATTTTTTGTAAGTTGAATCAATTCTCCATACAAGATAAATAAAAGGCTACCAATAGCATTTTTTGTCAACATTATGTCGAGTCCGTGAAGGGAGAAAAATAATGACCAAATAAAAACAATGATTGTCAATCAAATGTGCTTCACAAAACTCTCAATGAATAAATAATCTGCCGAACTTCATATATATTTACAATATTAACAAGGACAACAAATAAAAGCTTTGGATCATTTGACATGACGGTAAGCTTGCGCGTGGACTGTTTCAGCAGTTCCCAAAAAGTTTCAGCGTAACGACACCCCTAGCGACCACAGCAATGGCAACATTACATTTAAAATTACATTTGCACTCTTTAATGCCAGTTTTGTTTTGTTTTATTTTACGTTTCTTTTTTTACTCTTCAGCTGTACACTTACTGTACACACTGCCTTGCATTAACAAACAGAAGTAGAAAAAATGAAAAATAACAGCAAAATAATAATAACAATAGTAAATAAAAACAAAATGGCAACATTACATTTAACATTGCATTCCCCACAAAAACGGAAATGACAACTATAATCCAACGAGGATAAAAAGGCAATAAACAAGAGCCACAGGCGAGAGAGAGAGAGAGTGAGAGTGAGTGAGAGATACAGAGAGAGAAAGGGAAAGAGAGAGAGAGAGAGAGAGAGAGAGATACAGAGAGAGAGAGAGAGAGAGAGAGAGAGAGAGAGAGACTGAGGGAAACAGAAAGAGAAATAGAAAGAGAAAGAAACAGACAGAGAGAGATACAGAGAGAGCAGCAGAGAAAGAGAAGGAGAGAGACAGAGAGCGAGAGAGAGAGAGAGAGAGAGAGAGAGAGAGAGAGAGAGAGACAGACAGACAGACAGAGACAGAGGAGAGAGACTTAGAAGGGGAGAGTATGTGTGTGTTTCTCAGAAAGTGAGAGAATAAAGCAACTTGCTTGGACGAACGAGCGGTAAAGTTCATCAGTGTTTGTGTGCTCCTCAAAGTCTATAGATGCTGGTGAAGGGGTGTTGGTGGGGGGCTGGGCTGGGCTTGGGTACAGTAGCGCATGGATCCAGCGGACTCTTGTTGAAATGTACGAACACAGAGCACAAGGAGGAAGGAGGGAGTTCAAAGGTCAAAGTCAAACACCAAGGGCAAGGGTGGGAGGGGCGGGTTTGGGGGGCGGGGTCACGGATCACCAGAGACAGTTCCTCAGCCGGGCAGTGCAAGCGTCCGACCCTCCCTTTCGCTCCGCAACCTCAACATAACAAAAAAACATCAACAGTTCATTTTTTTTCTCCTCTCTTGTGATTTTTTTTTGTTTTTGTGAAAAAAAATCCCATGTATCCTTCTTGCTCCCCCCCTTTCCAAAAGACCACATTTCCCAAGATGCAAGCGACGTCTGACTTCGAGGTTTGGCCTGAGCAGCACTCTGGGCTCCACGCTGGGCCTTTTTTTTGTGTCCAGCTCTTTATTTTTTAAACAAATAATAATACAAAAGAAAATGTAAATAAAAAACATTCATGCGTGTTTGCGTCTCAGTCTGGGTAAAGTGTGGGCGGGCCAGGGCAGGGTAAAGGGCAGCGTCGGGTTGGGTTGGGAGGGAGCGGCAAGTGGAAAAGCAGAAGGCAGGTCAGGGGGTAGGACGGGTTGGATGCCTCCAGGCCTTTGAAACGTTGCGAAATTAACCAGAATTCAAGTACTCCAGTGCCACTTCATAACAGAACTTATACTGATCCTGGAAAGAAACACAAAGAAGAGACAAAAAGTTGTTAGACTACATAAACATGAACATAGGCTTCAACTTACACATACAAAACAACTTTCATTCATTATTTCTCCTATCATACACATGCTTTTTAACAGTGCATAAACAATGCATTTCTCTGAACTGACCTCTGTATCTAAATACACATGTACACAGTTCATCTGCAAGGACATGAATTCTAAAGTGCTGTTCTAGACTCTAGAGAATGAAGAGTTTGAACGTACCAGTAGGTCGACCATGTTGGGTTTGTTGTTCCTCAGTGTCTTGACAGCGTGGAACACGTCCACAGAGCGCTGGTGTCTCAGCATCTCACACACAATACTGATTGCACAGAACGTCCCACTTCGCCCTCCTCCATTCCTGAGAGAGAGAAAGAGAGAGAGAGAGAGAGAGAGAGAGAAAGAGAGAGAGAGAGAGAGAGAGAAAGAGAAGGATCTTTAGAATGAGTAAACTTAACTGGAATTCATCATGTGACCCACAAACGCATTCTTTTCTCGGTACACCAAAATACTTAACATTATTCTAACAGCGGTTGTGTGTGAGTGT
>NC_085865.1:21628280-21635780 GCF_034702125.1 Engraulis encrasicolus | reverse complement strand
TCGTGGTTGCGCGGCAACAGCGCGATGCTGCAGTCCTCTACGCGCAACGTGGGGGTCACCATGTTCAACGTCTGAACAGACAAATACAGACAAAACATTATTATTATTATTATTAAACAACCAAAAAGCAAAGATACATTTTGGCACAGACACATGTAAAGTAATAATGAGCATGCCGACATAGTCATACATATTTATGGACAGGCATAGACACAGGCGAGCCACCAACACACACAGACACACAGACTCAGACATACACCCACACTCTTTGTATAATAAGTAGAGATGTACAGGATCCAAGATCCGGTTCCGGATCCGGCAGGATAATAGGGTTTTTCAGACTATCCGGATCCGGTTCCAGGATCCAGGATCCGGTAGCCGAGGCTTTTCAGTCAAAATAGTTTGAGCCAACGTGATAAAAAGGGCCCACGTGTGTGAGTAGGCTATGTGTTTCAACCCTTTCGTAGGATCCGGTATCCGGTTCCGGATCCGTCAGGATCTTAAGCAGTGGATCCGGTATCCGGCAGGATCCTAAAAATCAGGATCCGGTGCATCTCTAATAATACGCCAAACTTCCTACGCCTAATTTAATATCTATCTACATAATCCCTGGCGTATATTTGCACCTTCTCTTCAAGACCACTTTTAGTGTTCTAAACCAATATGCATAACCCCTACACACACCCTTCTCACAGCTTGTAAATTATGGATACATATCCTATTTTCATAATGACTCTCTGACACACTCATAACAGCGTTTAGACGGCACCCTCTTAAATGCATAAAATATATGCACACTCATGATTATCGTGATCATACTTCCACAGGATTATACTAACACGTACCCCACACACTGTGGCACATTTATTCACAGTAGCTCTCAGTCTCTGTATTACTTACTCACACATGCACAGAGGTACGCATCCATGCATGGACCTATGGACCCACGCACATACACGTAAGCACGAAGGCACGCAGGAGTGCATACAGACATGCAGGCACACACACACACACACACACACACACACACACACACACACACACACACGCACAAGCACACAGGTACGCATGAAGGCACGCAGGCATGCACGCAGGAGTGCATACAGACATGCAGGCACAGACACACACACACACACACACACACACACACACACACACACACACACACACACACACACACACACACACACACACACACACACACACACACACACACACACATGCACAGAGGTACGCATCCATGCATGGACCTATGGACCCACGCACATACACGTAAGCACGAAGGCACGCAGGAGTGCATACAGACATGCAGGCACACACACACACACACACACACACACACACACACACACACACACACACACACACACACACACACACACACACACACACACACACACACACACACACACACACACACACACACACACACACACACAGACACACACACACACTTGTGTACTGACCCTGAATTCCTCCTTGATGGGGCTGGAGTTGGTCTGGGGGTCGAGGCGGTTCATGTCGTAGTAGACGGATCTCAGCTGGGAGGAGGGGATGGTGGTGTCTCCACACAGACACGCCTCCAGGATGGCATCGTGGATGAACACGTACTGCTCCTGAAGACACACACAGACACAGACACACACACACACACACACACACACACACACACACACACACACACACACACACACACACACACACACACACACACACACACACACACACACACACACACACACACACACACACACACACACACACACACACGTTAGGACTTTGTCACACATTTGACACACATTGTACTTATTCCAATAAAGCAACAACACATTTTTGTATGAAAATATGAGTAATATTTGTAAATCTTATGATAATGTTGCAGAGTCGCCACACATTGAAGCTCATCTTATGGTAATAATCAGATTTCCGCTATCTAATCTCTTTGTTGTAGCTTGAGATTAATGAGATATCTGTCACGACCTATTAACTGTGAAATGTAAATGGGGTTTTGTTCATGTAAATGGGTTTTTGCTCATGATTAGATCTTGTTTGGTCATTTTGTTACATACATTACCATTTGGCTATTATTTTTAGCTGTTGATCAGACAAGTTAATGGCGCATAGAACAGTAAACTAAGAGCAATAGACAATGACCTCAAAGACAACGTCATGCCTGGCCAGGACCGGATTAAGATGGCCTGGGGGCCCTAGGGTACAGGTTGCTTTAAGCCACCCCGGAAGGCAAATTTCATGACAGATGTACATAGATTGTCATAATTAGAGTTAGGAATTAAGGATAACATGTCTCCCAACATTAGTTAACATGACATATGAATTGTTCAATATCGTATCCTATTACAATTCTGCTACTTTTCACTTGTGGTCAATCAGGGGGGCCTGGCAGGTGGGCCTAAGTTAGCAGCCATATCTAGCCCGTGTGCTAATACGGCCCTGGACCTGGCAGTAGAATCCTTATCACTTAACCTCGAGCAGGCAATGTCCTTCGCCTTGTGTGCCGCGGCGAGCTAAGCTCTCAAGGTGAAAGCGGCCCAGATCGAGGGACGTTGTGTGCCAGTCAGCCTGCATCCGCATGCCAGAGCCCGTGAAAAGCCTTGACATAAATCATTCATGAAATGACATTTGAGAAATGCCCTGACTTGTCACATTTGACAAAAACTCCTTCGGATGCAGGATGGGGGAGGTCAGTGGATTTCAGGTCAGGACGTGAATGTGACGTTACAGTCGGCCTGCCTGCCTGCCTGCCCATC
Source organism: Engraulis encrasicolus (assembly GCF_034702125.1). NCBI lineage: Eukaryota > Metazoa > Chordata > Actinopteri > Clupeiformes > Engraulidae > Engraulis > Engraulis encrasicolus. Next base: position 21,633,012 of record NC_085865.1, on the reverse strand, counting down.
CGCCCGCCTGTCTGCCCATCCGAGCGCCCGCCTGCCTGTCTGCCTGCCACTTCTGTCCTTCAGCCTCCAAGGTGAAGCTTATTTGTCGAGTCAAACAGTCACCATCCTTCCCATACCAAGCAGCAGGGCACAGTCTGACTGACACTGACACTGACACTGACACTGACGTCGCCATGCTATGCTTTTTGGGGGTCTGGATCAAACGAAACGTCACAAAAAAAATAAAAATGTCATTTTGTGGGTCTGGATGGTTCAAGGATAAAAAGGCATTTCCGCTTCTCGTTGGGCCGCAGCTTTGCTCGTTTGCAAAAATATTTACACAAGCAACTTGTTGACATCAACAAACGATGAAGACTTCACCGCACAAACTGGTTGAGTGGACATTCACAATAACCAACGTTCACTCTTGAGAGTTTTACACGGTTACTACGGGGCTTGATCAGAGATCATTGTTTGCCTGGAGATTTTGTGGGTTCTGGATTAAGGAGTCTTGGATGGTCGGTCCATCCGTCCGCGGGATCTGCGAGCAATATGTCCTTGGCAATGAGACAAACATCTGACTTCCACCAGAAAGACTTGAGGCATGAAGGAGGAAGGGGGATTTAGACCTTTCCATGAATGTGAAGGAGGAATTCGTCTGCCTTTCTCTCTTACTCCCTTTTCGCACACACATGACCATGTGCACAGACAGACACGCACACATACACATGAGACGGACATAGGCACATAGGCGCATGAGGGGGAGAAAGGGGACAGTTGTCCCGGGCCCAGGGACAGAGGGGGCCCAGAATTAGGTTCTCATTGCATTGTATGCATTTGGGGGGGGCTTTCAGATGAATTTGTCCTGGGTCCAGCCAAATCTGTCAGCAGCCCTGCATACACGCACGCACGCACGCACGCACGCACGCACGCACGCACACACGCACGTCCACGCCCTGTCTGGGAAGTGCAGTGGTGCAAAGCATATAAGGAGTCCTATGAGGACATTCTTGTCTAGAGGTACAATAGGCACTCCACTGAGAGAGAGAGAGAGAGAGTACTCTACCCTAGCCTTGTTCTAGTCTTGTTAGGTTTGTTTACTGCTCTTGCGTGGTCGTGTTTAGCTCTCGAGCGGCCCCACTCTCTCATGTTTGGATTGATGTGATTTGTGTGCGTTCTGTCCGTGGGTGGGTGTAAGTTTTGTGTATGTGTATGCATGTCTATGTGTAGGTCCCAACAGGTTTAGAAAATGTGTTTGTTTCCATATGTGCACTACACATTTATTTGAGTGTGGGAGTGTGAGCGTAGCGTGTGTGTGTGTGTGTGTGTGTGTGTGTGTGTGCGTGCGTGCGTGCATGTCTGCGCGCGTGTGTGCGTGCGTGCGTGCGTGCGTGCGTGCGTGCGTGTGCGTGTGCGTATTTGTGTGTGTGCGTGTTTGTAGTATACGTGTATGTGTATGCACGGTATATGTGGAGAGAGCTTGGTGTGTGTGTGTGTGTGTGTGTGTGTGTGTGTGTGTGTGTGTGTGTGTGTGTGTGTGTGTGTGTGTGTGTGTGTGTGTGTTCATGTATGCATTTGTATGCCCATTAGTGTGTCATTGTTTAAGACTTGGGGGGGCCTTGTTTAGGTTCCCAAGAGCAGATGCTTGCCTTGCTGCTCAGTCATGACTAGCTGAAGCACGAGAGGAGCTGTTTGTGGCAGCGCTGGATCTTGCCTGTATTAATTGGATCTGTTTATCATTAGAAATGAATGCATTGGCCCTAGTGGCAGTGGAAAACCATGCAGTGAGAAGAGGCCTGATGAATCAATCGATGGCTGGGTGGAGTGGATGTTTGTGGTGGAGCTTGGCAGTCGGTGTGGATTTTGCCTTGGTGAGTGGGTGGGGTTATTAGGTGGGCTTTAAGTGGGGTGATTGTTGCTTTGGTGTGTAGGTGAAGTTTTTTTTTTTTTAAAAACACTTCCACATTGCACCACCTGACTGAACTGAAGAGCTGATCTACCTGTCCAAAGAGCATACGGCAAGCTTGGAGCTGATTGGAACAAATCTGTGTCATTGTTTTTTTTTTACTTTTTAAAACCCTGACAACATTGGATTTGATCTGGGTTAGATTAATCATCGGAAATGCCTTGGCCTTGGAAGTGGAACTTAGAAGAGCAAGTTAGAGAGATCCCATGAGTCAGCTTCTGGGTGTGGTGGATGTTTTATGGTGGTGCGTTGGCTGAATTTGGGAGAAATTGAGTGGGTTGGACTTGGCCGGCCTGTGTGTGTGTGTGTGTGTGTGTGTGTGTGTGTGTGTGTGTGTGTGTGTGTGTGTGTGTGTGTGTGTGTGTGTGTGTGTGTGCGTCTGTCAGTGTGTGTGTGTGTGTGTGTGTGTGTGTGTGTGTGTGTGTGTGTGTGTGTGTGTGTGTGTGTGTGTGTGCGTCTGTCAGTGTGTGTGTGTGTGTGTGTGTGTGTGTGTGTGTGTGTGCTTGTACCTCTGTTTGGACCATGTTGACCCGGCGGGAGCGCAGCTCTCTCACGCAGTTGTAGATGTCGACCACACCCTCTCGCTCAGCCATGTCCAGCATGATGTCAATCACGATAAAGCAGCCAGTCCGCCCAGCACCAGCACTGTGGAGAAATACACACACACACACACGCACACAGACGGACGTATGCACACACACACGCACGCACGCACACATACACAAAAACACACACATGGGAATAGTCGAGTGTGAGAATTAGGTCAGCAGGCTGAAGGGTGTGTGTGTGTGAAACACATAAACAGACATTCTAACACAACCTCACATTCAAACAGCCATTCTCTCTCTCTCTCTCTCTCTCTCTCTCTCTCTTTCTTTCTCTCTCTCACACACACACACACACACACACACACACACACACACACACACACACACACCCACTCACACTCATACACACACACACACAAACACAACCCTTCCCTCCCACACGCACACACATACAACAGACCAAATAAAAAATGCATTCGCACACATACAAACTACATTGCCAGATTTAATGACACATTATCTCTTGTGCCTTTTCTCTTGTCTTCTCCTTTTCTTTTTTTCCCCAAGTGTACTTTCTTTTTCTTTCAAAGTATTGCTCTTACCCATATGGAAAAGAAAACATTCATGAGCATCTGATCATCCTAAAGTATGCAGGGACACACACGCTCACTAACACACACACGCACGCACGCATGCACACACACACGCACGCACACTTTCCCAAAAGCATGTAGTAGTAGTGTACCTGCAGAATACACATATAAACCTTCTATGTAAATAACAGACATTATCATCCATTGTTATTACCTGCAGTGCACCACCATGGGCCCGGCGTTGGCGGGGCTGTTGGACTTGACCCTGCGTACGAAGCCCAGGAGCCCGGTGGCGTGGTAGGGCACCCCGTGGTCTGGCCAGCCTGTGAAGTGGAACTGCCGAATCTCCCGGATCTCATGGGCACCCCGCTGAAGTAAACAATAAACAATAAATAAACACAAACATGAGTATACGTGTGCGTGTTGTGCATAAGCAGACTCATACACACTGTCAAACACACATATGAGCACACACACACGCATGCACGCATGCACGCACACACGCGCCCACACACGCCCACACACACACACACACACACACACAGACACACACACACACACACACACACACACACACACACACACACACACACACACACACACACACACACACACACACACACACAGACACACACACACACACACACACACACACACACACAGACACACACACACACAGACAGAGAGGCAGAAGAGAGTTAATTCTGCAACCTTCTGCCACAATACACCTCGTAACCCTGCGAAGGCTTGCCTCATGTAAACACCATCTGCAATGCACAGCGACAGGCTCTTGACCATAAGGGCCCATAAGAAAAATAAGTTTGCATGGATTTCTTTTCTTTTTTATTTCCCTCTGTGCATTCCGTATTGCTTTTCGCTTTCGTATTTTTTCTTGGGGCAGAGTGAACGGATGACAAAACCCCTCTCTGGGGAGAAGAGAGGAGAGAACTACAGCTGGAGGAAGAAAGGAGTGAAGAGGAGGAGAGGAGGAAGAGGGGAGGGAGAGAGGAGAGAGAAGGGGGTGGAGATGATTCACTCAAAGCTGTGGACAGAGTGCTCTCGGGGAGCTGGGTGTACTTAGAATACACACACACTTCTGAGACACACACAGACAGACACACACACACACACACACACACACACACACACACACACACACACACACACACACACACACACACACACACACACACACACACACACACACAGATGGAGAAAGGAGAGCGGGGCAGATAGAGTGAGAAATAGAGCGAGAGAGAAACAAAAAAGAGAAAGTGAGAGGAGAGAGAGAGAGAGAGAGAGAGAGAGAGAGAGAGAGAGAGAGAGAGAGAGAGAGAGAGAGAGAGAGAGAGAGAGAGAGAGAGAGAGGGATAGTGTGAGAGAAATGGTAAAGAAATAAAAGCCCTCCAACATACTTCAACTGTTCAACCCTATGACCTGCTAACGAACCCAAAACTGAACAATGAACAATAAATCGAAAAAGTTTGCACATAAACAAAAAAGGCTTCTATAGGGAAACAAGACAGACGGAGAGGAGGTAGGAGGAGAAGACACAACAAGAGAGTGGTAGAGGCTGGTCTCAGTGTCTGGGCCGGTGTCAGTGTTGTGTGTTGATATGAGTTACTCGTCGAGCTGCGCTACCAAGT
>NC_085865.1:21615780-21620780 GCF_034702125.1 Engraulis encrasicolus | reverse complement strand
TCATCCTTTCTTTTCATTATTAATTTCCCTTCTTCTTTCGTTCCATCTCTCTCTCTCTCTCTCTCTCTCTCTCTCTCTCTCTCTCTCTCTCTCTCTCTCTCTCTCTCTTTCTCTCTGCTCTCTCCCTGTATTGGTTGTGGCCAGATCAATAGGTCTAGCAGAGCGGAGCATGTGTTTAATTGAGGGGAGAAGGGGTGTGTGAGAGGGGAATATGAAGCGCTTCGGGCCAGACAGCTCCACAACAGAGCTCCAGAGCATCACAGCAGCAACACATACCACGTAACTCTCGGCCTCTTTTGTACTCGGGCCTCATAGAGTTTGGCAGGTGTCCATTACACATATGGAAACCAACAGAAATCAATATGAACTGATAGACAAAAAGACAGACTGTATATAATGGAGAATAGCCGTCAGAGCATACGTTATGGCACTTTGACAGCTTCTTGTGCTATGCACACAGACCTCTATATTTCAGCCTGTGCACACTCTGCCCTTTTTACAGTTTAAACTCCATTCTTAAAGATTTAACTTGATAGCAACAAAAAAAAGATGTTTCTTCAACTCACCCGGCCCACTTCCACCAAGTTGGTTACCATGACAATGGTCGCAGTGTTCTCTTGCCACACCATTCTCCAGAAGTCATACACGGTCTCCTGCATGGGTCCTACAAGACACGCAGATAACAACAAAATATATGAAATCACAAGAATGTCAGCTTTGTCCACTGACAACATAATAACATGTTGCATTGGGGCCACTTTTGAACACCCCTTGGTTGAGTCCAGCACTGTGAATGCTCAATTATTACCCAAAGTACTGTTATAAAAACAAGATTTGATGGCGGTTCAAGTGCTGTAATTAACATACAATTGCAAATTACAGATGTACTTGAAACAGGGTCGCACTTGTTAATTGCATACTTAAGTGCAGCACACAAATGTTTCTAAATCGATTTCGCTTTTCTACAGAGATGAACGGCAAAGATATTTGACCAATAGGATACTTAACCGATGAAATTGCAATACTAGGTACCTATATATGTAAAGTATGTAAAGTATGTAAGTATACGCATGCACGCACCCAAGCACACACACACACACGCACGCACGCACGCATACACACACACACACAAACACATGCACACACACACACGCACACGCACACTGTGCAGGACTGTTAAGAGGTGACTTGTCAATCCTGGCCCCATAAAATACAAACCCTGCCACATATTTGAGCCTGCCATTCTTTAATCAAGTCAAGTGGATTGTAATGACCAGACAGATAGACGGGCAAATTAATTAATTCACGATCAGAAGCACAAGGCAAAAAAAGTGACATGGATGTTACTTTCTGAAGATGAGAAAGTGTGACATGGTGGTACGACTCTATGTTTAAGCTGTCGTTCCACGTTACAAACTTGCTGCAATGTTTGCTCTGTTCATTTACATAACTTGTCATTAGAATGTTGTGCTGTTGCTGTGTGTGTGGTGGTTCCGGGTGACATTTTCCATTCCTCACCGATGCACCTTAATTAAGCCAACATGTTTAGATGGCGCGGGCTAATGGAGAAGTGGGGCCCTAGAATTAAGATCGTTAATTTAATTAATTCAAACCCTGCATTGTTGTGTTTTTAATCAACTCGCAAATTCCGAGATGACTTTTGACGAGTTAATTAGCTCATGCAAATGTGAGCGAGCACACTCGCTTGTGTGTGTGTGTGTGTGTGTGTGTGTGTGTGTGTGTGTGTGTGTGTGTGTGTGTGTGTGTGTGTGTGTGTGTGTGTGTGTGTGTGTGTGTGTGTGTGTGTGTGTGTTTCCCTCAAGAGATGGTGCACTCCTTCCCACCTTCAAGCCAGAGCGGTGCAAATGTGTGCACTCAAATGCGGAAGAAAAGAATAAGGACAAAAAAGAAAGAAAGAAAAAAACAAAACAAAACAAAACAGGCAGCCCTGCAGATAGTGATGCCTTAACATATGCACGCTCACACAACACACATACATTAGCAAACCCTTGTGCACTTTGTAAAAAGCTGTAGAGAAGATGGAGAGGGTTAAGGTGGGAAGATAGGTAGGTGGTGGGTGGTAAGAGTTTGTGAGTGTGTGTGTGTGTTTACATGTGTGCGCATGCACAGGCTTATATGTGTCTGCAGGGCCGCTGACAGCTTTGGCTGGGCCCAGGACAAAGTCATCTGAAAGGGCCCCCCACCCAATACATAAAATGTAATGAGAACCCAATTCTGTGCCCCTTTGTCCCTGGGCCCGGGACAAATGTCCCCTCTGCCCAGCCCTGTCGGCTGCCCTGTGTGTGTGTGTGTGTGTGTGTGTGTGTGTGTGTGTGTGTGTGTGTGTGTGTGTGTGTGTGTGTGTGTGTGTGTGTGTGTGTGTGTGTGTGTGTGTGTGTGTGTGAGTGTGTTGTGGGGCACATTGCTCCCACTCCTTAATCGCTTGCCTGGATGATAAGTCTGTCCCTCAATTACCACGCTAGACAGACCTATGATGCGGAGGTAGGCTTTGACGGTTGGATAATAAACAGCATTTGTTTTGTTTGTGTGTGTGTGTGTGTGTGTGTGTGAGTGTGTGTGTGTACGGCTCTGGTGCCTGCCACTTGTGCGCCATTGTTCTCTCTCTCTCTCTCTCTCTCTCTCTCTCTCTCTCTTTCTCTCTCTCTCTCCCTCTCGCCCGCTTCGTCGATTGATTCCGCTTTGAAATGAAATCGTCACCTGCCGCAGCCTGGCGTCTCATTAAAAAGGGGAAGCGATAAAAATCGGCCTCCGAGCCACTTCTAACCGTTGTGGCAAAGCGAGCACTTTCAATTAAAGAGCGGGTGGGTGAAAAAAAAAAAAGCGGGCGATAGGCTAAGCTGTCCCTGTTTTTTCGCAAGCGGACGCGAAGACCTCCTCGTCTCCCCATAATTCACGGGTGCTAACTAAAAGGTGGGTGACGTGACGCTCGGTACACATACTCCGGTGAAGCCAGGCGGCTCGGCAAATGAAAGGAGGAAGAAGGGAAAAAAGAGAAAGAAAAGGAGAAGTCACCAGCAGAGCACAAATGAAGGGTGCGCATATGCCTGCCCCTAGTCCCCGCTTCCGGGGGGGGGGTAGAGAGCTCAGGCTACACCAATTATATCCACAAGATCTTCCCTGGTGCACTGAAGAAAAAAAAAACGGAAGAAGTCGAATAAGAAGTGGAAGAGGAAGAGGAGGACGAGAAGGAGAGGAAAAAAGCTCAAAAAGAAGCATAGGGAGAGGGGGAAAGGAAAAGAAGAAAAAAAGAAAAAAGTGGCAACAAAAGCGGAGTGGACAGCTCATCAGACAAACACTCCGGCACTGAGGGAGGAATCCCTTTCATCGTCTCACTGACTCCTGCTAAAGGAGACCGCGGGGACCTCGGAGGGGGCTGGGGAGAGTGTGTGTGTGTCTGTGTGTTTGTGTGTGTGTGTGTGTGTGTGTATGTGTGTGTGTGTGTGTGTGTGTGTGTGTGTGTGTGTGTGTGTGTGTGTGTGTGTGAGAGAGAGAGAGAGAGAGAGAGAGAGGGGAGAGAGAGAGAGAGAGAGAGAGAGAGAGAGAGAGAGAGAGGGAAAGAGAGAGAGAGAGAGAGAGAGAGAGAGAGAGAGAGAGAGAGAGAGAAAGGAGGGGTGTTGGGGGGATAGGATGAGATATTTCCCCTTTTTTCACAACACTGTTTCAGTTAGGGACAGTTAGGGCGCTGCATATGATAACTTAACACATGCACACACACGCACGCACGCACGCACACACACACTCTACACTTGACCATTTTTCGTTCTCTTCTTTACTCGTTTGCTTTTTGCATGGCCATGCATATTTCATGTGAAGATGCCTACACTTCCCTGCTGATTATGGGTGCAGCTGTCTGGAGTTTTGTCAAGAGCTGAGCTCCTCTCGTCTACTCCACCGAGACAACTTCTCCTCTCCTCCACCAGGGCTCCAAATCAACCCTCTAATTCTGAGACGGACTGACATTAAGAGCGAGAGGGAGTGCATATGCACACAAGCAAACATGTACGCACACACACACTCATGAGCGCATGCACGCAGGCACATACACACGCAAACAAGCATATGCACACGCAAAAGCACATTATGCAGAAGCTATGCTAATATCTACTCTACCCGAAACAGTATTTATCCCCCCTGCTTTTAAACTGCCGGAGATTTGACGTTTGTTTGTTTTGTTTCTTTGTTTGATTTCTACCTTGTGATTCCCACCCAGGCACCACCAGGGCTTCATTTTTATTCTAAATTCAATTCAACAATGGTCCATCTGTGCCTACAGTACTTTTTGCCACTTTTGAAAGGACACACCAGAAAAGTATAGCGAGAAAACTTTTGGTATACCCCGCTGTGCCATTGGCACTGGTTTTTAATTATACAGCATCGTCATTAGCGGCTATTGCAAAAATATGAGCAGCACTATAAAGCGGGATCCGGACACTGAGGCGAATGCACACAGGGCTCCATCCCCGCTGCTCATTTGAGAGAATCTCCCTCTCGGACAACCAAACCGCGCCAGGAAAACTGACAGGGGGAACAGACAGACAGACAGACAGTAGACTCCCCAATAAGCCTAAAGCTAGAGCCTCCCTTTGATCTCCACAACTTCTGAGCTTGTTAGCTAATGTTTTTCCTCTTCTTTTTTCGTTTTTTTTTTCTCGTCTTCCTGTCTCTTCCACCCTCCACCTCTATACCCAGACCCCTCCCCACCCAAACCCCCTAAAAAAGGGGTGTTCTTTGAAAGCACACTCAAACACACACACACACACACACACACGCACACACACACACACACACACACACACACACACACACACACACACACACACACACACACACACACACACACACACACACACACACACATACACGCACGCGCGCACACACACTGAAAGGCTCCAACTAATTGCCAGAGCTGGCTCAACAGAGCGCCAAGTGTAATTTTAATTCGGGCCCGTGTTTCTTGGCTCCCGTCTGCTTAACGGCAG
>NC_085865.1:21568280-21610780 GCF_034702125.1 Engraulis encrasicolus | reverse complement strand
TTTCAAAAAGCAGAGCCTATACAGCATGGCCAGCCAATCAGAGCACTCAAAACATGCTTACTGTTAAAGCAAAGATGATCTTCCAACACGGTTCAATTTTGCCTTAAAGTCTAACGGCAATTCCTGTACAGTAACACACCAGTCTGCTCACACCTACTCACACCTACACACAGACACATAGACACACAGATGCTGCAAACAATCACAGGCTAGGCCACCTGTATTCAAACAGAGGGGCATTAAAGTGCCAGCTTTAGTTTCCCGATTGTCTGCATTATTTTGTTATTCTTATTTTGCCTTCTGTAAAACCCTCCTGAAGGTCCCTGATCTCTCTCCAACTGTTAATTCAGTATGAGTCCCCATCACATGCAGGCCCCTCACTGATGACGGCAGGTGAAAATCATATCCTATGGGTGTATGGGTGGTACACAGTAAAAAAATGGGGTGTCTGGTACTGAGTAGACTCTGAAAACGTGACAGTCTCTTTTCTGACACAACTCAGAGCAGCCCATCGTCCTATGACAATTCTTTGTCTAAATGTATTTTAATGTGAAAAACTTTCAATGAGCAAAACTTTCTCTAAGAGGTTTCTAATAATTCGGAAAAAAAACGGTACCCCCCTTGAGATCACCTGTTGTCTGCATTCTTTTTTTTCATTTTGTTTTATTTGCACATATAATTCCCCATAATGAATTAAATAACTAAACTGAAAAGATGCAATAACACTTTGCAAGTTAATCTCTTTCATTTCCACTACCTTTCTAATCACCTTCCAAAACTTAATGACAAACAGACACCAAAACACATTGTTATGGGAGAGCCTGACAGATCAACAGTCATCCAGGCAAATCAATAGCCTTTATCACATATTCATATCACATATCTGTTGTCGAGACTTGTGACAACCTGGCGCCAATTGTGATCATGATCCTGCCACATGATGCGAAAGTGCCTTGAACCTTGAGCAGGGCCGCTGACAGCACTGGCTAGGCCCAGGACGAAGTCATCTGAGAGGACCCCTCCCAAAAAAAAAACATACAATGTAATGAGGACCCAATTCTGGCCCCCTCTAGCCTGGTACAACTGGCTCATTTGTCCCAGCACAAAGACATCTCAGAGGGCCCCTCACAAAACAACCATACAATGTAATGAGTACCCAATTCTGGGCCCCCTTTAATCCTGGGCCCGGGACAACTGGCTCATTTGTCCCCCACTTTTTGTCAGCTGCCCTGCCTGAGTGTTCATATGCAGGATGCTGCCAAGACGGTGGAGGTGAATAATTGAACCTCATTCTCCTTCCGCCTCAATCTGTTCCACCTGTTCTCTGGCTAATTTATGAGCGCCCCCCTCCCTGCTTTGAAGACATCCAGTGCTGAGGTGTCTAATGATCGGTGGTTGTAAATATTTACGTCGTACGCATTTACCAGAGATGGCTAATGGAGAATGGGGCTTGTCACATCATCATTGAGGCTTGATGAAAATTATCGTGTATGTGTGTGCGTGTGTGTGTGTGTGGACGGGAATCGGGGGAGTGTGTGTGTGTGTGTGTGTGTGTGTGTGTGTGTGTGCGTGCGTGCGTGCGTGCGTGTTTATGTGTGTGTGTGTGTGTGTGTGTGTGTGTGTGTGTGTGTGTGTGTGTGTGTGTGTGTGTGTGTGTGTGTGTGTGTGTGTGTGTGTGTGTGTGTGTGTGTGTGTATGTTTGTGTGTGTGTGTGCATGCATCTACTGTATGTCTGTGTCTGGCATGAGCTTGGGGCATGGAGCCAGGTGGGTGAGGTGAAATAGACCTAACATTTGCCCCGTTGACAGCTAGACGTCAGGGGATGAGGGGCTTTTGAACTGAGGTCACAGCCTCTGTTGAGATGGCCTCGTGACTCCCACTGTTAAGGCTGTGACCCGTCTACTGACATTTCAGAGGGCTGAACGCTTAGTAGGATACCAGTAGAAACTGGTAGGCTACAAAAGGCCCTCTTCTATTCTCTGATTGGCTTGCAAAGACATCCTACTTATGAAACCATGTCAATGTGTTTGAAACCAGACCATCTTTACAATATGACCAGAGAGAGTAGAGAGAGAGAGGTTCCATTGGCCCATTGTTTCCGGGGGAGGGGGAAATCCCCCTTTAGGCAGACCTAGGCAGACCTAAGGACTGTTCTATTCAATGCTAGGAGTATTATGACACGCCCCTTTAGGCAGACCGGAACCTGGTCATGTTAGGTGCCCATAGCAACCTATTATGTTGGCATATCTCTATATACTTAAATAATCTCTGATATGACATACAGAGGACTGGTGTTGCAGCATACCAGTGCTCTCTTTGGAACTTGAAAATAAGCCTTGCTTGCATCTGAATATCACAATAACTCCCTTTTCATGTATCTGAAAAAATGTTTTGGAACAGTGATTCAGTGGTTCATGGCATTGTACTAGCCCATCTTTATGTGCTGCTTGTTACAACAAATCACAAATGCAACGAACTGAGCGTGACACGTGACACCATGGCACTCTGGTGGCAGTTTGTTGACGAGCGGAGCAAGCAGCCACAGAGCAAATCAGCTCTTAGCAGGCGGCTCCTGTCAAACAGAGAGCACGGTACCACCAGGGATTCTCTCTACTCTCTCTGGTACCACCAGGGACCAGGGGGAGCAAGCACTGGGACTGGACTGGACTGAGGGTTGCCCAAGTGTGAAAATAAAAAAATGCCTTCAAATCCATGGCATTAGGTTGGATATTGTAGTAACTGCACATTTGACATATCAATATCTCTAAATATAACACATTTGGACCATAATGCCTTGTAACAAGGCAAAGGAGGTGTAATGAAGACCATTTTCAGTCTAAACTGAATTTTGGCAACATATGAAGTTACTGCATTTTGCCTTTGTATCCCCCCCTCCCCCCAACTCGGCTCACTCAGCCCAGCCAAAGGTGTTTACCAAAGACCCTGTTTGTTTGGGTGGGGAGGATGGGTAGACGCTTTACCCTAGATCTATTTATCTGTCTGTTTATGTGTGTTGTTTTGTGGGAGAATCCGGGGAGTGTGTGTGTGTGTGTGTGTGTGTGTGTGTGTGTGTGTGTGTGTGTGTGTGTGTGTGTGTGTGTGTGTGTGTGTGTGCGTGTGTGTGTGTGTGTGTGTGTGCGTGTGCGTGTGTGTGTGTGTGTGTGTGTGCGTGTGTGTGTGTGTGAGTGAGTGAGTGTGTGTGTGGGCAGGGGTATGAAGGTTTGAGTGGTGGTGGTGTTTAGTGTTCTAGAATCAAAGGCAAGTCTGTGAGCAGAGTGTCTGGATGGATCAATTCTGTTTTTACTGTTTTGCCAAAAGAACTGGAGAAGGGTGAGAATTGTGAACTCAGGAACTTGGGTGTTTGTCTGCAATGTACACATCCATACTCGCAGACCTTAAGGTAGACACACACACAAACACAAACACATACAAACACAAACACAAATACAAAGACATACAAACACAAACACAAACACAAACTCTCTCTCTCTCTCTCACACACACACACACACACACACACGATGCATGCACGCACGCACACACACACAGAGTAAACACACACCTTTCTGCCCTTCACCACCCACCAACCCACAAACACATTGACCTTGGTGTCCCCGTCCTGTACGCCGCTTGTACTTACATCAACATAATTTGCATTAATGTAGTCCGAGGTCTGCTCCCCCTCCACAGGCTGTAGCCTCACACGAGAGTGATCATCTAGAGGAGGAAAAGAAAGAGAGAGAGAGAGAGAGAGAGAGAGAGAGAGAGAGAGAGAGAGAGAGAGAGAGAGAGATACCGTGAAAGAAGGAGAGAGGGGCGAAGAGAGGTAGAAAGTGATGGCGAGAGAGAAAGCAAAAGTGAGAGAGAAAGCAAGAGACAGAGAGAGACACCACAATTACAAATGGAAATGAAAATTACACACATATCCCACAAATGCATTCTAGCCGCCTTCGGGGACTGATTGAAGAGTGTGTATGTACATAAAATTATCTTTTCAAATTGCCTGTTTCATTTTTTATTACACTTTCCATCTGTCCAAAAAAGAAAACAACTGCACAACAAGTATCAGGCTTACGAATGTCTTTACTTATCACACGCTGTGCTCAGTGACAAGGAATATTCACCATATGCTTTTATTATTTTTTGTTGTTTCCTACACGGTTAATTTTTCAGTGTTTGTCCAACACTTAGAGACCGGAATTTAGCACTCCTAGTGTTATTCATACTCTTTAAGTGTTGATTTATCACTGTATAATTTACACTAAAGGACATGTGTACTAGCACTTTACTGCTAGTCATCTTGCTTTGGGCCTTTAAATGTCGAGGCCGAGAGACGCTAAGATGATGTGAAGGATTCACACGTTGTCATCATGACCAGTCGAGCCCCACAGACATGTTTTCACACAGCATTCCCTCACATGCCACACATGCCTTTATGTGTGCGTGCGTGCGTGCGTGCGTGCGTGCGTGTGTGTGTTTCTATAGAGGGGGGGTCAGGATAGGGCTGGATGCAGGGGTCATCATTCAAGTGTTGTGATTGGCTGGTGTGTCCCCCCCCCTACAGGCAGGAAGTGGCTGCTGTCAACACATTATGGGGGCAGCCATGTTTGTTTGTTTGACGTCCACCCCCTTTGCCTTCCTTCTTTCCTTCCTTCCTTCTGGGGACATGTTGGCTGGGAATAGCAATCGCTGTGCAGGGAATTGTGGGAAATGGGGAGGTGTGGATTGGAGGAAGGCCATTACACCCTGGGCCTTGTAGCTCCAGCTTCTTAGAAGATGAATTATTCACTGGTCTGAGGGCTTCATTTTCATAATTACAGCTGACTGACTGACGCTACGGAGCTGGAGCGAAATGTTGTTCGTGCACAAACACATACCACCACCACTGTCAACTTGAGCATAGACCAGGACAGGGCTTTAAGGCTAATTTGATTTTTGATTTTCTTGGTATAGAGTGCTATCTAATCAGATCTGTCATCATATAGACATCACTTATAATAGCAAGCAGCCTAAGGAGGGATTCCATTACAAAAACACACAGGCAGCAGAGGTGTCAATCCCGGGGTTCACAGAGTAAAATCCGTGTCATGATTTCCTTCCAGAATAGCTGATCTGTCTTCAGTGCTAATATGATTAGCTGATACAGAGCAGGACCCCGTTTCTTGAAAGCATCATTGCTAACCAGTTAGCGACTTTGTAGGTTGCCAATGGGAAATTGCATTGCAAAAAAGTTAGTTGTTAACTTAGTTAGCAACGACGCTGTCGAGAGATGCACTCCTGGTTGGGTGTAATTTTGCGGCAGGTATTTTGAGTAGATATGGACCCAGGATTGTCATCTTTGACAAGCAGACATGCAGGGCTACAAGATTACAAGGGGTGGTGGTGGTGATGGAGAGCGTGCACAGTAACTACTGCAGTATTAATTCAACCCTATATTGAATGTGATAGGAGTGTTTAACCCCCAGTCAGGGTTGTTTGTGAAATTTAAATTTTAAATGCACAATTTTAGTCAATTTTGGTGGCCTCTGACCCACTGTGAATTTGAGTTTGACACCCCTGTACTAAGCGTTGAATTAATGCCACAAAGCGGAAGTGAAACGTTTCGCACTGTATATCCAAACAAAATGGTGAAATTAAAACTTCGAACATCAAATGAGACCATTAAGTATTTCCTCAGAATAGTGTTGAATTTACAGTGCAAAAATGTGCTGTGGTACTTCGAGGTGGTAAGACGTCCCTACTCACATGCAATGATGTTGCCGTAGCGGTTCTTCATGCGGTTCTCGTCCTTCTTGGCCGAGTCCCACGGAGCCGACTGGCCTTCAAAGAAGCTCTGTGGAGACAACGACCGAGGACATTAGCACACACACACACACGTTCAGGGGGGAAGCAAAGCAAGCACAGATTAAATCAGTGAGAGAGAGAGCTGGAGAGGATGAGGGAGAGAATAAGACAGTGTAAGCAAGAAAGGAAAGTAGAGGAAAAGAGAGAGGGAGAGAAAGTGATACAGAGAAGCAAGGAAATGGAGAATAAAGAGAGAGAGAGAGGGAGAGAGAGAGAGAGAGAGAGAGAGAGAGAGAGAGAGAGAGTAAATGAGAGAAAGAGAGAAAATGAGAAAAGCCTACACAGAGAGTAAAGTAGATAAAGAGGGGGAGGAAGGTCACAGGTTAGCTCCACAAATGACGACCTGAGTGCAGTATCAACCCTTTACGGTTGAGGGAAGAGAAAAAAGAGAGAGAGCTGCAGAGTTAGCACAGTTAGCGCTGTTTGCACATCATCATTAGACATCAAAAGGCTGGAGCTGGGGACCCTGGGAAGCCGTGCGAGACAGAGGGTCCATTAGCAGTGGCGCTAGTGCTCACTGAACCCCCGCAACCTCCCCTCCACCACTCCTCCAGCCCTCCCTCCGTCCCTCCATCTCTTAGTCCGCTCAGAGCGGTCTCGCTGTCACTGTGTCTCCTTAAAGACCTCTTCTGGAGGAAATTAAAGGAAAAGGGAATAAGAGGCGATAGGGTTCTTTGGCACTGGGGGGGGCAGAGAGGGAGAAGGATGGAGGACTGTGTACTGCATGTGTGTGTATGTGTGTGTGTGTGTGTGTGTGTGTGTGTGTGTGTGTGTGTGTGTGTGTGTGTGTGTGTGTGTGTGTGTGTGTGTGTGTGTGTGTGTGTGTGTGTGTGTGTGTGTGTGTGTGTGTGTATGTGTGTGTGTGTGTGAATTGAGGCGTGTGTCTGTGTATCTGTGTGTGTAGGCGTCTGTGTGCTTATGTGTGCTTATGTGTGTGTGTGCGCACGTGTGTGTGTGTGTGTGTGTGTGTGTGTGTGTGTGTGTGTGTGTGTGTGTGTGTGTGTGTGTGTGTGTGTGTGTGTGTGTGTGTGTGTGTGTGTGTGTGTGTGTGTATGCATCTGTGTGGATATATGTGTTTGATAAGGGGGCAAGAGAGAGCATCCAAGGCTCTTCTGCAAAAAAAGACGAAAAAAAAAGCCTCATGCATAATGCATGCTTTGCGGTGCTGGTGCGCAAGTCGTATCGAGCTCGGCAAGGCCGCACAATTAGGTCCAATTATGAAAATAAACCTCAGCACCGGCTCTCGGAGGCGATGGCAAGAGTTTGGCTAAGCAGGGGGCCCTTGGATAGGCTTGTGTAGTATGTTTGTAGCAAAAAAACTCGACTCCACTCCAAAAGCAAGGCTCTTCTCCCAGCCAGCCAGCCAGCTGCCTCTCCACACCAGTCCGCTCGAGAGGCATAAATAGACTGTAATGAGGCCTTATTATTATTACCATCCGCCATTCGCAGTCACTTGCATCCGTACCGCTCGCGATCTCGCACACAATCGGCCGTGATTGCTCGTGATTGCTTTACGACAGTGTATTCGTTCGTCGTCATTTTTTTTTTCTTTTTCGCCTTGTGAAAAAAAAAACCAAGCCTCCTGTCTGTCTGAATGCCGAAGATGAGATCCGGATTCGTTTGGAGAACAAAAGGCTTTGATCAGATTTTGGAGAGCTTAATGACGGCACGGCTCTCATCCGAGATCACATCTTCAGACTGTCGCAGACGTCAATCTCACAACTGGATAGCGACATCGCAAACAGAGGTCCTCTTTCTGTTTTTTTCCCCCCTCTCTTCCTTTCTATCTTTCTTTTTTCGTTTGAAAAGCCGGATGAAAACCATCTCCAACGGCCACTTGAGCGAAACGAGGGATGGTTAACTTCCCGAGTGTCTTAAAGTCTGTGGCCCGTAGTAGACCAAGGGAATAAGCCAAAATAAATGCCATCTTAAGCAAATTACAGCTGAGTTGAGCTGAAGGCATATCATGGGGGCCCCGAATGTGTGTGTGCGTGTGTGTTTGTGTGTGGAACCATTTCAAGGCATGAAAAGAGGTTAAGTAATGTAAAAAAAAAATATTGAAAATCCCACTTCTACCTGAAGACCTGGGAGGTAGAGGGGATTAAGTCTTTAATATGCAAAATGACTGTCCCTTCTGTGGGGCCGCCGAGGCCAGGCATGAGATAGCCAGCCACCTCGTGACGGGATTAAAAGACTAGCCTTATCATGTGACCTTTTCCTGAAGCTCGGCCCAGCCGGCCCGTTATGAAAACAGTGTGGCGGCTCTGGCCTTGTAAACTGTTGGCGCAGGGGACACTTTGAAGGGCAGACGTATTTAATGCAGATTGCTTTTGCCCCCGTCTTTTTTTTCCCCGCTTGCGCAACGGAACTGGCGGCAAAGAGACATTAAACGCACTTTAATACATATTGACAATGTCGTGACGCCTCTTCCTCGTCTCTCCTCTTTGCCCCCGTTCGCTCCCTCCCTCTCCCCCTTCTCTATTTATTTATTTATCCTCCATGCCTCAGACTCATGGTCTCGGTTTTCGTTTATATAAAAAAAGGAAAAAAGTCACCAGTTTGTTATTCAGCACTGGCTTATGTCTTTCAAGACAGCTGTCCTTTCATGTCGTGGCAGTGACAGAGAGCTGACGAGCTGAAGTGGGTGGGGTGCATGTGTGTGTGTGTGTGTCTGTGTGTGTGTGTGTGTGTGTGTGTGTGTGTGTGTATGTGCATATCTATGTACTTGTACACACATGTGTGTCCGTGTGCATACATGAGTGTGTATGAGTGTATATGCAAGTATGTGGGGTTGTGTGTGTGTGTGTGTGTGTGTGTGTGTGTGTGTGTGTGTGTGTGTGTGTGTGTGTGTGTGTGTGTGTGTGTGTGTGTGTGTGTGTGTGTGTGTGTGTGTGTGTGTGTGTGTGTGTGTGTGTTGTGCGATTGTATGTGTGTGTGTGTGTGTGTGTGTGTGTGTGTGTGTGTGTGTGTGTGTGTGTGTGTGTGTGTGTGTGTGTGTGTGTTGTGCGAGAGTATGTCTGTGTGTGTGTGTGTGTGTGTTGTGCGAGTGTATGTCTGTGTGGGGTGCCTGCCGACAGGAAGGAAGGAAGGAAGGAAGGCGGGAGGCAAGACAGCGAGCGAGAGTGACAGGCACCTTTCATACGCCTGGCACATCGCTGGCGGATAATGAGATGCAGAGTCCAAGGCACAGGCCACAGAGGGAGGGAATAATAAGAGCGCAATCAAACTGCTTCCGACGCATGTCAAACTGCACGGGGTATAGCCTAGCCGTGTCAGCTGCGGAAGACTGTCACATATTCATGTATTCAAAACAGACGTGAGCCGATGGTGAGAGCTCTCTGACAAACTGGAATTCACTGCCAGCGTGAAATGGGGCAACCGCTATAAAAAATGCATAATGACAGGAGAAGTTCCACAAGGATAATTTTTTGTCTCAACCCCAAGCCTGAGACTGTGCCATGCTCAGTATTTACATGGCAAACGCAAAGAAATATAGCTACAATGCGCTTCGAGGACAAATATTCCTGTGCAAACTGAAAATAATCTAAAGTTGCTGAATTGAAACAGGAAAACATTGTTTGCTTAGCTGTGGATGATGAACACAATCAACATATTAGTTACAGGTAATAATGAATTATTAACATTTCCCACAAAAACCTATAGAATATTGAGAAGTGGCTTCTCTGGAATTGCTTAGAGGCAGCTTGAGGCTGAAGCTATCGCTGCAGGGCCTCAAAAAGCGATTGGCTAGCCAACACACCACCAGGTAACAAACTGGTTCCTGATTGGTGGATCACTTCAAATGACTGCAACATTGTAGAAAACCTTGGCAGCCTCACGACTAGGAATACTTCTAAGTCTCCAACCATATTCCCATGCCATAGTTAGAGGAACTAGCAGCATTCTCTAGTACTACAGGCCAAGGAACAACAAGCTGTGTAAGTATGATTACGGGGACGTTGTAGTGCATGCCAATATTCTCCGTGTGACATAAATTCAGGTTCAAACTCCTCTGTGCATTACAGGCATCATCAGCCAAAAATAAACTTTGGACAGGAAGTCTGGGTAAAGAACCTTTGAGGTTGAATAAGAATGAGGTTACTTGTGGTAAAAGTTCAAGGCCCTTGGCAATAAAGACTCTGTGAAATGCATTAAAATTGGGAGGGAAAGAACACAAGAACACTTGAATGATAGCTGGGGCTTCTTCAGTCACAGATTGTCTGTCACAACTCAAAAAAATATGACAGAGCCTGTGTTGTTGCGAGAATAATCAAACGCTTGATCTTCTAAGGCAGATAGCGTGGAGTGCCGTCTTATGGGAATAAAATATGAACTATGACAGATTCTTTTTGTTTTTTTTTCTCCTGGCTTTTAGACAAGAGTGTTTTTTGTCCTCAGTTAGTCAGGGATTTAGCATCTCCCTGCGCAAGTTTAATCAACACTATTAATTAAAGCAGTACTTTTAATTTCCAGCACTCGCCAGAATTAATTTTCATCTGAAAAAAATACATCAAAAAGACATCATCACACCCTGCATCACTGAAAAGAAAAATTACACACACTTCTTTTCGGGCACATGCTATTTGATTTTGTGAAAAGCAATCCATCATCAGCATGAATTTGGACATTGTCATTTAAAATAATGGTCAAGCTAAACATTAAGCTAAAAGCTACAGTTACTATTGGCTAAGCTAGTCTAGAGCTAACGGTTAGCTGTGAGGCTACAACAAGCAACAATTGGACAAAAAACAATCTTACAAAGGGGTGAGCTTACCTCATTTAGCTTTTCCAAAGTTAATGTATGGTATAACAAGAAGCATGGATCGGGGGAGAGATTAAAAGTTAAAAGAGTTTAGTGTCTCAAACGTTCTTCCTCGTCATTTCTTAAGACCATTAATCTAAGACAGGATAGCAAAACGGAAACAACGGAAAGGCACATTGCAATTATGAGCTCTCTTGCACTTGTACTTGTTTTTAAGAAGGAGGAGAGAGAGGAGTAACAAAAAAACTAAAAATGAAAAAGAAGTAGTAGTAACAAGCATTTTTTAAAAGAGATAGGCCTATGTGTGCATTTGCGTATCTGTGCATATGCATGCACATGCGTGCGTGCGTGCGTTTGTGTGTGTGTGTGTGTGTGCGTGTGCGTGTGCGTGTGTGTGTGTGTGTGTGTGTGTGTGTGTGTGTGTGTGTGTGTGTGTGTGTGTGTGTGTGTGTCTGTGCGTGTGCATCAATTATTCTGCACACTGTATTTTTAACTGCCGATATTACTGCAGCCCAGCTACCTGAAGTCCTAAAATCTTTATCCATAATGAATCGAACCCTCAGGGCTGCATCTAACCGCAAGCCCAAGCCTGGCAGAGAGAGCTATTTGATTTGAATTATTTATTTAATTCCACTGTTATTTAACCATGAATTTTCAGGCAAAGAGAGGAATCTTTTTTCTTTCTTTCACCATACAGGTACATATGATCCCAAAAGATACATCTCCACACATCATGCTGAGGCTTTTAAGGGAGTGAAAAAAGAAAACTAAACAACTGCTCCCAATTCTCTCTCTCTCTCTCTCTCTCTCTCTCTCTCTCTCTCTCTCTCTCTCTCTCTCTCTCTCTCGCTCTCTCTCTCCTCTCTCTCTCTCACACGCACACGCACACGCGCACACACTAAATGTGCTGAAAAGGGTGACAGAGCTGTGAGGCACAGCAGTTTACTTAAGAAGAGGCGCTGTGTGTGTGAGACGCGCTGTGTGTGTGTGTGCGTGTGTGTGTGTGTGTGTGTGTGTGTGTGTGTGTGTGTGTGTGTGTGTGTGTGTGTGTGTGTGTGTGTGTGTGTGTGTGTGTTTAACATCAAACACTTAGTGAGGCTGACATTTCTCTACGGCTTCAGCCATTAACAAACAGTTTCATCTGCGGGATCCGCAGACATCGCAAGAGAGGGAGAGAGAGATAGGGAAAGAGAGTAAATAGCCATGTGTATGCTTATCCCTCTATGTCTATATAACGTCTGTCTGAATATGTCTGCGCGCGTGCGCGGGCGTGTGTGTGTGTGCGTGCACCTGTATGTGTGCACCTGTGTGTATGTTTGTATGTGTGATTGTGCGTGACTACATGTGTGTTTAGGTGTGTACGTGACAGTGTGAACTTTCTGCTTTAGCGGCCAATTTTCCCAGCAGGCAGGATGGGTTAGGGTTGCTAGGCAGTTAAACGACTGGCTTCTTTGGGGCATTAAAGACCTAAGCGGGTGGCTTGCCGTGAACCAACCACAAGAACACAAACACAAAAGCTGGAATAATTTAAAGATCACACCAGTACAGCGAGTGAAAACATTAAAAGAGAAAACACAAACACGCACACACACACACACAGCTTTTAGCACATTAGTGACTCATAAAAATTCCATTAAGAAAGAGAAAAACACATTAATGTGGCATGTCCATGCAGATACGTGTGTCTAATAACCAGGGGAGGGGGTGAGTTAACGGGGACGGAAACGATAAAACAAACAAAACAACCCACAGATATCAAAAGAACGTGATGCAGACAATGCAAAAATAAAGATGCAACAAAAAACATTAAAAAAAACAGTGATGGAAAAAGAAGTGCTTAGAGAAATGGAAGAACAAAAGCTATTTTATGTTCTCAGCTAAGGATGTTTTGTGAATTTGATCACGGTGGTGGTATTGGTGGTAGTTGGGGAGATGGCTGTGAAGAATCTGTGGACAGGTCGTCACAAACAGACCAAAAAAAAAACAACAACCAACAAACCAACCAAAAAAGAAATTCAAACAAAACAACCAATCAATCAAAAAGCAACCAATCAACCAAACAAACAAGCAATAGGTGCAAAAAACAAAAAAACAAAAAAACGAACAAAAAAATGAACCAAAAATCCAGAGTGAAGGCCTGCTCACCTCATACTCCTCCTTGAAGCCATAGCCCTCGGCACACTTCATCTGGGTGATGTGCTGCAGCAGGTCGGCCACGCGGATGGCGGGGTGCAGCTGACCCGTCTGGTAGGGCACGTCCTCACGGTCGCGCTTCTTAAAGGAGTGGGTGTGGGACTGCACCAGGCTGCTGGTGTCGCTGGTCATCGTGTGGTTCTCGTCTGAACGGACAGAAAGACAAAGGAGGAAGGAAGGAAGGAAGAGGAGGAGGGTAGAAAGAGAGAAAGAGAGAGAGAGAGAGAGAGAGAGAGAGACAGAGAGCGAGAAGAAGAAGAAGAAGAAGAAGAAGAAGAAGAAGAAGAAGAAGAAGAAGAAGAAGAAGAAGAAGAAGAAGAAGAAGAAGAAGAAGAAGAAGAAGAAGAAGAAGAAGAAGAAGAAGAAGAAGAAGAAGAAGAAGAAGAAGAAGAAGAAGAAGAAGAAGCAGCAAGATAGGAAACTGTCAAGACATGCATTCACCAAACACTGAACAAAACCAAACAGCCAATACCACAAACTCGTAAAGAGATGGATGAACACAGGGTTACGATATAGAGAGTGTGTGAGAGAATGAGAACATATCTAACCAATCACTTATGTATAATCACGACACAAATAGCTCCAGACAAAACAGACTTATTAAACTCTTCTGCTAAACATTATGCATACATACGATCAACAGCTAAAGTTACGTCTAGATACAAGCTACAGTAGCCTCCTGTCCTGGTATGCTAGCTTGTGGCTAAGTTCTCAGTTACTAGTAAAACTCGCTATCCACAAAGTTAGACCAATGGCAGAGATGAGATTGCACGAATGATGGGATGGCTGATACGGGTGACTGCGGCCATGTGGCGCAAAATGGAGGATTGGCGGACATCGCAGTGGAAGTCTGATGGAAGCACCTTCACAACAACACAAGGTTTGGCACAGCATGTCACTAATATGGCGGAAGAGGAAGAGGAGGAGGAGGAGGAGGAGGAGGTGGCAGGGTTGTGATCGAAGCCAAATCAAAAAAACGAAAAAGGGTGAATGAGAGAGTGAGTGGCAGAGAGGGGAGGTCGGGGAGAGGGGATGGCACATCGACCCACATTACGCATGATAAGAGTGCTCCATGGATGAGTTCCAAATCGCCCATGCTGGCGTTATGGCTTCACAAACGTGGGGTGGACAGGGGAGGGTATGAGATGCTTACACAAGGCCATGCGAGGCAACATAGAGCCAGGGGAGCAGCCCAAATCCCTCCCATACTCCCCTCATACACACCACCCACACCCAGTAACCAACCCTCCCTCCCTCCCTCCCTCCCATTCTCCCAAGTCTGTTAAATGACAGGCAAAAAAACCCTTGGGCATGACTCACACACACCGGCATCTCCCCTCCCCAACCCCCCCATCAAGAAAAAATAAACACAGGGCAGTTTGGGAACTTACCATTAATTGGCACTTTTTAAGAGGATACATAACAGGTTAAATGCGAAGAAAAAGGAGAAGAGAAAGGAAACAGGGTATAAGCAACAAGTTGTAGCATAAGCACTTGCACAGTGTAGACTGCTTTTTCAGACTTTTTTTTTTGAGGACTGACATTGTGATTTCGACTGCCTGCACTTGAGAGGGGCCTACTGAAGATGCTTAGGAGGATTGTGAAAATAGAATCTTGGAGTAACCAATGGGAAAACACACTGTGTGACCATGTGACTGGCAACAGAATTCTCGCCCTGGGTCTGCCATTTTGGGTTGGCCGAATTAGCAACAGAGGCAAATGGCTTTTCTTTAATAGCATGAATGTTTAAATCTCCTCTCACTCTCTCACTCCAATGTTGGCATAAAAGATTCACACTACATGCTAGCCACATCCAATTAAAGAAAATGCTGTGGCCGCTTCTCACATCAAATAAATCCATTTGTGTGACTTTAATAACAATACTAGACACAATTACATGAAATGCATCGCCAATGACTGCTACAGCTTGGTAGCAACAGAATTATTCAGAATATGGCTATATATTTTTAAACAACGTCTGGCCTTTAATCTAATATGAATGAGCTCTCCAATGTGTGGGCCATTTTCTGAGCAATATTATCATGTGTTTTGCAACACTGCTAGCGGCAGTCTCTCTTGCAAACCCTCTTCACAAACCTCTGGGCTGCACTTTGTTTTTTCTTTTTCTTTTTTTTTGGTTCTTTTCTTTTTTGTTTCGAATAATAATGATGCTGCACCATCCAGTCACCCCCCCTCATCCAGTCCACATTGTCCATGCACATGAGAGTCATAGACATACGTGACGTCACACGCACGACACGGAATGCGGATGGGATGGGGGTGAAGCACACCTCGGCTTGGGAAGAAAAAACCCTCGTCTTACAGAGAAGAAGAAAAGCAGGCAGGTATGGATGTGAGGAAGCCATCATCGGTAACAAACCAAATCAACTATCTACCGCCCTCTCCCTCTCTCTCTCTAGCTACCTATTTTTCTATCTATATATCTCTTTCTCTATATCTGTATCTCTCCTAATCTAGCTGCTCATCACTATATCTTATCACGATACTTCTCTCTTCACTGACTGTCTCTCTCCTTAGGCTCTCTACGTTAGGCCTAGGCTACACATTATGTGACATCAGAATGGCTAACAGAAGGTGGCACTTGTAAGTAGGTAATAACAACAACAACAATAATAACAGCAACAATTACAACAACAACAACTTAAAAACAAACAAATAAAGCAAAAAAAAGAGAAAAAAAGACAAAGACAGTAAACAGGAAGAGTGGTTGTCTCACCTAAGATAGCAGTTGGCACAAACGGATCTGCCATTAGCCCAAAACCAGTGCAGAGAAGAGAGTTACAGAGAGGAAACAAGATGGCAGAGTGAGTGAGCGAACACAGGCCCCTGCACACCACACACACCGAACAGCAGCAGCAGCAGCAGTAGTCCACAGAGGACATGTTAGATAAGAGTTAGATTAGACCAGGGGTGTCAAACTCAAATTGCCTGAGGGCCAAAACAAAAACCTGGAACAAAGTCGCGGGCAGAACTCAACATTTATTAAAAAAATGACTAAAACTGTGCATACATGCGCTTCATACTCATAGTTAAATTTCACACACACTCTTTCCCATCATGTATGGTAGTTCAAATGTGTCTGCACATCCTGTGACACACCATATTTCTTGTTCAAGTCTTGTTACGCTTTACATTAATGGTGCATGTGGGCCAACTGCAATACAGATTTAAAATGATCTCGCGGGCCGAATAAAACGGCTCGGCGGGCCAGATTTGGCCCCTGGGCCTGAGTTTGACATCCCTGGATTAGACGGTCAGAGACGACAGTCAAAACCCAATGGAAGACCTGCTGACTTATAGAGCAATTGCGTGATTTAAGGGCATGGCGAAATACATTGTTTACTATCATTTAATTTTCAAAATAACGTCTTCAATTTACTTCTGTAGTTGCTTATCTTTTCACAAGATAAAAAACGGCTCTTTCCACTGGGTTAGAAGAAAAAAAAAGAAACAGAAAACAAAACAAACAGATATACGTACATTTCTGTCGATTAAAGCAACACTACCTTAATCTTCTGTTAGTGCAAGCACAATACAGTTCACCATTCATTAGTGTAACAGGGTCAAAGACGTCCAAAAAGGAACTGTCATTCAGTGTAACGGATACCTTCTGCTGATTGTAACTGTAAGAAACATGACTCTTTGACTCTCAGCAGAAGGTATGCGTTACACTGAATGACAGTTCTTTTTTGGACGTCTTTGACCCAACAGTAAAGAAAATCCAGACAGTAGTGAAGGAGTAGAGTGGAGGAGGTACAGGAGACGCATCGTGAATGAGGGAGGTGTACAGGGGCGCAACTACAGTATATGCGACGTAAGCTTAGCAGGGGGGCGCCAAAAAGAGAGGGTAAAAGAGGGAGAATACTGTTACACCCCAGAAATGAGTAGTTGCGCCCCTGGAGGTGTACATGGGGAGGTGAGGCCGTTACCTGGGTAGTAGGAGTTGGGCACGGAGGTGCTCAGCGTGTTAGTCTTCAGGGTGAAGGATGAGGGCGAGGACACAGCTTTAGAGCAGCAAACAAAACAACAACGACAGAAACAAGAGAAAAAAGCAAGCACACCATTGTCAGTTGAGAGAGAGAGAGAGAGAGAGAGAGAGAGAGAGAGAGAGAGAGAGAGAGAGGGAGAGAGTGAGGTAGAGAGAAAGGTGGGGTTACAAAATATTACATGTTATGTGCAGTGGTGTTAGAAACGTGAAAATGCTGCATTTTTGTTTTTGCAAAGCAAAGTGCCGCATAACCTTGGTGGTGAAATTCAACCTCATACGTGAGTGTGTATATGTGGTGGGGAAGGGGGGTTATACTTTAAGCCTCTCCTCTTGAGCCCCTGTCAAGCTCCATCTTATTTTAAGTTTGTGACATCCATCTGCTATTCCCCTGGCTGTGCCTGTACTTAATAGGACATGCCTGGCTTGTTTGCTTTCCCCCAAAAAATCATGACGTGCATAAAACTCGGCATAGCTCAAATAGCGCACATACTTTCCTGTTCAATGGCCCGGGTCAGGGACATGGGACAAGAATATGACACAAATAGGCTGGTTTAAAAATAGAGTGACACGAGGGGCATTGGATGACTGTATGCAGGCCACTACAGCACAGTGGTTTGTTTATGTTAGAAGCAGTGTCGCCGTGTCATTCAGCGCCAGTGAAACCTGCTCAGTCTTGTGTTGTGCTCTCTTATCCTTCCTGTGTGAAGGTGTGTGTATGCACCCTGCAAGGCCAAGGCCATCCGGTCTCAGACACACACACACACACACACACACAGGTACACAGATCAGATGCGCATGCACGCATGCACGCACGCATGCACGCACGCATGCACGCACGCACGCATGCACGCACGCATGCACGCACGCATGCACGCACGCACGCACGCACACACCAGACAACAGGCATCCATCCGCATTGAAAAGGGAGCCATAGCCACAGATGTCTATTCAGGCTAAGAGAAGAATGACCAGCTGAACACCAGTCAGCTCCCTCAGTGAACACCAGTCAGCTCCCTCAGTGAACACCAGTCAGTTCCCTCAGTGAATAACTCTGGAGGCCTTTGGTTCTTATAAGGTTGGATTTGTAGATTTCATTATAGTGATAGACACACAAGCCAAAGGTGTCTGGAAGGGGCTGGATGTGGTGTTGAGGTTGTTGCTAAGGGCAGTTGTGGTGGTGGTTGTGGTGGTGAGCTGTTAGGGTTTTGGGGGGCAGAGGTGGAGGGGTGGAACTGTGTGGATTGTATTCTATTGATATACTGTATACTGTAAAAGGTGTCTATGCTACCTGCCGCACAAGGGCTGTATGGGCTTTGAAGATTGTACCTGGGGGCAACTGTGGTGGTGGTGATGTGGTTTGGGGGGGGATGGTCACAGAGGGGAGGGCTGGTGAAACTGTGTATTTTTATTATTCCGATATGGTATACTGTACGTGCACAAGCTACATGTAAGGGTGACTATGGTATAAGGAACTGTATAATATGGGCTTTCGAGGTTGGGATTGGGGGCAGTTGTGGTAGTGGGTTGGTGGGGTTCAGAGGCGGCTGAACACACAGGCTGGTGACAGTAGTGGGGTGACAGGGGGGTTCAGGGGGGACAGTCACCGAGGGGGGGGGGTGCTGGCTGGTGTTTGTCAGTGGCAGCTTCCTCAAGTGTGTGTGTGTGTGTGTGTGTGTGTGTGGCTGCTGCGTGCCTGTCTGCTATGACCCGAGCTGTCACTCTGCGCTATTGTGACAGACAGCCATGATAAGGTCACGCATGAGTCGCTCTGTCGTCCCCAAAGATGGCCATCCGTCCCTATTACAGGAGCCTTGTTTACTTATTTATTTACCCCCTACCTCCCCCAGCCCAACCCCACCCCCACCCCCAGCCTCTTCACTCTTGGCCACTCCACTTGGATGGATGATCAGGGCCACTGACAGCTTTGGCTGGGCCCAGGACAAAGTCATCTTGAAAGCACCTCCCAACCCCACATAAAATGTAATGGGGACCCATTTGTGGGCCCCCTTCTTTCTGGGCCTGGGACAACACACCCCTTTGTCTCCCCTGTTGGTTTCACTGTGGTTGACTGGTCGTCAGCTCTGCCATCCGGAAGGTTCTCCTAACTCCTCCTGCAATATTAAATACTGTCAATTGATCGAAGAGGGGGGTCCAATCGCGTCGCTACTTCTTCCAGTTTTGTGCCTTTGTGACAGACAAACCTGCGAGAGCGTAAAATGGCAGCAAAATGGGATTTTTTGTTGTTGTCGCTTTTCTTGTGGGACAGTGGAAGGGACAGTCATTTTGCGTCTCAGAGGAGAAGGAGACAGCACTTTATCACTTTATCCACGTCTACAGAGTCACTCATGGTGGACGGACGTCTTTTCTTTTTACTTTACTTTAAAGGCACTGCATTAATAAACTGAAGACAGGCATAAAAAAATGTGGGTTTCGCCACTTGAGACCGACAGAGCCAGCGTGAGTAATAAGCATACCGTCAAAGTGGGGATTAGCTAGCTCAGGGGGGTAAATAAATAGATGGCAGACTTTGTGTGGGTGTTTTGTTTTTTCATGTTGGGTTGAGGTGTGTGTGTGTGTGTGTGTGTGGGGGGGGGGGGGGGGGGGGGGGGGGGGGGGGGGGAGGGGGGGGGGGGGGGGGGGGGGGGGGGGGGGGGGGGGGTACTGTAAGAGGTAGGAGTAGTGGAGAACAGGCATGGGCTAAAGGCTGCTGACCCAGCATCTTGGAAGCAGGAAGGGGGTCTGTGTGTGTGTGTGTGTGTGTGTGTGTGTGTGTGTGTGTGTGTGTGTGTGTGTGTGTGTGTGTGTGTGTGTGTGTGTGTGTGTGTGTGTGTGTGTGTGTGTGTGTGTGTATGTGTGTGTGTGTGTGTGTGTGTGTGTGTGTGTGGCGGGGGAGATGGTGGTGTGGTTGGGGTAGTTCAGGGGGTGAGACATGCCTCTAATCACCAGTCCTTGTAGGGGGGATTAAATTCGTCAGCCCTGGCCAGGACCACCTGTCCCTCTTCGGTACAGGGCCAGTGGACCAGGAAAGCACTACACTCGCTCACAAAGGCAGAGCGAGACAAGACAAGGCAATGCAAGGCTCGGCTAGGCGAGGGAAGGAAAGGAAAGGAAAAGAAAGGGCCCCCGGGGGCAATGACACCCCACTGGACAACAAGATTGCTGATCACAGCACAACGGGGCAGCTGTAGCCTGCAGACAGTGACCATGTGTCAGACTGGACCAAAAAAAGGGGAAAAAAAAGAAATGAGGCGCCTAGAGGGGCTGGAGGGGCAGAAATGTATTTGTTACCAAACAAAAAAAGGTAGAGAGCAAAAAAGAGAGAAAAAAAAGATGGAAGTAATGTGTAAAGTCTGGGTCAAAACCGGATTATCTCTGGCAGCAAGTGCTGATGAAAGCACTTTGCGAGATGTTACAGTTTCCTTTTAAAGTGAGATTACAATAACGATGTACGGGATTAGGCTCACTAGTCCACTGTTTGTTTTGTAAAGCTCTTTGAGATTATCACAGTATCAGATGAGAAGAGGTGCACAATGTTTGTCAGGGTAAGTGCTCAATTAGTTTAGATACATCAGTGTATATATCCAATAGAAACAAGTGATGAAGGCCACATGCGTTACTGTCATCATGTATGTGTACTAGCATGCTGGACTTAGTGAGTCAGTAGCGTGTGGTTAGAGCTCGAAATGTTTACATGAGTAAATTGGCCAAACCCTTTGTGATGTCACTTCCTTAAAGTCCAGAATGGCCTAAATCTGAGGTTCCGGATGTGGCCATCTCTTTTCTCAATTGATATCTGTTCATGTCTATGACGCGAGTGGTATTGTTTGTTACCTGCTTGTAGATACTTACTCTGAGACTTACTTCTACCATTGAGGTTGTGCGTGTCCATAAAGGAAATGGCTTCGTCGCAGTTAGTGCCTTGCTCTGTGTAGCTCTTGTCCATGGAGTTCACCATCACTGTCATCTCCTGCCTGGTGCTGCTCAGAGTCTCCTTGCGTTTCTTGGCCAGCTTCCTTCATTTCCAAATTAAAAAAGGAGACAAAGAGATAGAAAGGGAACAAGGGAGAGAAAGAGAGACGAAAAGAGAGAGAGAGAGGGAGAGAGGAAAGACTGTTAAGCAACAAAAGAATCTAATGCCGCGAACACAAAATATTAAGCTAATTAACAATCATGGTTTTGTAGAGGACCATAATTAGCATTCTCATTATGTGTGAAACACTACGTATACTCGGGGTTAATTGCCAGCCGTGCCAAACACTCTGAGAAAAAAAAGGTTTTAATCTGATCAATCTGTATCTAAGCCAATGTTGTGGATTAAATCAGAGATTTGTTCATAAGCTTAGTGGGTACTAAAACTGGCTCTTTATGTCCATGCCAGTCCCAGTAGGGCCACATCTCATTCATCACCCTCCAGGTCATGTGAAAGGACCTCCAACATTCCAAGCAAACAATGAAAAAAACCCAAAGTGCCACAGCTTTGGAATGTTAGCAGTGGGTAAAATGGGACATTCTGAATATGGAATTTTTCAGGGACCATTCTCCTTTCCTAGTCTCAGTCCTTAGTTTCCCTGGTTTCCCTGTTAAAGGTTTTATGAATGAACGGTGGAACCAAAGATCATATAGGCCTACCTATAATATATCAACAGTCTCTGGTGGAGATGTATACAACCTCCAAAGAGAACTCTTAACTTTTAGGAATTAAAGTTTTGCACGTTTGCATCAGCATTGCATCAGCATCACCACGTCGTTCCCAGTGCAACCTCATACTGACACACAGAATGTCCGATCTGGAACAGATCCCTGTTGCTGACCGGACTGTGTGATCCAATAGAATCAGCACCAATCTACCTGATCTGAGACAGACGAATCACAGCCCAGAGATGGACCCGAACTGATCCCACGCTCTGCTGCCCTCCTGTATGCCAGCTTGAGTCAGGGCACTCAGCACCAGGCTTGAAGCCTGAGTGTGAAGAAGATGCTAGCAGACAAGGACGCCCTTAAATACCTGCTTGGTGGCTTGGCAGGCACTACTAATGCAGCCCCTGGAGACTGGATGTCAATGGGAGAATGATAGAGAGAGAGAGAGAGAGAGAGAGAGAGAGAGAGAGAGAGAGAGAGAGAGAGAGAGAGAGAGAGAGAGAGAGAGAGAGAGAGAGAGAGAGAGAGAGAGAGGGAGAGAGAGAGGCAGATAGACAGGCTGAGAGGGAGAGGATAGTTGATGGACAAAATGGAGAAACAGGTAGAGAGAGATAGTCCGAGAAAGAGAGAAGGTGAGCAAGATAGAGAACAAGATGGAGATAGAGAAGGAAAGACAAAAAAGAAAGAGCTAGCCACTGTGTCCTACACGCAAAAGGATGGAGCATGGTGCTGAACAACAACAGAGAGAGAGATAGAGAGATAGAGAGATAGAGAGAGAGAGAGAGAGAGAGGGAGAGAGAGAGAGAGAGAGAGAGAGAGAGAGAGAGAGAGAGAGAGAGAGAGAGAGATGGGAAGGGAAAGAAAGGCTCCAAGGGAACTGTATTTCGCCTGGAGCAACACAGTAGTTGCAGGGGCACCGGAGAGAGTGTCTGCCCAGACATGGCAGTGCACTTGGGGCTCTCTCAAAGAGTGCTCTCTGCTACCTCATCCACCAGCCACACTCTCACACATGCTACTAATTAGACGAGTCAGCTAAGGCATCTTTGGGGAGAGGTGATGCAGGCGCTGCCGTTGTAAAGTAGGATGTTGATGTAATTCAGATTTGTTTTTTCTCCAACCTCTGGTTGTACCTGAGCCAGATTTATTCTGAGCACAGACTTCTGCTGTCTTCCTTTTTTTTTTTTTTACATCATACTACAACTACTGGCACAAAATATGTCATCACCTTGGGGTTACAGCTGGCAATGCAAGTTGGACATGTTGTATTTTGGTAACAGCCAAGATTGGTTAGCTGGTTGGTAACATAGTCCAAGTCTTCCAAAAAAACGAGGGGAAAGGTGACTAACAGTTATAACTGTACGCAAACCAAAAAGGCCACCATGAACTTATTCTGAAATGGCAAAATCAGGACAACTTGCCTTTTCCCCTATTTCCTCTGAATGGGTCCCTGCCAAATCTATCATTAGCAATGCAATCTGCAAGTAAAAGTGTTACAAGAGTACCATTCACCCTGCTTGTTGACTATGAACAGGTGTGTATAATGGTGGCCCTTCAGAACACAGAATCCAGAACACACTCCAGTGTTCCGTTCTA
This sequence comes from Engraulis encrasicolus, assembly GCF_034702125.1. Classification (NCBI taxonomy): domain Eukaryota; kingdom Metazoa; phylum Chordata; class Actinopteri; order Clupeiformes; family Engraulidae; genus Engraulis; species Engraulis encrasicolus. Next base: position 21,587,741 of record NC_085865.1, on the reverse strand, counting down.
CTAGCTGGCTGGCTGACTGGCGATGTACATTTGCATTCAAATGACACAGAGTGCAGCACATTATAAGTGCCTCCGCTCACTCTACAGGCCCTAAGGTTCTGACTGCAAAGGACAGGATCGGTCTCTAATGGACGAGCCATGATGCCACTAATCTACTTCTTCTTGCTTCAAAACGCAATTCCAATCCAAATCACCCCCTCCCACTTACACCACCACCCCCACCACCCCTACCCACAATAATAAATAAATAAAAGTAAATAAAACTCCTAAGTGGTCTGAAACATGGAGCCAGAGTCTTGAAGGCGCGGTACCCTGCAGCAGCGACATTAAACATAAATAAATGAGAAAGTAAGAGTCCTTTCTTTTTTCCCTCTCTCTCTCTTCCTCTCCCGCTCTCTCGTTCCCTCTCTTCTCTCTCTCTGCCATTGCTTTGCCCACTGAAGGTCACAGTGATTCTGGCTTTTTGCGAATGGAAAAAAGGCAGAAAAAAGCTCTCCATCAGCCTGAGGCTTTATGGCAAAAGCATTACTGAATAACTTTAGGCCATTTGTGCCATCCACTATGGCCTCCCTCTTGGGATGTTTTTATCATCCTGAAATGTGACTTGCCTGAATGTGTTATTAGAGCCCACTCTATACACTAGTGAACGGACATTGCTTACCACTTCAACTAAATATACTGGGAACGTACGGACCAAAAGTCAATATGCACATTGTATCCCTGGACATATGCACTGCATTCTGAGCTGCACAAATCCATCTACCATGATGCACAGTCAGAGTCATTTACGTATGTGTTCTAACTCATATGAATGTTTTTACAGTCCTTTTTAACACTCTGTACTGACTTAAGGGTTTAATACTAATCAGACTGTTACAGAAATATACAGTGCCCTCCATAATTATTGGCACCCCTGGTTGAGATGTGTTAAAAGCCTTAAAATAAATTCAGTGTTTATTGCAGAAGAATACTGTCACACTGAAAATTTTAGGAAAATGTAGCCTTCAACTCAAATGAATTGTAGGAAAATAAAAAAAATCCCTGACTAAAAAATAATTATTTTTCATTAAATCACCTGTTCCACAATTATTGGCACCCTTAACAATTCCCAGGAAATAAATATAATTGAAGCATTTCTGTCATTTCTACAGTATTTTACAAAGTTTACCAGAGTATGTAGGAACATTTAATTAGTAATTCATCACTTCCTGTTTCCCTGGGGTATAACTATGACGTGACACCGAGGCCATTTCTCTTATCCACTCTTAAACATGGGAAGGACAAAGGAACACAGCATACAAGTGAGGCAGATGTGCATCGACCTTCACAGGTCAGGCAGAGGCTACAAGAAGATTGCCACTCAACTGCAGCTGCACATATCTACTGTGAGAGGAATAATTAAGAAGTTCAAAACAACTGGAACAGTGGTAAACAAGCCTGGACGAGGACCCAAGTTTATTTTGCCACCACGCACAGTGAGGAGGATGGTAAGAGAAATCAAAATATCTCCAAAGCTCACTGTTACAGAATTACAACAAATGGTAGCATCCTGGGGTCACAAAGTCTCCAAATCAACCATCAGGCACTGTCTACACGCCAACAAGCTGTTTGGGAGGCATGCACGGAGAAAACCTTTCCTCACTCACAGTCATAAACGCAAACGTCTGGAGTTCGCCCAGCGGTATTGGGGCTTCAACTGGGACCGTGTGCTTTGGTCAGATGAGACCAAGATTGAGCTTTTTGGCAACAAACACTCTAAGTGGGTCTGGCGTGCCACGAAAGATGCGCATGCTGAAAAGCACCTCATACCCACTGTGAAGTATGGGGGTGGGTCAGTGATGCTGTGGGGCTGTTTCGCTTCCAAAGGCCCTGGGAAGCTTGTTAGGGTGCATGGCATCATGAATGCTTTGAAATACCAGGACATTTTAAATCAAAATCTGTTGCCCTCTGCCAAAAAGCTGAAGATGGGTCGTCACTGGGTCTTTCAGCAAGACAATGACCCTAAACATATGGCCAAATCTACACAGAAATGGTTAACCAGACACAAAATCAAGCTCCTCCCATGGCCATCTCAGTCCCCAGACCTCAACCCCATTGAGAACCTGTGGGGTGAGCTGAAGAGGAGAGTACAGAGGAGAGGACCCAGGTCTCTGGATGATTTAGAGAGATTCTGCAAAGAAGAATGGCTGAAGATCCCTCTTTCTGTCTTTTCCCATCTTGTGAAACATTATAGGAGAAGATTAGGTGCTGTTTTGTTGGCAAAAGGGGGTTGTACAAAATATTAACAACAGGGGTGCTAATAATTGTGACACACATTATTTGATGTCAAATAATTATTTCTTTATGTGGGATTTTTTCCCCACTGAATAAATGCACTTGTATTGAAGGTTGGATTTTTCTCTTTTTTTTCCATTAAGGTCCCATATTATTTAGAGAAAAATAATAATAATTGGAAGCTAAAAAACACATCTCAACCAGGGGTGCCAATAATAATGGAGGGCACTGTAAATACCACTATCTTCTCCTGATTCAAAACCCCCTCTGGGAGTTCAGATAAAGACACATTAGCACTATCTAAACAGAGATAGTGGGAACAATGGCCTTCACTATCATGGTAGACTACTTCATTTCACTTACGATTAAACAGAAACGGACCTCTTAACTTCCTACCCAACATAGGGCTGTGCTCTTTGTTATCACAAAGACTATCAACAAAGACTAAGAAATATCAGCTTGGATTCAGAAAAAAATATAGGTGTGTATTCTTAAGCTGAGCGCAAAACTGGTGCACAGTGCAAGGCCTTGATGGCATTTCAATGTATGCAAATTTCTATGCCCCCCCCCTATCAGGCCTAATTTACTACGAGGGGCTTTCCAGTGAAATAACACTTCAAAGAGACACTATCCCATTTTAAGTGCCTCAATCCAAAAAAAAAAAATTCTAGTCATGCTACTTTGCAAATACCGGCTTAAGATTTACAGCAGGGCTCCTGCCATCATCTGAATCTGCATTTGTCTCAGAGACGCTCGCATCTCGGGCGAAGATTTGTCACAGAGCAGCTGCACTTAAAAACAAATTAAAGTGTCTGCAGAAAGCTTCTGGAAATTACAGTGGGTGCCATAATGACAGCATCCCTGACAGAGTTTAGCTCATTTGAAGCATTCACACAGAGCTAGCTTTAGTCTTCTAAACTGAAGGCAAATTCTCACACCAGATAAGAAAAAAAAACCACACACACACAACACCGGGAAAGAAAAAAAATCCAAACATGGTCTAAAATGCTTTGTTGTCAATGCAAAGGAAAACAATGGAAACAATAAAAGCGCTCCAGCTGTCAAAGTATGCGGAGAAAGAACAATACGTCCCCTCCATGCTTTCCACTGTCAAGCTGATTCTTTCATTCGGCTAAGGGAAAGTGTGACATTTAACCCTCACAAATGATAGCCTCCAGAGTCTAGATAGCTGGGCGCATGGTGGAGCTCCACTCTCTACCTGCCTTCAGGCGCTGCAAATGGGAGAGACTTCACTGGGCTATAATTGTATCTCTCTCCAGCATCTTGCATGACGGTAAATGGCGGAAGCTGGCGCATCAACTCTGCTGGAGCGCAGCGGCGCGTCGTCGGCGCTAATGGAGGGACGTTAGCTAATGAAGGTCCCCCGCAGTACGGCGTCTGAGAATCAATCTCATTTATTCAATTTCCCGCCTGTATGGCGGAGAGCCCCTGCTGCCGCCGTCGTCGGTAGGCCCTCTCTCTCTCTCTTCTCAACTCCGGCACATCCATAAACCCCAACGGGACACTAATGATTTAAACGCTTCCTCAAAATTTGTTTGCCATGGATGCCACATCTAATGCCCACTGCTGTCCCCGTGTGTGATCGGTAATTTTTGGGCGTGGAGTGGGATGATTGGAAAGGGGTGAACTGAAGTCACGTCTTGGTGGGTGAGAGAGAGAGAGAGAGAGAGAGAGAGAGAGAGAGATCTATCTAGCTGTGCTGGTCTTATAATGGCCCACTGGTAACAGCACTATCTGCAGTGTTCCTCTCATTACAAACAAGCAAGTAGGCAACATTTGTGTTGTAATACAAAGCGATATGAAATATCACTGTAGTAGGTCAATGAATACATTAAAATGCATGATGGAATTAACCATTGCCAAATTACATCCTTTATTTTAGGCACCTTCTGTATACTTGTTTTCGTTTTCCTGCCTGGAAACTCACGAGTTTCCTAACCCTCAGAGTGTGCTATGCTGGCTTCTACACATTAAGTGTGCACAGAAGTGCTTGGTTACATAGGCATCCCTTAGGCCAATCCAGTGCAATTGGGATACATAATGTTGTTAGGAAATAAAATAAAGAATTTGGCTCACATCTTGGCTTTTGTAAGTTTCAGGGAAAATGAGGATAGAAAGAAACTGGAATTGTCTCAAAACTGTGTTGGTGGATTGCAGCCCAAACGTAAATGTAATTAAAAGCAAATCTGGAAAGGAACAATTGCATTGCCTGCACAGAGAAACAATATTAGGATCAAATGCTAGCCAGAAACAGTCTCTGTACCAGCACAGTTGCCAGCACTTTCTGTCCTGGCACGGATGTGGGAAAAAAAAGATGAATAGTGTTCCGGACATGTTAAGATTTGGGTACTTTTGTCACAAGGTGCACCACTAGATAGTCCCATTTTGTTTTGCTTAGAAACCCTATCCCCACTCAAACCCCATTTCCAGCAGAGGGACTAGGCAAGACAGGTACAGAGCTTCAATCTCTCCTTTCATTCGTGAGACTTAAACTGTCTCTTTTTTTCCTCCCAGAAACTCAGCTGGGAGTAGAAGGGGTATGTGTGTGCGTGGGGGATTGAGGGAGGTTTGAGTCTAAGGTGATTGAAACCCCCTGACTCTCCCCTACCCCCATGCACGAAGAGGCAGATTTGACGATGCACAAGCCCAGGCAGCCTATTTCCTTGCAAATGTCAGGAGTCGATGGCGTCTCCGGAAGCAACAGGGGAGTGCGGGCCGGCTAGAAAATGGAAAATAAATGTGAGAAGGGGGCCCCACTTCAGAGGCACTCTAATCAGAGCAGAAATGTCACCAGGCCAGGGGACCAGGGCTGCCTGGCCCAGGCGCGCGCGGTACCACGATCTATGATTCAGCCGGCCTCACGGGGAGTGCAAGTCTGATGTATAAGAAGGCCAAAGGTTAAGAGCCATAAGTGGTTTTACTCGCCGAGCTGTAGATGTATTATCAATCCCAATTACCATTACTTTAACAACAAGAGCTTGCATGCGCGTGTATGTGTAGTCTCGTAAAATATGATGTTGCGAGACAAGCCAGCAAGGCAACGTAGAAAACAAATCTAAGACAAAACAAAACAAACAAAAGAACAGCTTGGGTTCCGCTTCTAAGACCATCACCTCTATCATGCAGAGCAGGAAATGTTTGATGGAAAGCACAAGTGATAGACTACCCTCTCTCCATGAGCTGTTTGCCAGGAGGGGAAATATAAAACCAAACACACACACACACACATACACGACACACACACAAACACACACACACACACACACACACACACAGACACACACACACACACACACGCACACATACACACACACACACACATACGCGACACACACACACGACACACACACAGAACAGATTGCCAAAGTTTTTCGGAAATGACTCGCCATCATCAATCGTGACACGGGAAGCTGGTATGCCACAGTCAGCCCTGGGGGCTTTCAAGAGAACGAGAGAGCGAGTGAGGGAGTGAGTGAGTACCAGCACGAAAGAGAGAGAGTGAGAGATAGAATGACACCAGCTGAGAGGGAGACGCATCATTTCATAGTGGAGAGATCCTCTCGGCGGCAGTGACAGTGACAGTGGCGGTGGTGACAGTGGCATTTGCCAGCATGGGGGGGCGGCCCCAGCCACAGTTTGCCGGCGTGCCGCTGTGCTCCCGTGGTGCTGGAGAGGGGAGGACCACAACAATGCTATTCTAGCCCAAGTAAAAAACTCTCTCCATCCATGCACTCCATACACACTGAGTGCAGTTGCATGTATGCAATATTTCCGTTTTAAATGGAATATTGTCAGTATTCGATTTTAAACAAGTTCCGGAATATTACGTTTGCATATCGGAAACAGCATTTGGCAACCGGAAAAATGGAAACACAAATAAAACCGCAAAACATGGTCACATTCAGAATGAATAAAGAGTTGAGGCCTACATGGCTACTGCCAACATTCCGTTCAAAACTGGAATATTCCTCACTTGTAACTGTGCTCAACGCTAATAACTCTGCAACTAACCAGAAGGATCTGTGGATCTGGGGCCTTTGTGCTTTTGCACACAATAAAAGCATCTGCTGTCTTTGGTTATTGTACATCTCACTCCTCCTTTGGGAAAATAAGTACTAAACTGAATGAAGAGTCTGGATGAATATTAGTGCACCTGTGTGTGTGTGACTTCTCAATCACCCTTCCAACAAAAGACCCGTCTATAGGGAGAGCAGAGCCAAGGAAGAAAAAAAAAACAAAACAAAGAAAGTCAAGGCTGTGTGCATCCATAAATAAATAAATAAACCGCATACATAGGTAAACAAGCAGATAAATAAAGAGGTAATTGAAGGCCCTTTTGCACCTCTGAGACAGGTAGCACGGAACAGAGCGGCGCATGCAGCACAGCGCAACAAAGCAGCAGCCGCAGCAGCCGTAGCAGAAGCGGTAGCAGAGGCTCGCTTGTTTATGCGGATGGAGTGTCCCCTGCCTTGTCTCCCTGGCGCAAGCGGAGCAGAAAGGAGAGGGAAGGGAAGGACAACTTCAAGAACACGAGGGCTCACTCGCATCCCGCTGCGGCCTCACTCACCGCGTGGAAAGCACATCCGCTGCCCATGCATAGCTAATGCGAGGACACAGAGACCCCCCCTTTCCCAGTACCCCACCGTCCCCTCCTCCTGTTTCACCCCCCCCCCCCCCCCCCCCCCCGCACACACACATACACTCCACCTCCAATGGTCCCAGAAGACGTTATCTCCATCCTTTTAAACCCTATTCTCATTCACTGTTCTTTTTTTCTCCTTCAGTTCAGATGTTTTCTTTTTTTTGGTCCCTTACAAACGGCAATATTTCCCATTGCTATTTCCATTCGTTTCTTTTTTTTCCCTCTCTCTCTCTCCCTCTCCAAGTTTTCTCTGGTTTCCCTGCGTAAACACATCCATTTGCAAAGGGTTGACCTGCAGTCCTCATACCTGCAAATGGAAGACGTCGGAAGACATGTGAAGGCAAGCAAGCAAGAGTGAGAGAATGAGCGGTGGAATAAAGAGAAGAGAAGGAGGAAGAAAACACTCAACTGCAGCTTTTTAAAGAGTTTCTCTGTCTGTATGTCTGTGTTCTCGCAAACACATAAATAATAATAAGGCTACTAGTTCTGTGGTGCTCTCACGCTGTCGGGCCTGTGATGGCCTGAATCCTCCAGAGAGGCGAAGGCCCCCCTCCAGCCAAAGCAGAGAGAGAGAGAGAGAGAGAGAGAGAGAGAGAGAGAGAGAGAGAGAGAGAGAGAGAGAGAGAGAGAGAGAGAGAGAGAGAGCTAGTGTGGGCTTGGCAGGGCCACAGAGAGCGACAGGACAGAAAAGGCCATTTTATCTATCATTTAGAAGCATAAATCTGCCCATTTGCTCTCAGCACACACACATGCGCCTCAGGCAAGGGCCAGGATGGACAGCAGGACTGGGCTGGAACAGACGCATTCAAACACCAGGTAGCCTACCTTAGCTAAGCTATGAAAAAAATAGACATTCAAAATACCTTGGCTGTAGTGATTAAGGTTTGACCTGCGTATTGATGATATATTGTTAAGGCTGCTATATATATTATGCTTACGGTATATCTATCTTACAAATCACAAGTTGCTAATTTGTCAACAGGACATGCCCAATACTGTTGAGAAGACATGATGGGGATATGGTATGTCTCAGTGGTGAGACATTGCTCCAAAAATAATATAACATTGACCAGTGCAGACAGAGAAAGGGAATCAGAACAGGAACTGGAACTGGAATTGGAACTGAAATGATTCAGGAAGTTGTGGCAGTAATAGAGTTCTTCAGTAACGCGGAAGCATGTAGTAGATTGTAGTCTTTCATGTTAGCATTTAAGGACTTCCTGGTTCGTATCGGCTTCCGGCCTCCATTGGGAATGAATAGGGGCCAGTTTCAAATAAGCTCCGAGTGCAAGCACGCGCTTAGCGAACCCCCGCAAACTGTCGAGGGTGTTAAAAATAGGCTGTAGGTATGACATGGTTGATCATTTTGTGTCAAACTTCGACATAAATACGATGTTGCGTCCATATGCTAAACCCGGAAACTTTTGGCGACTACAGAAGCGGCGCCTGTATCTAACGTCATGTACGTGCGGAGGGTTGTACCCATGGCAACCAAAGGAAAGTATGTAGTTCGGAAGTTTTAATGATCAGAAAGGGGTTAGCAATATTGAATTATAATCGTCATGATTTAACATGTGAATACACCAACATGATGATACGATCCGTTCCACTAATGAGAAAGGGATGCGGGGACACGCTAATGTTCGTTGTTGGCGTGCAACTTATATTTTTGCCAAACCTGAATCTCTATGGCGTGTTGCAATGTAAAAAAATCGCCATAGAACCGGAAGTCCAAACGCCGCATACAAGTTGACGTCAACGCTGAAGAACTCTATTGGGAGGGAAAGTAATCTCATCGCCCCCTGCTGGCAACGTTTCAAGCCCCAGCATCAAATGAATGGGTTTTTTCTTTGAAAATTACATCTTGGCCGTGACGACGAAGTAGGAGTAGTGGCAGCCATATAATATGCATGTTGGACCGTTTTATCGAATCAGGTGGTAAAATGTTTGGATTTGAACTGATCTGAACTGATTTAAATATTCTTTAAAAAGCTAATACAGAACTACACTGACTCGCATGTGTGACGTATTTACTCCCTGTAATTAGCATATCCAAATTAGCATAGCCAAACATTAGCCAGAGAGGTGGTTACTCGTCACCACAGAAGCCATCATATCTACTACAGAAGTTAAAACCAAACCAAACTAATCGAGTGTATATATGTGTAATAAGAAGACAATATGGAACTCACAGGATTACAAGAATGTGAAGAAACGCGAAGAACTTGGCGTTCATTTGCGTTCATTTGTTTCTCTGTGTTGTCAATGAGGCGCGAAGCACAGCATACTGGGAGCTGTAGTCAATTTCCGACCAGATTGGCACAATTTCTATTTTTCTTAAAAGGGCAAAACATGACTCAAGATTTTCACAGGTAGTAGTTCATCCTATTGTGTAAGCTGAAAGATGTGTGGTGTTCAAGTTCCTCGTCATATCTTTGTGGGATTTAAAAAAAAAAAACTCGTCTATGGGAGTTTCAATAGGATCGCCCTGGTGTTTGGAACGTAACCGCTAGGATCGCTGTTTTCCACTTTCCCTCCCAATAGGTTTGACAAAATTCTTGATACTGTATTGAGAGCAGATTTTGCTGCACTTTAGGCCCATACAGGTAGCCTATGATTCAATTTGCAATGTGTACTGCAGTAACCAGCACGGCCTTTAAAAAATGGAAATAAATAAGCAAACTTACCACAGTCTAATTAAAGAGCTACCTTCCCTTATAACCCTAATGAAGATCGACTGAAACATTCTTCATTTGAAATTTTAATTTTCTTGTTTTCATGGTTGGGCAGACGTGATCGGAATCCTAATTTGAAAGCGCCTCTCCATGCATGAGGGATAGCTTAGTAGGAGAGGAGGAGGAGGAGGAGGAGGAGGAGGAGGAGGAGGAGGGGGCAAACGAGGAGGAGGTGGGGAGAGGTGGCTGGATGAGGAGATATTAAGACGTTAAGTGTTGACAACTTAATTACAGTGTTGCAGGTGATGCTGAAATCCCTTTTTTTTTTCAAAGCGCGTGCCTTTCGTTAGAAGAACCGTTCCCAAAATGCACCAGTAATCTACACATCACAGCCAAACATGACACGCACACACAACCAGCAGGACTGCCAAATCATAACAAAATGTCAAAACACAAAATGTGAAGTACGTAAACAACATGAAACTGCAACCACTCCACTTTATTTTTTAATATGCGACACGTAATAACCAGCTCAATTACCTCACATATTCATAGCGAGCCAGCTCTGTATTACTGATAAGAGGTCTGCATGTAGCCTGAGTAATAATTGCACAGTGGCCGCTGCTATATTGACACATGACAATAGACTGTTGACATCCGGGGGATGTATTGCCACTCTTGTATGAATAGCTGTTTGGTCCCTGAAAAGGTAAACATGTGGGCTAATATAAATGTGCCATGACGCGAAAAATGATACTGGGTACACAGGGACAAGGCTGGACTGGCCATCTGGCATAGCAGGCATTTCCAAGTGGGCCCTGCACCCATGTGGGCCCCTATTTTCAGAAACGTAAAAAAATTATTATTATTAGGGTTTTTTTTACATTTCTGAAAATAGGGGCCCACAAGGGTGCAGAGCCCACCGGTGAAACAGTTCTGCTCCCCTAATTATGAGGGGCCCCTTTGAGCCAAAAGCGCCCGGTCCCTATTTCTCCTCCAGACCAGCCCTGCTCAGGGATGGGGGTGAGAGGAGAGGCTGGTTTGCTTGTTCACACATCCATTGATCTGCTCTCACTAAATAAACCAGCATACACACCATTAATATTTAAACATGAGGTGAGTCCAAGTGCAATCTCCTTCTCTCTTTTTTTGCTGTTGTGTTTATTGTTGAGAGATAATTGGATTCTGTGACCCACAAATACTCCATATTAAGGCTTCAAGGTTACAACTTTTAACTGTTAATCAACTTTAAATTGTTGCTGGAATGATATTTTAACAGTGTCCTGTTCATTCGTCCCCTGGCTTAAGAAGAAATGTTCAAACATTGTGCTCAACTGATGGAAAAAGGTACAGAGGGAACATGTGCAGAGTTTTTTAAAAAGGCACAAAGTAAAGGTATGGTAGAGTAAGTCTGTCACACAGGCACACACCCCCGCCCTCCCCCCAGACACACACAGACACATACACACACACATTCAAGTCATTCAAAAGCCTTCGAGTCACTGCCAAGGGAAGCATTTTGCGATTTCTCTTCTTCCCTCAGCTGTTACCCTGCGAACCCTCTGGATCACAGTTACAGCAAGCGAGCGCTCTGGCATGTCCACAAAAGAGACTGTCAAAGAAAAAAACACACACGCACACATATACTGACTTAATAACACTGACGGAAATTAAGGCCAGTCATGCAGCCTCCCGGACCACGGTTTACACCGGGAGGTTATCCGCGCTGGCGACACTGCCTTTCTTACACGTCTGACTGGATATTTTTTTTCCCCTGTAGCCTACCTCCACTGCCATTCAAAACATTTCAAACCATCCCTGGCAAAAAAAGAGAAAAGACAAAAGAATGCCCTGACTACCACATGACCTGTGGGACGCAACAGTGCATCTCGAAACCAGGGGAAGGTACTGGGAAAGGGAAGGGAAGGCAAAGTGAAGACAAGGGAGAGAGAGAGAGAGAGAGAGAGAGAGAGGGAGAGAGAGAGAGAGGGAAAGATGGAGAGGGAGAGAGAGAGAGAGAGAGAGAGAGAGAGAGAGAGAGAGAGAGAGAGAGAGAGAGAGAGAGAGAGAGAGAGAGAGAGAGAGAGAGAGAGAGATAGAGAGGGAGAAGGAGAGAGAGAGAGAGAGAAAGAGAGAGAGAGAGAGAGAGAGAGAGAGAGAGAGAGAGAGAGAGAGAGAGAGAGAGAGAGATTGCCGTTGCACAGTGATTGGATTTTAATAGGACGCTTCTTTAACTTGTGGTCGTGCTTGAGTGGATTTCCATCGACTGGAAAACTATCGTTTCAGCACGTTGGTAAGGGAAAGCGGAGGTAATTAAGAGCAGTGCGTTAGTGAAGCAGCGGTGTATCATGATAAATTAGTGCCGTCATCCCATATGTCTCTTGTCTTCATACATATCTGAAGCCTATGAGATTACTGTATAGGAGTATCCAGCTCTTCTACTATATGCTGTAGACTGCACATTGCACTTACAGTATGCACCTACCACCTACAGTACAGAAAAGAGACATAGTCCCCTGATGACATCTTTATATATAAGTGAAGCAGTGCGTCATAAAGTCGTAAGTTAATAAATTACTGTCTTCGTCCCCTCAAGGCTCCCTATTAATACCTAAACGAGCATGAAACGCCATTAAAGACATCTCTATACGGGAACGCAAATGACACTGCCAACACAAGGCGGTAATGGGCAACGCTTTTTGGTGATGATGCGACTCGCCATCCTGTGTGCACTGTGGATTTTCTCCTCATTACGCGCTATAAAATATGACCATGGGACCTTGGGAAATCTGCCGTCAATTACTCTGGGGCTAACAGCAGGCTTCGAGTTCTCGGTGAGCAGCTCGAAACGCAGCACTGGTCGCGGTCCATTAGTTCGCTCGGCTCCCTGATAAGGTTACAACAGTTCCTGACACCTTTATGGCCTCGGCTTGTGTGCGAGTGCTGCACACCGCTGTGTAATGATCAACTGATAAGACGGCTTTTCCTGGAGTGGGCTAATTTCATTTCCTCTCCTGTGACAGCGTGTGCCTGTTAACCATCTATATAAATCCCCCACCACCAATGCCACCGCCACTATCACCACAACCACCACTACCTTACCTCACGTCCCGATACCCCACTGCCCACCACAGTACGTGTGGCCACCTTAGCTTCTACTAATTAATGCTGAATGAGATTACTGCCCGTCAAGGAAGTGAATCTAAGTTTGGGGAGCTTAGCAAAACAGGGCAGAGTGAGCAGCACAATATCTTGTTTGTCTGCGGTAGAGTCAGCTCACCTTGGCTCACCTCAGTGGTGGCGAAAACAGCTGACATCAAAGGGGAGGTTACTGCTCCACGATAACCTGTCAACCTAATAAGCGTGAGCCAGGCTACGCTAAACCCTTCACATGTCACCACAGCACCTGAGTCACAAGAGGCACTAAGCACAATTAGCAACTCTTTTTTACTACTTCTCTTCTCTCCCCTCTTCCTCCTCCTCCTCGTCCTATTCCTCTTCTCTACCTCTACCTGTTCTGCACCCTTTCGTCTCCAATCCACCCCTCTTTCGCGGATGTGCTGGCTTGCTGTCAGCAAGACAAATGTGCGTTGCCGTGTTGCAATTAATTTGATTCTTGTTTCTGTGTGAGCCTTCCATGTAGGATTTAATTAAGGCTCTCCCCCAGCCGCTGCCGCTGCCACTGCCACCATGGTAGCAGCATGCTCAGTGGAAGCATCCCCCCACCCGAGTTAAATGGGCCTGTCTAACACAGGGTCCCTAGGAAGCCACCGCAGATGATGAAGCTGGGCTTCTGCAGCAGGGAGAGAGAGAGAGAGAGAGAGAGAGAGAGAGAGAGAGAGAGAGAGAAAGAGAGAGAGAGAGTCAGAGAGAGACAGAGATAAAGACAGGAACAGAGAGAGAGAGAGAGAGAGAGAGAGAGAGAGAGAGAGAGAGAGAGAGAGAGAGAGAGAGAGAGCAAGGGGAGAGCCCCAGCCTGCACCCATCCGTCATTCGGAGGACGCTTATCCCTCCTCCCCTCCCTCCCCCTCTCCCTCTCCTCTTTAGTTTTATCAGGATGGTTTATGAGGTATATTTCACATTCCCTGTATGATAAAGATAGAGTAGGTAAAATAGGTAGGATTAATAGGCAGAATTAAACCTTTGAATTGCATTGAATTAGGCTGTGGGAAAAAAAGGTCCACTGAGCTCCAGGGTAAGCGACATCATATTGGCCTACACTTTTATCAGTCCTCTGTCTGTTTCTGCCACATACTCCGCACTGTAGGCCCTACTTTCCCCCCATCATCACAAGATCAACTGGGTGCATGCTACCAATTGCATTAAAGAGTGAGTCAGTCACCAATTGAAAGAAGAGCGTGTTTTGAGTTGACTGCCAGTAATAGGATGACCAAGACTCTCTGGGCTAATGGGTGACCACTGGGTCTGTGAGTGCTGTCTGTGTCTGTGGCCCCAAAGCATTATGCTCAGCTCTGGTGGACAAACAGAGATGATGGTAAGTCATTTATTTTTCTTCTGCTACGGTACCAGTGCTAGCTGTAGGGGTTTCCCCGGGCTTAAGCACTAGTGATTAGCTTCCTTTGCTGCAAATGTGTGTGTACACAATGCTTAGCAACAGTTGCACTAATGCAGGCAACACAAAAATTCCCCATCATCAGAAAGCATTTAAAACATGTCATGAATTTGATTAAAAGACTGTTGATCCTCCCCAAGTATTTAGTTATTTTTCTTTCTCTGTATAGAAAAAGGCATGTTCCACCACGGACCATGGTCATAGTGCAATCACAGACATAATACTGTAGACACAGAAATAAAGGTGTGACGGTTTAGCTCAGACTACTGGGGTACAAATTCTATTATTGTCCCTTTTTGCCTCCATGCCACCCACATGGTCTGGATATGAGTTTTTGAAATCTCAAATGACTCTGTTCAAACACAGACATAAACCCAGTGCAAAGTAGCCTAACGGTGTGAGGTGTCTCACTAAGACTACTGGTGTAAAAGTGAAGGCAAATTCTATTGTCGTCCCCTTTTCTTCCATGCCACCCACACAGCCTGGATGTGCGTACTGTTTTTAAATTCTTAAATGAGGCACGCTGCCCCTACGGCGGTGTGATCTGGGGGTGGGCGTGCTCTTCATGAGCAGGTGTCTGAATGGACCTCCTGCCAGAACCTGCCAAGACTTCTCTGACGGACAAGGGAAACATATTTGTGCTATTTCTGTGGGTGTTATCTTGCAAAAATATCACAGCCTTCCTTCTGTACCAACAATTTCTTCAGCAACTTTCGCACCTAATACTTCCCTCAGGTCTTTTTTTCCTAAACTAAATCGCTTTTTTCCAGCATGCTCAGCTAACTGATTAAAACGAGTTAGGGCAAGATCCCTAATCGTGTGCCTGTTGTTACGGTGGGACGTGCAAGTTCTTTAATGAGTCTCTGAGAGGCTGGCTAAAAACCACTTATCCAGGTGCAGCCCTGACAGAGGTCACAGGCTGTGCGGGCAGGTTGCAGAAAGGAGAAAATGGGCCCTCCATCTGCCGTCATTGCCGAACACTGTTCATCCCCCCCACTGGATCAAAGGGAAGAGGTGTTCAATATTTCATTAAGCCGCTTGCAGCCATAATGGCTTCATTCGAATCCTGTGATGCATGGACTATCAGCAAAGCTTTGGGGGCACAGAGACTAAAGGTGTAAAATCCATAGCAATCCGGCCGACCCCGGGCTAATTTTATGTGACCACTGGCCATTGTAGGTAGGAGTTGAATTGGTCACTGCCAATGACTTTTTGCACCTGTTTCGGATTCAATCTTGCAGGAGGACATTTCATTAGTGCTGTACCTTGTGCTAACAATCAAGTTGACAACTGTGCTGATCACCTGAGAGTTCTCTCATCAGAAGCATTCTTTGTAGCAGCTTCCAAACAAGCATCTGTCACTACAGATTTTCAGAGGCAAGAGATGTTTCTGAGAGACAGTTGCAGTAACTGCTCAATTCAGACAAAGGCAGGCACAGCAGTGTGATTTGTGAACAGCGTCTGCCAAAACCGACAACAAACATCTCCTCAGCTCGTTTGGGTTTGCGATGCTAAGTGGCCGCAGTGTTCACTAAATAAACGCTAATGATCTAGCCAGAGAGAAATGCGCTACTTCAAAGCCGGGGCTCACAGTCCCAATTTAGCAAGAGCTATAATGCAGAAAATTGTCAGTGTATCGCGGATTTATCTAGAAGCCCTGCAGATACATCCGGCAGAGTCTTACTCAAATCCTTGCCATGGGGCACTGAACTGCTGCCGGTATTTGTGAAAGACTGTCAGTATTCTGGCGCCAGTTGGAGCCAACATCAATTCCAGCACGAATGTCATTTTTTTAACTCCCAAAGATAATCACTTTTGGACTGCTTTCATTATCGACTAAATGCATAAACAACAACAAACAGTTGCGAGACTAATTTTTGCCCCACTGTGCAATTCAAAACAGAAATGTTGCAAAAAACTCTTCTTGACACGCAATGCACAGTCATACACAAAACAGTTATGTTTTTCTTAAATTATACACATGATGACATCTTTTTCTTTTATCTAACCATAAAAAAGATTTTTAACACCCCATGACACCACAAAATAACACCCCATAAGACACTAGAATATCATTGAATCACATTAAATCTGTGCAAGTCACAACTACTGTACACAATGTTTACTGTAGGCTACTACATTAGCTATAACCTCTTCCCCAATCGTTTCTAGTGGTGTGTCACAGTATGAACCACAGCACCAGAGCATTGTGGGAAATACTGTCAAGTCCATCACATGAAGTCTATTAAGAGGCTGCTTTTAGCTTTTAGCATGGATGTATGGACGTGAGCTATTCACATGCTGTTATCTGGCCCATGCAGAAAAGAAAGATGACAGATGGGAAAAAAAGAAAGAAATATACATGTACAAACAGAAAAAGATGATCATTGATGGTGAGAAAGCATCATGGAGGATGAAAGGGGTGATTTATGAGAGGGAATTTTTATCATTATTTATTCTTTTTTTTTTATTCTTTTGGTAATTAAAAAACCCTCAGGTGGCAGCAAAGACTAGCACCTCTAGTTAGCTTAGTGCTACGTCTACTGTACATTATAACTGTTTTATAACTGTTTTAAAGGGGACAGTCTAAGGAGGGAGTGGGGTGGGGTGTGGTGGGCAGATAGGGGTGTTAGTCATCATTCCCATGGAAACTAAGATGTTCTATAGCTTGCAGGACATACTGTAAAGCTTTCCCACCCTGGTTATTGTTGCAGGGCACAGCAGGCGTGTTAGTTTGGCACACAGCAGGAAAGGAGGGTGAGGCTTGGGTGGGGTGGGGGAGGTAGGAGGAAGTTCCTCTGCTTACGACCTCCACGAGGGGAGTTTCTCATCATATCAGGAGGGTTGTGACTTAACAGAGTCCTGTTTCACACTGAAGCATCGGCTACGAGGTATGACTTTAACCTCACGTGAGTGGCTGCTAACAAGCCCCCTTTTCCATTAGCTTTTGCATTTTGATTCACTTCTGTCTTTCTGCTATATGAACCAAACAGCCTCTGTTCTTTAGGCATGTTTTAGGCCTGTTATGTCTAACATGATCACGAGATGAAATGGTTAGGAAAATAAATGCTCCCGCTTCAGTCTGAAAGTAGGGCTTGAAGTCACTGCAGTTTCATGCATGGAAATATCAAAAGACGTGGAGGTGGTGGAGGAGGAGGAGGAGGAGGAGGAGGAGAAAGCACGGCACTAAGGCGTTTGACAAAGTGGTTACAGTACTTACAGGTAGTAAGTGTAGGAGTGATAGGTTCTTCTGCCCGAGTAGGGTGGTGGAAGGATATAAGCAGTGGTGGGAGGAGGTAGGGAGAAAGAATGGAATGGAAGGAAAGAAAAAGTAAAAATATTAATGTCTGAAAAGTCGGAAAAATAAATGAAACAAAAAAACCTGATATGGTGACGACTTAAGAGTGACGACTAGTCGTGACTTGTGGAAAAAGGGGCAAAAGGTGAATTCTTTGGTGGTCATGTTATGTGGACTCCTGGTAGTCTTGGGGAAGGTGTGTCAGGGGTGGTTGAGAGTAGAGGAAGTCAAGGGAAGGGGGCAAGAGGGGGAGTGCGGTGAGGGGAGCCGGGCTTTACGAGGTTACTGTGACCTGACATTCTGCAGACTGTAATTTTAAACTGCAGCTGAGCACTGTTTTTTTAAAGTGTCTGTGACAGTCTGTTATTCAGGTATAAAAAAGGGGTAAAGAGTGCAAAAAAGGAGAGGAAAGACAGCCGGCTGAAGCTTTAAGAAGTGGATTCGATAGATATTTTCTTTTAACCTTGACTCTAACTGACTCTGGATCAGTTCTGTTCCTGCGCCGGCATAGAACCTTCAGTCGATTACCATGTGGGATCAGGACCAAGGCTGATCTAGAGTCAGCTAGCATCGAGGTTTCATTACAATATCAGCAGCCAAGGATAACGGCTGTAGGCAGTGGCAAACACTTACTTGGTTATCTGGCCTCCTTGTTTGACAGTGAAAAATCCTCAAACATCCATGTGTCACAAATGCCACCTCTTCCTTGGCCATGGATAATACCTGTTTTTTTGGTATTTGATTTCAAGAGACTTCCTGTCTGCGCTGAACCCTCTAAAAACACTCAATTTCCTCTCAAATTGAACAAGTTATGCTCAGGGTTACTGTGTTGAAAAGAAACGACAATGCGAATGCACCCTACTGAACTGCCTTACTCATGTGTTGAGCAAAAAAAAACCCACTGCTATTCAGGAAATAAACGCACTTTGAAAAAGATTAGCATAATCGATCTGACAGGCACGCTCATTCCGTACAAATAATAGCCGATATTGACAAAGTGATATCTGGCCTGCTTTCCTTAATCGCTGCCAAGTGTTTATAGCATGCTACAGTAGTTAGGCATGGCTCGCCTGTGTACAAATAAAGTTGGCTATTTGAACAGTTGTAGCTTCCTGGGGCTGCTTTATGGAATACTGAACGCTACCCACCCCCTCTTCCTTCCTATTTATCTCTCCCTCTCTCTTTCATTCTCTGTGTGTCTCTCTCTCTCCCTTTCCCTTTCCTCTCCTGCTAGCATGGCAGGCCAATGCACACTTGCCTGAAGCAACATGCTCTAGGCCTCTCTTTGAAAAAAAAGGCTTTCATCATTTTTTCCTTCTTATCTCCAGTTTTTTCCCCTGATGAGCTGAGCCTCAGAAATATTTCCCTTTTCCTGGTGGGGTCATTAGAACCGCGTGCCATGTGTTTGACAGTAACATAAAACAATTAATATTTCATGATGTCACACGTGCACTACCAACGCCACAAACAGTTTAGTGGCTCTTATCATTGCACTAAAATCAATTATTCAGCACTAGAAAAAAAATGTTAAAAGGAATATCATGAAAGATTACATTCAGTCAATGTCACTCTGATGTTTTTATCCAATAGTGTGTCAAAACAGGGAACATGCATTTTGGCAGTTTGGGATTTGATGACTATGTCAGAATACCATTAGTATCCTACTGAAGCAGGGACTGATCAATTGTTAGGCAATTGTTATAAAAGTTATAATGTAGGCTACAGTATGCTTTCAATTCCTACATTGTTGTCAAAGGTGCGACCTGAACAAAGTAAGAGAACAACTCTTGGGCTGCACTGGATGCATTAAGTCAAGTGTAAACCCTGTAACTACATACTGTATAACAATTAGCATCTACGATAATACATTTAACTGACTATACCAGACATGGCAGCGCAGTGAACAGCAAAAAAGCCCATGCTTTTTAATGTATTTTTGATGCAACATGACGTAACATAGCGTAATACCGTACATCCA